>NC_079538.1:6586110-6948610 GCF_003711565.1 Takifugu flavidus
CAACAAATAATTGCAAAATGAAAGTTCAAGCTATAGAGAACGTTGACATTCCTGCTGATAAACCTAACCTTTGCAGTCACTGATAAACAAGAATAAGAAATGTAATAATTATGAAATGACATTTAGTGATAAACTAGGTTGTACTGTTTTTGGATTGAAATTGATTTCTCAGTTTTTACACCCGTTTCTTAACTGGCTTATACACACAATATCTGTGAAAGATTCCCTGTTCCTTACCGCAAGGAGCTGTCGAATCAGCATATCAGAGGCTTTTTCTGAGATGTTGCCCACAAAAACTGTTGTCGTAGGGCCACTGCTTTCACTTTCTTTGGCAGCAATAAAATCTTTATTATGGACCGGGGGCTTACTGACCACTGGCACAGAGGGCACCATTACAGGAGGGGCAGAGGTCATGATGCCCACGTGAACTGGGATCATTGGAGTACCTGTAGAACAATGGTAAATCAGTACTGTATTGACACTGTATTAATACTATACAACAGGGACAGTATTTGAAACGAAGCTTGCCTGATGGGAAGCCGGCATATTGAGGAGGAATCCCAGGAGGGGGCAACAACGGCCGGTTTAGATGTGGGGGGAATGACATTATGCACCCTTCTCAAACCTGAAAAAAGAACAATAATGAACAAGATATGTAAATCAACATTTTAAAATTTAACAAGTGAAATATATTAAGGTATTCTGTTGGTAGATAATCCCAGACGTTTAAGACTTTCAGCGTTAAGGTACAGACATATCGTAACTGGTAGCTTTGTATAATTGCTATTGGTTTAACTATGTGCCATGAAGCTGAATCGTTTTGTCGCAGCATTTCATGATTTAGCCTCTTAAATTAAACGTCTAGCCGTATGATTAGCTGTGGCTAGCATAAAACACACTATAGCACTGGGCACACGTAAACGAGGTTTGAATAAGCTAGCTAAAGCTAGGGCTAACATTACTTAGCAAGAGTAACTTACGTCGGCGCACGAACAATGAGTTGAACTCGGCCAGAAAGATTCATATACACGTACCCCGAAGTTGGTACGTTGACGGTACTGGGACTGCTAAACGAATATTTATAACTGGATAATATTTTTTATTATTTACGATTTGCACATCGGCTAGTCACGGGCCTTCGACAACAACCTTGCGTGTCAATACCGGATCAGTTCCCGGAACAAAATCAGTCCCAGCACATGCGCATGCGAATGCGCATGTGCTAACTTATACGCATGCGCGAAGATATTAACGAAAAACAAAGAAAGTGGGTCTGCTGTAGCTTTTATTGATGTCACTTTGGGGAAAATACAGTGTTAAATCTGCTGCAAAACATCAGTTTCCGAAAAACAACTGACGATAGGGAAATGTACACTAA
Source organism: Takifugu flavidus (assembly GCF_003711565.1). Lineage (NCBI taxonomy): Eukaryota > Metazoa > Chordata > Actinopteri > Tetraodontiformes > Tetraodontidae > Takifugu > Takifugu flavidus. The sequence goes on from NC_079538.1 coordinate 6,587,489, forward strand.
AAACTGAGTAACATTAGTCTCTTCCTCCCAACAACAGCAGCCGTTGCGCTGTCATGGCTGCTTCTGACGAGTCATGACGTCACTTTAGGCGGGTTTTTCATGGAAAGTGCTAGAAGAAACGAAGCACACCATCCTGGTTTAAGTATCCTTCCAACAGATTAAAAGATCCGCCGTTATAAAAAATAAAACGACCTACCCTTAGATTTGATGTCTTTATTTGTTCACATATCTACAATAAACGAATAGGACAGCATAAATTAAGCTTACATCGTTACCTTAGGTTCACTACTCCTTAAGCCTCAGGGCCACAAGTGTTAGTGCATTTTAGTCAAACTATATTTCAATATTTGCGATGGTTCTCTTTAACAAGTTATCCGTTCTTATATGATATAAATGTCTTGAAATAATAGGTATTTCCCGTGTATTTTCATTGACTTCTACGTGATTTGTATCACCCAGAGTCAAACGCAAAGGCATCGCATTTCATGCATTCATACCATCTTATTTATAAGTACGTATAACTTCTTTGACTATCTGAAAGGCAACGATGTGTTTTCTTTAAATAGTCATTGAGCGGTGAAGTTTGAGTGAAGATGGTGCATCGCGGAGGGATATGGCCTACACTGAAACCCAGTGTATAAAGATTCCGGACTATCCGAAAGAAGTCCCTTTCTGTGTCCATGCGTTAGAGAGCAAAGGGACATTACATTGGTTGCATTTTTTTCAAGATAAGACCACAAAACCAACAAGGTATGTAGACGAATATTTTGTTGACGCGTCGAACATGTCGTCCTCCTTGGATATATGTGTTTTGCTGAGTGAATTATTGTGTTTATCGCCAATAAGAAAGCACCACAGTAACCCTTGAATTATTATGTGGCTACTTAATTTTATCAGGTATCGCTTATCACTAGTCTTTAATGTGTAGGACGTCTATTTTCTTACTGGTTTAATGAAAACGGAGCAGTTTTGTTTCGGGTACGCATCTTCGGCCCACACCGTCTTTGGTTGCACCAAAGCAGGTGTGGTGAGGATGACAGCGCTGGCTCCGTTTATGTAACCAATTGTGCAGTACGCTTTCCGCCAGCAAGGCCTAGCCGTTAGACAATCAGAATTGACGTTTAAATCTAGTGTGAAAGTGAAATTTAGCTATACTGGAAAGCTCAATTTTAAATGGGTAGTAGCTCCTCTTACACTGACGAGATGATTCATGTTGTATCGTTTTTGACTTGCCTCTCTTACTGGACACTGTTTTGTCGGTTTCCTTATCAAAGAAAATTCTAGATATACGTATATTTTTTAGTTATATCTGGCTATGTTCCAAACATCTCAATTGGTCGTTGTAAAGCACGTGTTTGCCTCGTCCATTGTCTATTGAGCGCCGCCATGTTGGTTCACTGCTACTTCCGCCATCGCTAAAAGCGGAGCGCGTGAGCTTTAAAGGGGAGCTGGGAGGAAAACTTAACCGCTGTGACGCCTCATTTGATCTAACTGACGTGTTTATTTTGTGTGCAGATGCCTGAAGAAATGCTCCAAGAGGCAGAAGTTGAGACCTTTGCCTTCCAGGCAGAGATCGCTCAGCTGATGTCCCTGATCATCAACACCTTCTATTCCAACAAAGAGATCTTCCTTAGGGAGTTGATCTCCAATTCCTCTGACGTAAGCTAACAGCATTTATTATAATCAGCACTAGGGTTGCGTGTAATGATTGTTGGCATACCTAGGTAACATTGCCCAAATACTTGTTTGATTTGCTTAGATGAGCTACTGATGTAATGGCCCAAGAAAATGTATGTGATGAATTTGTGTTCACAGGCTTTGGACAAAATTCGCTATGAAAGTCTGACTGACCCTTCTAAGCTAGACAGTGGCAAGGACCTGAAAATTGACATCATTCCCGACAAGGATGAGAACACCTTAACCATCATTGACACTGGAATCGGCATGACCAAAGCTGACCTTATCAACAACCTGGGTACCATTGCCAAGTCTGGCACAAAGGCCTTCATGGAGGCTTTACAGGTGTTGTGTTAAGTTATTGTTTTTCTAGGTTAAATTCAATAATGTAAATCCAAAAAATCCTTATCAGTAATGACGGTGTCAGTTCCAAGAGTCATCCGCATTGATGACAAAACTAAAGCCAACTGAAAAGCTTTACTGTTGGTCTTTTCCAGGCTGGAGCTGATATTTCCATGATTGGTCAGTTTGGTGTGGGATTTTACTCAGCCTACCTTGTTGCTGAGAGGGTGAAGGTTATCACCAAACACAATGATGATGAACAGTATGTCTGGGAATCTTCTGCCGGAGGTTCATTTACAGTCAGGACGGACAATGGTATGTTTCCGCTTTGCATGTAATGATCACTAACAGTCATCAGTCTCTCGCTTTGATTTGATCTTAAGATTTATTGATGACAATAATCATTGAAATGTTTTTCTTCAGATGCATCAATGGGCCGTGGAACAAAGATCATTTTGTACTTGAAAGAAGATCAAACAGAGTACTGTGAGGATAAGAGGGTCAAGGAAATTGTCAAGAAGCACTCTCAGTTCATTGGCTACCCCATCACCCTATTTGTAAGTATTGTCTTTGGATTTGAAGGTTTTCATTTTGGTAAATTGTTTTGAGCTGTCAACAAACTAGGGCTCTGTAATGTTGCCTTGTAGGTGGAGAAGGAACGTGACAAGGAGATCAGTGATGATGAAGCGGAGGAGGACAAAGCTGATAAGGAAGAGCAGGAAGAGGACAAGGATACACCCACAATTGAGGACCTTGGTTCTGAAGAAGAGTCAAAAGACAAGAAGAAGAAAAAGACAATCAAGGAAAGGTACACTGACCAGGAAGAGCTGAACAAGACCAAGCCTATCTGGACCAGGAACCCCGATGACATCACGAATGAGGAGTATGGCGAGTTCTACAAGAGTCTGACCAACGACTGGGAGGATCATCTGGCTGTCAAGGTAAACGGATCCTTCCCAAAGCAGCATGTTTGTGCACAGACTGAAATAAGTGAAACATTGACACAATTTTTATTTATTTTTTTTTCAGCACTTTTCAGTTGAAGGCCAACTTGAATTCAGAGCACTGCTTTTTATTCCTCGCCGTGCACCTTTTGACCTCTTTGAGAACAAGAAAAAGAAGAATAACATCAAGCTTTACGTCAGAAGGGTCTTCATAATGGACAACTGCGAAGAGCTCATCCCAGAATACCTCAGTAAGTGGAATTGATGCTCCCCTGATTCTGTCAAGCTCCACAACAGTGCTGTAATTTAGACAAAGGCTCATTTGTAAAAGAAAGACCCCGTTTTGTTTAGACTTCGTCCGTGGTGTTGTGGACTCTGAGGACTTGCCCCTCAACATCTCCAGAGAGATGCTGCAGCAAAGCAAGATCCTGAAGGTCATTCGCAAAAACATCGTCAAGAAGTGCCTTGAGCTTTTTGCTGAACTGGCAGAGGACAAGGAAAACTACAAAAAGTTCTACGAAGGATTCTCCAAGAACATCAAGGTAACTAATATATTGATCGTAGGTTAGTCTGACGCAATAATTCATCCCTCTGTAGTTTTTGCCTCAACAATTTTCATGAATTGACCAGTTTTCATCTGGTCCATTTTAGCTGAAGGAAGAAAGGCCTTAAGAGGACAAATATCCCAGATCAGAATTTAAATCGGTTGTGTCATTTCTGTTTTTTTTAAGCTGGGTATCCACGAGGACTCGCAAAACCGCAAGAAGTTGTCAGAGTTGCTGCGCTACCACAGCTCCCAATCTGGAGATGAGGTGACCTCCCTCACAGAGTACATTACCCGCATGAAGGAAAACCAGAAATCCATCTACTACATTACTGGTAGGCTCTCTTCCCACACAACGGTTTTAGTGGTGCCACAAGGCTCCGTCTTGAATTTCCAACTACGTTTATCCTCATAGGTGAGAGCAAAGACCAAGTGGCAAACTCGGCCTTCGTCGAGCGCGTGCGTAAACGTGGTTTCGAGGTGTTGTACATGACGGAGCCCATCGACGAGTACTGCGTCCAGCAGCTGAAGGAGTTTGACGGCAAGAGCCTTGTTTCTGTCACCAAAGAGGGTCTGGAACTGCCAGAGGATGAAGAGGAGAAAAAAAAGATGGAGGAGGATAAGGCCAAATTTGAGAGCCTGTGCAAAATTATGAAGGAGATCCTTGACAAGAAAGTGGAGAAGGTCGGTGACTAAAGTTTTGAAGTTCTCAAAAATGAATGAATAAGGCTGTAGTTGATGGTATATTGTTTGGTACTAGGTCCCATAATTAAGACAATCTTACTCTGGTGAGTTCTTTACATCTGAAAGGAATTTGAATGATTCATGTTCGACTAATGCTGGTTTTCAAAGGATTGCCAAGTTGTGTGATCTAACATGCCTGTATGTGGTATTCTTCCAATGGGAGCTTTTGTCCCTAAGTGACTGTCTCTACATCGTGTGGCATTGCTGTGTTCAACATGACTTGTGCATGAATTTGTAGGATTTACAACTGGTGTTGAATAGTGGTGTCTTGGTCTCCTTTAGGTAACCGTCTCCAACAGACTGGTCTCGTCACCCTGCTGTATTGTGACAAGCACTTACGGCTGGACAGCCAACATGGAGAGGATCATGAAGGCCCAGGCTCTGAGGGACAACTCCACCATGGGCTACATGATGGCCAAAAAGCACCTGGAGATCAACCCTGACCATCCTATTATGGAGACTCTCCGACAGAAGGCGGAAGCTGACAAGAACGACAAGGCTGTAAAAGACCTTGTCATCCTTCTGTTTGAAACCGCTCTGCTCTCTTCGGGCTTCTCCCTGGACGACCCCCAGACTCATTCCAACCGCATCTATAGAATGATCAAACTCGGACTGGGTAAGGACTCGCCCAAGTAGTTTGACAATCCATTAGTTGCAAACGAGTAGCATAATCACTGTTGCTTCCCTCTAGGTATCGACGACGACGACCTTCCCACAGAGGAGACGACGTCTGCGTCTGCATCTGTACCAGATGAGATTCCTCCCCTAGAAGGTGATGGTGAAGAAGATGCTTCACGCATGGAAGAAGTTGACTAAATGATCCCCTCTAAATCTCAGATTTTAAGTTTACCATCTCCTTTCCATTGTTCAACCTTCAATGCAAAATAGTCTTATGTTGTGTGGTGGGCTGGTGTTACTCTTGTGTCCGGAGCGATATTGTGAAACACCTTTTTAATAGCAGTTATGTTGATATCCATACATGTTAAGTACCCTGTTGCACTGAGTTAATTGTTGGAGTGACTGTGAAAATGGGAATGGTACATTCCATTATCAGGTCCATAGGATTCCAGAGACGCTTTCGGCTCTGCAACACCGAACACTGCATGGGAAGACTGGACGTCTTTGCCTGAATTCAGGCTTGTCTGTATTCAGAGTCTTCTTTTTCAAAAAATAAAGATGTAACGCCACCTTACATTGCCTGGAAATCGGTTCTTTCAGACAAAACATTCCAAAAAATTGATGCTTTAGTTTTATTGATTAGGGGCTACGTGGTGGTTTTCCACTCCACTCACAGGTGGGAACAAACCCTAGACCTTTTCACCTGTGTATGTCCAAAGAACTACATTAATTTGGATCTCTGGAGGGGTACAGTATTAAAAATGGCCCCCAGCTACATGTTCACATGCAGATATGTTGTTCCTTAGATTTTTCTGGGCAAATTGGATACACCTTCCTAAAGAAAGTGAACCACAAGCTGGGAATCCTCAATAAAATGGCACAATAAGGCTGTGGTTACAAAAACAGGTTAGAGAAAAGAACAGTGTGCCAATAAAGGTGCCTCCTTAAAGCTAGATTTGAACCAGCAACTCCAGGATGCCAGCATAGGGGTTGCCATAGTGTTCTGCTCTACCAGCAACACCAAAGTTTGAGAGTCACAGTTTGTAAAAGGAATATGGGGAGCTAAGACTGAAAGAAAATTTTAATGATTTAAGTTTACCATCATCCACCACGTGCTGCACTGAGTAAATTGTTGGAGTGACTGCGAACATGGGAATGTTACATTACTTTATCGGGTCCACTGGAGTCCAGGGACGCTCCTGGCTCAGGTGCAACATCAAACGCGGCATGTTTGTATTCCAAATCTTGTTTTTCAAAAAAATAAAGATGCCGTGCCACCAAACATTGCCCGGAAACTGGTTCTTTCAGCCAAAACATTCAAACAAATGCTTACGTTGGCGCCTGTTGTACTTACTAGTTGGGGCTATGTGTTGTTTTTCACTACCTTCATGGATGAAAACAAACCATTGACGGCCCAGCAAAGGATGTTCTTCCTACGGAAGCTGAGGAAGCTCAATCTGCCTCCCAGGATGTTGGCGCAGTTTTATACGGCCATCATCGAGTCCATCCTCACCTCCTCCATCACCGTGTGGTTTGCTGGTGCCACAGGGACAGACTGAGGCTGCAGCGCGTCGTGCGCGCTGCCGAGAAGGTGATCGGCTGCAGGCTCCCATCCATCCAGGACCTGTATATCTCCAGGACCCGGAGGTGTGCAGGTCGGATCACGGCGATGATCACTGTGCCCGGCACTGTTTCCTCACTCCGACCCTCCCATCATGCTCAGGCAGACTACGGTCCATTCGGACCAGAACCTCCCGCTACACTAACAGCTTCTTCCCCTCTGCCATCAGGCTGCTGAACACCAAGTGACTTATCACTTAAGCACCATGTACAGCAGCCAGCCGGACTCATAAACAATACACTCCTCATGGACCTGCACTATTTCTCACCACTCACTATTTATGTAAATACTGTATATAAGTCTTATTTTATTTTATTTATCTTATTCTAGTGTGGTGTTGATGTCTAATGTTATGTTGAATGTCGCAGCGGCACACCACGACAAATTCCTAGTTTGTGTAATACTGTGTATTACATGTACAATGGCAATAAACCTTCTTCTGATTCTGATTCTGATTCTGATTCTGACCTTTTCACCTGTGCATTGTGATAAAAGCAGCGTCCGTCATCTTCATCACCTCCTCCACACCTCCCTCACTCACCTGGAGAAGGCTGGAAGCACTGTGAGGATCATGTTTTTTGATTTCTCCAGTGCATTCAACACCATCCAGCCCAGGCTGCTGGGGGACAAACTGGAGGTAGCTGGGGTGGATCACCACCTCACAACATGGATTCTGGACTACCTTACACAAAGACCACAGTTTGTGAGGGTGAAGGGCTCCGAGTCAGATCGCCTTCTCTGCAGCACCGGTGTCCCGCAGGGAACAGTTCTGGCTCCTTTCCTGTTCACCCTCTACATAAGATAGTCTGCTGGTCCAGTAGCATCACGGACAGGGACAGGAAGAGGATGGACAGACTGGTAAGGAGGGCCAGCTCTGTCCTGGGATGTCCCCTGGACTCAGTGGAGGTGGTGGGAAATGGGAGGATGATGGCTAAGCTGTCATCCATGTTGAACAACACGTCCCACCCCCTACAGGACACCCTGACAGCACTAGGCAGCTCCTTCAGTGAGCGGCTGCTCCACCCTCGCTGTGTGAAGGAGAGGTATCGCAGATCTTTCCTGCCAGCTGCTGTCAGACTGCACAATAAACATAACAACCGCTAACACAATCTGAATATTATATATTCTGATATGTATATTGTATTCACCCTCTGTACTATGTACAGGTACACAGAGGCCGAGTACCCATTTATCTGGATTATTGTAAATATTCACCCTCTTGTATATTCCATTTGATTTCTATCTGATTCTATCTTATTTTTCTCTGAGTGCTCTTGTTGCTGTTGTTGCACTGTAAATTTCCCTGTGTGGGACAATAAAGGATCTGAATCTGATCTGTCTGAAACAACTACTTGATAGAACACTTGAGAACAACATGTGGACACACTCTCATCTCTTTCTGCCTTGTTATTTTGATCAGGAAACACGGAATTTGACCATGAAAATTATCAAAATATACAGAAACCACACCCAACATCACAGAAAGCATAGACCAAAAGACAAATATTAAAACTTAGATTATTTTATTACTTTGTTTTTGAACATCTCATGGTTCAGCCTTTGCACTCCCTAGTGGCAAGGTGAGGTACTGCATTACTTGCCTTCCCTGACAACACGTCACTGGTCTATATGGCAAAAGTGTTAAGAGTACCCTAAAAATTGTTTTTTATCTACTTGTGTATATAAAAAAGGAATGACATCATTCAAGGATCAAAGGTCAAAGGAGTGTTGGTTTAAAGCATCATTCATGAAAAATAATTCACTATCCTCTACATCACTTTTATGATTAAGGCAGTCTTTGAGGCAGTCTTAACTATAAAAAAGATGCAAAATTCAGCTGGCCAGAGATTATTGTTCAAGCTCGCAGTCTTGTGACTAAATGTCGCATTGACCATATTAAAGCCAGTTAAACTCTTCTTCTTTGATATTCTGTGTAATCATTTTCCGTACCTACAGGTGGCGGAAGTGAGACCGGAAGTTGTCCCGGTAAAGAAGCGAAGTAACGTAGCAACCTCGCCGAGTCCATAGCAACGGATCATTATATTCGTTACAGAGACGTATTTCCAGTAATATGGAAGACAAGAAACAACGCAATCGTCCCAAACGCATTTTCATCAACGACATCCATAAATACTCGTCCAAATACATCGCTCAGGTACTCAAACGACGCGTTGATTATCATTTTCTCCACCGTTCAACAGTCTTTCCTCCACAGTTCTTAGCGGGTTGTAATGTCAAAGAAAGCTCAGAGGATGAAGGATCGGAGACAGAGGCGGCGAGCTCCTCTCGTCCAGCTCAGCCTGCCTTTGAAATTGTGGGAACATCATTGGATTCTCCTGAACAAGAAGCAAAACAAAGGAACTTTCCATTCAAACTGTACTGTGTAAGTCTTGCACGAACAAGCGTGATTACATGGTGTGATTCTCGTTGTGTTTTTCAGATGCAGAGATGAACTTCATTACTTCTTTAAGGCTCCACTGAGATAATATACATGTTGTTCTGATTATTTCTGAATCTTAATGCTGCTCAATTACATCATATGATAAGAAAAAACACAAATTCCAACGGCATGTATTAACGACAGCATACTACTACTACTAATGCTAATAATAAAAATAACAATAAGAAGAATAGAATTTCTTGAAAACAACTGTCTTTTTTAAGTCACCCACTCGAGATGAGCTGCTTCAGGTTCTGCTGCAGTGTGACGTTGTGGTGTACAACATCTCAGAAAGTCTGACCAAACAGGAGATTGAGGAAGCAACATGGGCAATCACGGGTAAGAAACTGGATTACCACCAGTATTTGAATACGTAATAAAAAGCAGGGTCTTGGTGAATAGTTTGTGTCTGTTCCTCCCCCTCTCAGCCCTTCAAGCAGAGATGGACAGCTTCCAATCTCGGAAAATGTTCATTTTAGTCTCAACAGTGATGACCTGGGCTCTCACCAAGCCGCGTGATTCCGTACGTCTGCTGGAAAATTTTGTTGACTTGTTTCTTGATTAAAGCACGACTTATGGGAATGTTCTGTTTATATTCAGGAAGATCCCGATGCTTTTCTAACAGAGGAGGACTTCAGAAGGAGGAGGCAACTGCCCAAGTTCAGAGACCACTACAGACTGGAAAATGATGTGCTTAAACTGCGAAAAGTTGTATGTGCATCGCTTAAAGAATAGTAACGTTTCATTCTCACAAGCATTTCATATCAAAGGTGATTTATTTTTCACAATCACAGAAAAAATGCAAGATTCTCAGTTATGTTGTAGCTTCTGGTCTGCAGTACGGAAAGGAAGAAAATCTTTTTCATTACTTTTTCAAGGTAGAGAAAATTTTATTTGCAAAAATAATCTCAGCCCGTTCAACGTTTCAGTTCAATCTTGTTTTTTTTGAAATTCTTTTTTAACACAGATGTCTTGGTTAATGCGTTTGCCAGAAGTTCCTCTATTTGGACCAGGCACAAACTACGTCCCTATGATTCATGTCCACGACCTTGCAGGGTGATTATTGATTGGTGATTAGAGCTAATGATGTAAATGCCTGCGGAGAGATGACTCCTTATTGTCCACGTGACCCCGATTCTGCTGTGGTACAAGCAGTGACACGCGAGCCTGCTTGCTAACCTGTTTTACAGCATGGTTTTTGCCTTATCCCCTGCTGTGCTCAACCCTTTTTATTTTTACAGAGTTCTTCAAAACGTCATTGAGCTCAAACCCAGGTCAAAGTACATACTTGCGGTCGATGACTCCAAGAACACTTTAGAGGAGGTTGCAAAGGTACGGTCAGGGCATGTTCGGTGCATCAGCTTTAAGAACAAAAAAGTAAGAAAAACGTCTTATTCTCATCCTACAGGTAATAAGTGAGACGCTTGGGTCTGGAAAACTACGCAAAGTACCAGAGGATGAAGCCACATCTACGGCAGCTTTTCAGGTAAATTTTATAATTATGTATTATTATTAGTAGTCGTAGTCACGGTAGTAGGACAAGTAGTACTGATATTCCATCTAAAATAAATCAGGCATGTTCTGTCTTCATATATCTTTATAACCTTCCGTTACTCCTTAAATATTTTGACTGGGTCAGTCCTTTGATGAGTAAATATTGTATCACTAAATAATATTATCGTCATTGCAGCCAGAGGAATGGGCGTGTTTGAGTATCGACCTACGCCTGGAAGCTTTTATCATAAAAGACTCCTTCAACATTGAGTGGAGATACGAAGACGGCCTGGTCAGCAACATAGAAAGCATCGTGGAGGAATTCAAAGAGGCCAGGCAGCTACTGGTGAGGCTTTACTCTCATCAGTAGACGTCTTTGTTAATAATCTGCCTCTGCAGGTAGCCCTGGATGGGACCTTTCCATCCATTTGTCTTTCAAATGGGTCAATTTTTTAAAATTTGTTTATTGCTTCCTGATTCAGGCATTTTTTTAAAGTTTCTTTTTTAATATACTGTGTATATTTACTGTCATTTTCCTAGCTGCTGTCCTGGGCCACGCAAACCAATTGCCTCTTGTGTGATAAAAGTAATTGTCTGAACTGAAGTGAACACTGTTATGCTAATGTCCTGCTTTATCCTTCCATCTCAAACAATGTCCTCTTCTTTCCATGTATTTCCATAGCCAGTCAGAATCTTTCTGTTTGGGCCTCCGGCAGTAGGGAAAACTACGGTCGCTCAGAAGCTGTGTCATCTTTATAAGATACAACACATCACGATCAATGAAGTAACAGAGGAAAAGGTCACACATTGGGTCAGTGGGAGCGCTGCATACTCTCAGCAGGAGTTACGCTGCCCCCTTGTGGAGATTTATGGCAAACGCTTTAAGGTCTGGAGGTAAATAAATACAATTTTTGAAAATTTCTTTCAAAATTTTCTTTTTTTAGAAAGCAATTGTGGATGCATCAGAACATTTCAGTGAAAAGGAAGTGGCTGGTGCTCAAGCAGCGCTGGACAACATCAAGGAACACTGGGAAATAAACGGTGGTTAATCGCTCTTCTCAGGATCAGATGGAGACACAAGCAGCGCATTTACCTTATCTTTAAGAGATTTTGCACTTCTGCTTTCGACTCTCATTACAAAATAACCTGCGTGACTGGTCCTTTAGGTCAGCTGCCTGAACATCAGCTTTTTGAAATCTTGCAAGAAAAGCTCAATTCAAATCCCTGCAGGAACCAAGGATTTGTTCTCGATGGCTTCCCAAACACGTATGACCAAGCAAAGTCCATTTTCTCTGGTAAGATTATTTTTTTCACCATCCTTATGTTATTTATGTTGATAACATTGATAAGGATGTCATGTTTGTGTCATTTAGATGAAGATGCGTTAGACCAGGATCGCAGGTTCCAACAACCGGTGTGCAATCAGGAGATCACTCCAGGTTATATTTGATTTCCTTTTTTTGCTTTAGTTTGCCACATGTTTATTTAGGAAGTAGATTTATTAGCAAAATAACCTCAAATGAATCCCCTCCTTATAAATGATGCACTAAAGTCAATATTCTACTTTTTATTGGCTTTTAGAGCACATTTTTGTATTAGATGGACCAGATGACTTTCTGATTAAGAGAGTTCAGGGACTTCCACAGAGCGCCGTGGAGAGGACGCTTTACACCCAGGAGGAGTTTCTCTCTCGTCTACAGAGATACAGACAGCTCGGCGCTTCCTACGACTCCGTGGTGGACTACTTTGATGAGCTGGAGATTCACCCAGAATACATTGGTACTGTCTTCAAAGTCACAGTGTTCATTCAGGCAAAGAAGGGGAACAAGGAGGGGAAAAAAGCTTTTCAGAATTTGCAAAAAATCTTTGTGAATTTTGCAAATATGAAATGACATAAGCACCTTTTCCTCTGTCAATTTCTATTAAATACAGTAAATAATTGAAGTTATAGTGGGGATGAATGCAGATTAAAGCGAACATTTCAATCCAGGTCCAGCTCCACTTGTCCTACGTCAGTTTGATTTTCTTTCCTGCTACAGATTAACCAGTTATCTTATTGTCTATATGCTAAGCTAAGATAGCAGCTTCTGACTCAGACACGTGAGCGGTGCTAAATGAATGAAACCTGGATCTTCACTTCTTTCGCAGACGTCAGCACAGCTGATCCAGAGTACAGAAATGTCGTGAAGACGATCACAGAGCTGGTGGGGCAACCTAAGAACTACGGCCTGAGCCCAGAGGAGCTGGAACAGGAGGAAAGAAGGCTCAAAGAGGAGGAGGACCAGAAGCTGGCCTTGGAGGCTGCCGAGAGGAAACACAGGAACGAGGTTGCCCTGGCTGAGATGGCGCTCCAGTATGAACAGTGGGTGAGTGCAGAGGGGCAGGAAAAAAAGCAAATCATAGGAGTAAATATGTTAAATTCTGTGATATTATTTCTCAGCAGAAAGATCTGGTTGAAGTGAAGAGCCAGGAGGAAGAGCTGGAGGAAGCTCTTGCTCTTCCTTTGAGGAACTACCTGATGAAGAATGTGATACCCCCTCTCTCTGAGGCCTTGCTGGACTGCTCCAAGATCAAACCAGAGGACCCTGTCAACTTTCTGGTGCTTCCACACTGTAGAGCACGTGAGCGACTTTGCTGAACTGATAGTGAACTAACTCACACTGTCTTTGACTTCTGCTGCAGGCTGAACATCTGCTTTTGAACATTCAGCAATAAAACAGCACTAAAAAGCTGGAAAGACAAAAAGTGGATGGCTGGCTGTCAACACGCTGACAGGCTGGGTAATAACATACTTCTACATTGTGGAGTGAATGATTTGGGATTAATAAATGTTCCGGATTATATCAGTGACTGACCTCATTGCATCGCCTTCCACGTGGCTTCATTGTATCTGCAGAGGATTTTTAGTTACACCCAGTTTCACACAGGGCCCCCACCTGTGCCATCCCTCACAGCTCAGGACAATAGATCGCTGGCATGGAAACTTTTGAAGCACTCCACATATTTATAGCGCTGACTTTATCAGAGAACCTGCTGGCAACCAGGCCGGCATATTCAAAGCACAGTGATGCTGAAAGGAGCAGCTTCATGAATGGAAACTCCTGACCATGTATAGGAAACATGGAAGAGGACAGTATATAAGAAGTTGAGGTTCCTTTTTGGATGATGTACAGCATGAGATAGCCATTAAGTACAGGCAATCTCAACAAAAGGCCCCGAGAATTCACTTTTTCTTACAGTAATAAAAGTCATAGGGTCAAATGACAGCTGTCATTGTCAGACTATACCTGCTGAATTATGGGTAACACCAGCGGTGTCGGCTTCCAGACGGGGCGGCTGTTCACAGCTGCGACATGACCCATTAGTGGAGCTGCAGCTGGGTGACGAGGAACAGCCCTGCTCATTCACCAGCAGCAGCTGATTACAGCCGAGCCTCACACCCAAACCTGGAGCCATGCGGCGAGCACCAAGGGTCTTTGTCACTTGAATCCGTCTTGCTTGTGGAAGATAAGACAAGACAGAACGGTCAGCGTTGCAACAAGAAACAAGGGGAGGAAGAGCAAAACGAAGTAGCCTCGCCATCATCAGTGTCGTGACAAATGAAATGGTGGTTATTAGAAAAAACAGACCTGAAAAATAACAGTGAACTAAAATCAGCCAGATCTGTTTCCCATCACAATGATGATGAATCTCATCATTTTCTACCAAGCATACAAATAAACCAGCACATCTTGTCTACAGGCTGCAGAAATAAAAAGAAGAAGAAACTAATGCAGAGAAAAAGCAAGAATTAAAGAGGCCCCCAACACCCACCGAGGCCTCATAAATCAGTGTCCAACCAGGACTGTTACAAAGCAATTGTTGTCAACAGCTGCTAAAGTGACTGCTTGTGTGTGTGTGTGTGTGTGTGTGTGTGCGTGCGTGTGTGCGTGCAGGGGTGGTGTCGGATGGGGGGGTCAGCTGGGAGGACAGACAACCCTTCCTACGTTCCCTTTTAAGGGCAAATGTCCTCCAAACCCACGACCCTGTTGCAGCGCCATCTGCTTTATCCTGATAAAGAAGTGGCGACAATGACGCGCCGAGGAAAGAAAGAAAAAAGTGCTGCTTCTTGCTCTTCTTCTCCGCCTGGAAGGGAACTGTTGACAAAACAGCTCCGGGTTCATCAGCGCCGGGTTCATCAGCGCCGGGTTCATCAGCGCCGGGCGTCTGAGAGGCTGAGCTGGCAGGCTTCCCTCTCCCTTTTACTGAGGGGTCGTTAATTTATCATTAATCCTTCTCGATGTTTGCAATAAAGGTGTGTTTTATGCCTCGTGTTTATTTGATGGCTTCCTTAAAGACTAACAGATGCTGCAAAGCATCAGGGGACTCCTTCACTGTGGCTTCTTCACTTAAAAAAAAGCATTTATTTGCTTCAACCTCTCCTTTCTGCTTCCTCCCTTCAGCAGAAAAGGGAAGAATTACCACAAATACCTGAATACTTGCATAATTTAAAGGTGACTGCATCAAGTCCTGCAGCCAGAGCGGCTCACGTCTGTGACTGCAAAGCTACAAATAGAAGTAGATAGTAGGTTAGAAGCATCTCTGCCTGAAGCTCATTAGCAGCACATGGCCACAAATGGAATATTTCAGCGTCTCCGTGGTATGGGGGTTATTTACATTCTTAATGCAGTCACGGTGGCCTGATAGGGCTCCGGTAGGGGATGTGGGGGCAGTGCGAGGTGACGAATAAGGAGCCGAGCCTGAGCCTGCTGTCTGCGGCACCTGTCAGGCACCATTTCCCTAAAAGGAGAAGCTGGAGCCAATCAGAGCTCGTCCCTGCCCGTGCAGGACATCCCAGGGATCCGTCGCCAGTCTGGGCTGGAACCGCAACTCCTCGCAACCCCCCTATTGTAAAAAAAATAAATAAAACTTACAATTTGGCCTCTCAGCTGTCTGGCATGTTTCTGACCCCCCTTCCTCCTCACACTTCCTCCCCACGCCACTGGCACACCATCGCAGTCGGGTGCCCTCAGACTGCTCTTTAACCGTCTTAGATTACACTCACCCCCTCCCGTCACCCACTTCCCCGGTGCCCTGTTAGGGCTCAGTCATATTTACACATGCTCTGAGACAGTGGAGAAGGATGCTGTTAATGACAGACAGAAATATAAACTTATTAAGTGGATAATATTTGAACTGAGATGTTCTGAGTAATGTTCTGCCACGTAAATATTAGCATTGTTTAACCAACATAACATTTGCATATTTTAAAACAAATAAGATATCCTAAAAATGTACATATTCATGTACTAATGTGTCCCATAGCAAACTATTGGTCAAAGTGCTGAAAACCCATTTATAGAACTTCCTATCTACTGTTTAATTCACTGCTATACTGGGATACGCCGTCATGAAACTTTCATCTCCAAGGCAACGCCTCCAGGTCGGTGGCGTTCTCTGACACAAGATCCACTTTACTGAACCATTTGGCCAGGCAGCACTTAATTTGGGCTTGTGTGAACCCCTGAGCCCGCCCACCAGCCCTGGCCTCAGGACACTTAGGATGTATTTAAGAACCCCTCTGCACCAACACAATCTGTCCCAGTGAAAACTCCAGTCTTGTGGTAACAACTCGGTGAGTCTTTCTCTTCCATTTACAGTCATTTTGTTGGTTTTGGGGACTTGGGGGGGGGATGAGTTAATGCTGTTGCTGCTGCCATAATATGGACATACATCATCTAGTGTAAATATAATTTATGTTATGTATTGATTGTGTGTTTTTGGAGGGGAAGAGTTGAGCTTAGGATGGAGTTGCACCATACAGAAAGAATACCTACATTTAAGAACAGATAGATGATGCAGGGATGGAATATTTAGTTTTAAAACAAGTCCAGCATCAGATAAAACAGAGCACATTTGAAGCTATCTTGTTTAGGCTGCTTAAAGTTGCTGAAAAAGCCGATTAAACCCCAAATCTGTAGCCGTTTAGATGAATGATGCTGTGTAATATGAGTGAACTTTAATCATAGATTCAGTTTGATCTTTGTATTGGCAGCAATGAACAAATTTAATTACAGCTAATTCAGTAATATAGGATTACATCATTATTGCCACAGCCTGTTGGCACCACATGATGAATCTATGTTTGCTTGTCCAGCAGAAGTCCCACGGAACAATAAACTAGACGGCCTTGTAGTTAAAAAGTATTTTTTTTAAAACATCAGCTTTAATGCTCGATCGACTTTAAAGAGACACTTTCAGAAGATGCTTCAGTGCTCAGGAGGTGAGAGATGTTGCTGCCACGATGCTGCCTCTTGACCTGCGGAATGTGACCAGAGATTGTGGAAGGATTTGGGCACATGGTCCAGATCCAAACAGAGAGGCCCACTGTCACCATTGTTAGGGTTAGCAGCTGGGTAACGACCGAGGCGACTGCTGCCGCTTGTCGTGAAAACACACCGCCTCAGCTGTTAGCTGGCTCAACCACGAGCTACGGGGGGGTGAGAGGGAGGTGGAGGGAGACAGAGGTCCTGAGACTAAAAATAGACCGTGTGTGTGTGTGTGTGTGTGTGTTTCAGCCAGTTAGGCAGCTGCGAGAGTGAGAAGGGATTAGAGCACTCACAGGTGTCCTTAACCCTCCCTAAAATGGTGTCGCATTATTTCTCGGTGTCAACTAATAAGAATTGATAACCAAGGACAATAAAAGCTTGGTTTAAAGGAGCAGCGTCCGCTCTAACGCTCTCTCTGCTTCTGTCTTCTGTCTAATCCAGAAGGCCATCCTAAAAAAGACCAAACATGTGCGACGACGACGAGACCACCGCCCTCGTGTGCGACAACGGCTCTGGCCTGGTCAAGGCTGGGTTTGCCGGTGATGATGCTCCCCGCGCCGTCTTCCCCTCCATCGTGGGACGTCCCCGTCATCAGGTGAGAAGACCCGCCACACACTCGTTTATCACCTGACCTCTGCGAAGAAGGTCTTAAATGTGTCCCGTGTATTTGCCAGGGTGTCATGGTGGGCATGGGTCAGAAAGACAGCTATGTAGGAGACGAGGCCCAGAGCAAGAGGGGTATCCTGACTCTGAAGTACCCCATCGAGCACGGCATCATCACAAACTGGGATGACATGGAGAAGGTGATGGGGCTTTTTGGGCTGAGATTTTCTTTGACAGCTCCAGTTTATTCCAATCCCCTTAAATGTTTCCCTAATGTGCTCTCCCATTCAACAGATCTGGCACCACACCTTCTACAACGAGCTCCGCGTGGCCCCAGAGGAGCATCCCACCCTGCTGACTGAAGCCCCCCTCAACCCTAAAGCCAACAGGGAGAAGATGACCCAGATCATGTTTGAGACCTTCAACGTCCCCGCCATGTATGTGGCTATCCAGGCCGTGCTGTCCCTCTACGCCTCCGGTCGTACCACTGGTGAGTGTTCAGGTGACTTTTTGGCCTTCTGCGCCTACATTTCCTGACAAATCCTTTTCCGGGCAGGTATTGTGCTGGACTCCGGCGATGGCGTGACCCACAACGTGCCCATCTATGAGGGTTACGCTCTGCCCCACGCCATCATGCGTCTGGATCTGGCCGGTCGCGATCTGACTGACTACTTGATGAAGATCCTGACTGAGCGTGGCTACTCCTTCGTCACCACTGGTAAGGAGTCCCTTTCAGCCACCCAGTAATATGCTGGTGTTTTCATCAGATTAATGCAGAAAAAACTCTTCTCCCTGTTGCACGAACTCTCATAAAGGGCTGAAGTTAAAATAGGAAGACAATTCTCTCATTTAGATTTGATGCAAGGTTGGTGAATTATTCCAAACTCATTAGCCAGGTCTAAACTGGGATTTTCCTCCTGTCAGCTGAGCGTGAGATTGTGCGTGACATCAAGGAGAAGCTGTGCTACGTGGCTCTGGACTTTGAGAACGAGATGGCCACCGCCGCCTCCTCCTCCTCTCTGGAAAAGAGCTACGAGCTGCCCGACGGTCAAGTCATCACCATTGGAAACGAACGTTTCCGTTGCCCCGAGACCCTCTTCCAGCCTTCTTTCATCGGTGAGCTGATGGTGAACATTAAGTTAGTGGATGGACATGATTTGCTGATTTGTTTTGCTGTCGTCGCTATTTTCCAGTTAAATTTAGCTGAGTCGGTATCAGAAAACTTACCATGTCCCTCACCTGCTCAGGTATGGAGTCTGCTGGAATCCATGAGACGGCCTACAACAGCATCATGAAGTGTGACATTGACATCCGTAAGGACCTGTACGCCAACAACGTGCTGTCTGGTGGAACCACCATGTACCCTGGTATTGCTGACCGCATGCAGAAGGAGATCACAGCCCTGGCCCCCAGCACCATGAAGATCAAGGTGAGTCCGACGTTTAAAAGGAAGTCTACGTGTTCAGCATCTTCTCAAACTGTTCTGGAACCCACGCGCCCCTCTGCCCGCAGATCATCGCTCCCCCTGAGAGGAAGTACTCTGTCTGGATCGGAGGTTCCATCCTGGCCTCCCTGTCCACCTTCCAGCAGATGTGGATCAGCAAGCAGGAGTACGATGAGGCCGGCCCCTCCATCGTCCACAGGAAGTGCTTCTAAATCTCCAAACCACCACCACCAACTTCACAGATACCCGTTTTCCAACAATATCTGTATTTCTACTGTGCCTTTTGCTGTATATACATGTACTGTTGTAATAAAAATGATAGATGCTTTTGACAGAACCTTTCTGTTTCTGCTGATCTCAACATCCTTAACTCAAACCCTTTACATCTCCATCAACTCCTCTCATAGAAATACAAGCAAAAGAAGCAAGTTTAAGGTTTACACGCCATAAATGAATGCACCATTACATCATTACAGAAACTTATAGAGCTTCATTAGATCATTATTCATCATGTTAAATTATTCCGGAATGCAAATCAAATTTCCTGAAGCGGAACAGTTTTTGATCAAATTCTCGCTGTGAAAATCGGGTATGTTGATTGCAATTAGGCGGTGAATGAGGATTTAAATTGTTGAGCATAAATGATTGACACATGATGCAGTGAATGATCGGAGGGGGAGACTATTTTGAACAACTTTTACCTCTGCGCACCTAACTCTAAAGTCAATCTTCACATTGGGAACAGCAAACTTTTTCCAATTATTAAAAAAAGCAACATTATTGTCAAACCAAAGAAGTCAAAGTTCAGATTTACCACCCTGCCTGTGGAGCCTGAACACAACACTTTCACTTCCTTTTCACCTGAGGCCCAGGTGATGTGGATTAGCGTGATAAAGCTGTCCTCTGTGGTTCACTCAGTGAGTGACGGGTTACTGTAGGACACAGATCTTCTCCTCACACTGTTCATAAGCATGAAGGTCACGGACAGTAGTGTGATCCGCTTTCACCTCCAAGTTCTTCATGGGATAACTGTGAAGAGCATCGAGGGAAGGAAAGACAGGCTTTTCATCAGTGGCGCAAAGATCTTTGGGGTTCCCCTGGAGAATTTACCCAGAAGATACATTCCCGAGTTTGGGCTGGTACCATGGTGAGTGAGAGCGGTGGGTTCAGAAGGGTTCCGTTGCTCCAGCGGTGTGAAACAGCAGCTCAGACATGAACCCTGTGTACGTTGTGTCTCAGCTTTCTGGTGGACGCTTGTTCGTTTCTTCTGGAGCGTGCTGCGACTGTAGGCCTGTTCAGGAAGCCAGGCTCTCTCCCTCGCATCAAGACCGTCAGGGTAGGATGTGGATTTCCTGGACAAAACTATCAACTTTAGTATGTTTTACATGCTGCTTTTCTATCTTCCAGTTTTAAGCAACACAACTAACGATGATTTGGATGTAAAACATCCTGTGTCCGTTCCAGACTAAGCTGAATAATGGGGAGACGTGTCTGTCCACAGCCCTCCCCTACGACGTGGCCACTCTCATCAAACAGTTCTGCCGGGAGCTTCCAGAACCTCTGTTTCCCACGGAGCTCCACACAGCTCTGCTCAAAGCCCAGGCGCTACCCAACGCTAAAGACAAGACTTCAGCCCTCCAGTTGCTGTCCTGTCTGCTGCCTGCCCGAAACTCTTCCTGTCTGCATTATCTGTTCAACTTCCTGTCCAGAGTTTCTCAGAGGTTTGGTGCTAATAGCTGGAACAGAGGTCTCCGCTGTAACAAATTTTTATCATCAGAAATGATGACTGTTGTTCCACAGGTGCGCCGAAAACCTGATGACCAGTTCGAACCTCGCTACAGTCTTTGCACCCTGTCTTTTACCACCTCCCAGCAAGGCAGAGATGTCCGAAAGCCGACTTGAGTTGAGAGTCCTCGTCCTTCATGCCTTCATTGAAAATCCGCACCTGTTTGGTAATGACATCAACCCTCATTTGATCTTATTATTGTCTTGCATCAGACCTACTAGAAGGGTTTGTATTTGCCAGGCGTCATCCCTAAAGATGTCATGGACAGCATGGAATTTCTGGTGAATTTCAAGCATTCCAACGATGCGAAAAAGGGCAACAGAAGAAGACACACTTTAAAAGGTCAAAATGAACAAATGTATTCTTGTAGCTTCCAAAAATGTTCTTCAAAGTGCTCCTCAATGTTATTTTCCTTAAATAGTCCGATCTATGAAGGCGATGCCTTGGGTTCAAGGAAAGTCGAGGGTGAGGACTACAATTTCTGGTACCGAGCATGGATCCACCTCAGGAGACAGAAAACCGCTCAGGAGAAGCCTGGGTCTGGAGACTTTCCCTAATGTTCTCATTTTTAGGAGCTACGATCCATGCACAGGTAAAATAATAACCTAGAAGCAGCATCTGGACCAGCTCGCACGGACTCCTGATTTGATATAAATTCTCGATAGACCAAGATTACAGTCATGCAAAGGCTTCTACGAACGACCGTGGAGTCACTGACAGGGAGCCATGCAAGGTCCCACAAGAGGGAATAAAAAGGTAAATTATGTGTCTGTATAAAAGTGCAACCACAGCAAAAAGATCTCACCATGAAACTGTATGTACACCCTGCAACTTCATCTCCTTTGTGTGCTTAAATAGCATATTTTGACAAAGTATTGTTTTGGTTGTGCGTATTCTATGTGAGAAATGATCACGTATGATTATGATTCTATTTTGTAGAGATCTACATGAGTTCTCTGGATGCAGCCAGGAGGCGGGTGGTTCTCCTTTTCTCACCGGTGTTGGGAGGCTGCAGCTCACATCGTGGAGGAGAAGCACCTCTTTATGAAATGGAGTGTTGTGATTGAGTTTATGATTAACGAAGAACCACATTTGAAGGTTTCAAGTTTTAAATGTGCTAAGTTACAGTTGTATAGTTCATATAGATTTTTAAGGAATTTTAGCATTGCACAACTAATTTTAATTGTTTGACACAGCTTTATTCTATCTACATGTTTATTTGACAATATTTTAAAGTGATGTGGCAGCACTTTAAGGTCTACACAATATTAAATGTGTGTTTATGTATTAATTTTATGGAATAAAGTTGGTCATTTTACGTATTTCTTGAGTAAATAGATTATTTTGCATATAGGACAGTTCTTACGGTAGAATTATAATAATTAGCCTAGCATAATGAACAATATGAAAACCAGGAGGAAAGGTGATTTTTGAACATGAACCTTATAAAGTTTTGAAGTTATTTAAGTTGGGTTTATAAATGTCAGTCATGCTCAGATTTGCTTTCAGTAAACTTTATTTTTTTTAAATTAGCTTCATTATCTATTATATGTGTGATTACTGATCCACAATAACAGTCAGAGGAGAGAATAGTTGGTATCTTAGTAACTAGATGAGCCATGAAGTGAGGCGGACCGCGTCTTCCCCATTGCGTAACAGCCAGAAAAGGAAATAATGTTTCGTCCTTTAAAGTAAAAGTGGAACAACGCTGAACATTGATTTGGCGTCTTACATTCACGCCTTCCGAACAGGGAGAATGAACAAACAATACGTAAAAACAACTTTTATCCGAGTCAAAGGGCCGACGGAACTTGGAGTATCCGCATTCTGAAATCGCTTTTCATTAGTGGTTGTGAACGAAACTTTACTTTGAAAAGCGGAAGTGGGTGGTTTGACCTGCAGCCCATCGCGTGGCGCTTTACTCGCGCTGTCGGCAGGTGCATCTATCAGCGCGGACACGAAGAAAGAAAAGCGCATCTGGCTGAGTTGGGATCAAATTGTGAGTTTTGCAGAATTTGAATCACAAATTCCAAATGGCATTTGATTAAGGGTCCTTTGAAAGGGCTCGTTTTGTTTGATAGTCGTATTGCGCAGGTGTTTTTTAACGTTGGCCTCCGCTGTTTACAAACCGCGATGCTGTATTGTGTTTACGTTAAAACCAAAGCAAACCGTCCGACGACACACCCTTTATTGATTCTATATAAATAACCGACTATATAAATAACCGTCTTGCATGAGGTTGGGAGCCGTAGCTGCGTTTGCTGACGTCCGTCCCGCTTCACCCCGCAGATGACAGAGTTTCGCTCCGCTGTGCGGTTCGGCTTCCTCGGCCTCCTCCTCGGCTTGCAGCTCAGCAGCGTTGCGGCGCGCAGACCCCGCACGGCAGACCAGGTGTCCGAGGACGATGTTCAGCGGCTCCTGCACGGTGTCATTGAGCAGCTAGGCATCGCACGTCCCAGGGTGGAGTATCCGGCCCATCAGGCCACCAACATCGTCGGTCCCCAAAGCATACAGGGTAGGATGGGTGCATTTTTCTGGGTTAAAAATAGACATTAACGCCTGTTTTTCTGGTGCTTTTTCAATAAATTAACTTATATTTCTGCTCAGTGTTTCTTTATCTGTACAAGCTGTATTTGTTTAGCCAGGCTAGGAATAAATGACCGTCAAGCTGTCAAGGCTTCGATGAGGTAATTGCCGTGTTCTTCCACAAGGTGGCGCTCACGAGGGCCTGCAGCTCCTCGGTCCGTTTGGAAACATCCCCAACTTTGTGGCCGAGTTGACGGGAGATAATGTTCCCAAAGATGTCACTGACGACCACGGATACCCAGACCCTCCGAATCCATGTCCTGTTGGGAAGACTGGTGCGTGGTTTTGGTGGAAGCAGACTGATGAATACGTAGTATTGACTGACAACGTTTACACTTTGGCGCTTGCAGCAGCAGATGGCTGTCTGGAAAACGCCCCGGACACAGCCGAGTTCAGCAGACGGTTTCAGAATCACCAGAATCTATTCGACCCCGTGCACGACTACGCAGCCCTGCCAAAGTGGGTGAGTGTGAGGAAGAGCAGGATGGTGGCTTTCAATCAGCTTTGAAATGTTTTAAAATAAAAATACTGAAATATTTGATGAAATATTTCCAAAGAGCACTGCTTTCTCCTGTTTTCCTCCCCGCGGGTGTCCGGTTCTGGTCACAATTCTGCTTTTTTTGGCAGCAGCGGACAAACAAAAGGAAGAGAAGACATTGGTCAATACCAGCGTGATTGTTTTGGCCCGAGGAGCCGTTTTTCATTCCCCCACTAGAACGAAAAGAACTTGGTGTAAAGCAGTGACTTAAGGGCTGAAGTGTTTTTCCTGTGCAGGACAAAGAGCGTTTGTTCCAAAAACTGAAGGAAAGACCAAGGAGACGACAACGGGTACAGTGCTTGTTTTTTTTTCTCCCTTCATCCCTTTCGATGGTTCAGAAACCTCATTTTTAAAAATGCTCCCCACCGTATTTATGATGTGTCGGCAGTCTGTAAAGCGACGCTTCCTCTGACTCCCTGCAGAGTGTCAACCCCTACCTACAGGGACAGAGACTGGATAATGTTGTTGCCAAGAAATCGGTCCCCCGCTTCTCCGAGGAAGAGGAGGAAGAGGCGCCGACCGGCTCAGCCGCCAGCGGACCCACCAACTGATGTACGCTCAGTTTTAACACCACACTCTCAATCATTTTGGGCTTGGGTTAATATTTGAATCTTTCAGTTGTAACTGTGGGTGTAATGGATACTCTTTTTTGAACTTATAAACTTACTTTTCAGAATATCACGAATATTAATTCATTGTGGGCCAAGAGGAGGAAACATTTTTTGAAAATATGAATTTGAGAAACATTGCAGAATAAATGTCACGTGGTTAAAATTAACATGTTCTGAGCTTTGGTGGGCGGTGTACGCTATGTCAACAAGTTTATTTTTAAGTATGTAGCAGGTTATGGAAAGGAGAGACGTGGTCACTCTTAATTTTACTAATAGGCTTTTGGTGCATGTCTTGATTTGACCGAAATGATCAACTCAATTGTGTCCAACTTTTGTCACGTGATTATTCTGTAAAAAGTGCTGCCACTTTACAACAAGAAGATTTTCTACAGGCAGCAGTGAGTTTCCTTTTCTCTGTATGGTCAAATAAACTATTTATCCGCATTGAGAAACGTTTGGAGATTTATTTCCCCGATAAGTTTTAGGAGGGGGGGGGGGGCGTGTTCTGCAGCGGTGTAGAAAAGCCCACATCGTGCTTTTGAGAAAACCAGAATCCGGGGAAACACACGCTGACTGCATCAAATTCTCCCGAAGACCCCTGTTCATCAAGGTAAACAACTACAGACAACTACAGACGCTGCTTTTTGCGTCATACGCGCGTAAACTAACTGGCGTTTCACTCCAAAACAGTGGCAGCAATGGAAATCCCAACAGTGTTCACCTTTGCGGCGGTTCTGACTCTCCTGTCCAGCCCGCTGGGGAGGGCTGATGTGGACACCCTTCACGGTGCTTTCCCGCACCCGAATAAGTACAACCCAAACGACGCGGACAGGTGCCAACAACCAGCCATCGGCGGATTTATTTCCAGGGGATCGGGACCTGGACCCTCCGCCGACGAGGTCCTGGAGTCCAGTCAGGAGGCGCTGCACGTCACGGAGCGTCGCTACCTGCGCCTGGACTGGTGTAAAACGCAGCCACTGAAGCAGACCATCCACGAAGAGGGCTGCCTGAGC
The DNA here is from genome assembly GCF_003711565.1 of Takifugu flavidus. Lineage (NCBI taxonomy): Eukaryota > Metazoa > Chordata > Actinopteri > Tetraodontiformes > Tetraodontidae > Takifugu > Takifugu flavidus. Next base: position 6,612,802 of record NC_079538.1, read on the forward strand.
CGCGTCATCATCAACCGCTTCTGCTACGGGCAGTGCAACTCCTTCTACATCCCGAGGCACACCTACCAGGACGGGGGAGTCTTCCAGTCCTGCTCCGCGTGTAAACCCAAAACGTTCAGCAGCGTCACGTACACCCTCCTCTGCCCGGGTCAGACGCCGAGTACCAAGAAGAAACGCGTCCAGCGCGTAAAGCAGTGCCGCTGCACGACTATAGATATGGATTAGACGCAGCACATGCAAAGTACACCTGCTTAAAGGACGTTAGATAAGGAGAATTACAACTTTGACACCAGTATCAGTGAATGTTTGGACAGCTACGCTTTTTGTACACCTCAGTGGATTAAAAAAAAAAGGCGGTTATCGCCAGCATTTGTGATGCCGGAACCCTTAAATCACCTTTTAATTGCTTCAGGAAACATCACAACAATCAACGTTGTCACTTTCCAAATATCCTGTGCCCAAGTACTGCATAAATGATCCCTCCGTGTACAGGGCTCGGAGTATTTCTGCTTAATTTAACATCTATTAAGTTGCAGATCTGACACATTTTCAGAGCTGATTTAAAGGAACATTGTTACATTATTAACCTTTGAGACTGTGAGGGTAGTTTTGTTTCCACTGTGTGGAAAGTAAAGCAGAAGCAAAGCTTTCGACCGAAAGAAATGAATAAGTAAAATAACCTGCACTTATAAATGTCACTTGTCTGAAATACATTGTATCATACAGTATGTGCATACATTAATGGGAAGTTGCTTATGAATAAATGTAAAAATAAAATAGATGGGCAAAATGAAGTCCAATATTTGTGATTCAGATTTTTATTTGTGAAATATATTGACAAGATCAGGCTACAAACACAAGAATCTATACACGCTTTAAGCTTTCCCCTCAGGCTCTAGTGCACATAAGAGTTAGAAGAAAACTGATTTGAGTAGATTTGAATTAAACTACAGTCAGATGAAGAATGCACTTGAGAAGAAAGTTAAAAGTGCAAAAACTTTTGCAAAGTAGACGTGGTTTGATGCCACCCTGGATGGTTTGTTCAGGATGGTAACGACAGGTTCGCTTCTCTCTGTCGTAGTCGTTCCTTCTGTTGGGAGAACAGAAACGTTCTCACATTTCTATTTGCATCTTAGAATATTTCAGCCTCATAAATCGGGTCTCACCAGGCTGTTGGGGTTAAGCTTTCTGGTCTCCACCTTCTTTTCTCCAGTGATTCTCTTCACCGACAGCTGAGCCTCTTTCAGTCTGTGAAAAAAGTGAAAAATCTCCTGACTCATTTGTTGGAGATTTTACAAATACTAATGAAATCTGATGTGTCAGCAGGAAAAATCTGGTGTTTCAAATTCCAACAGGAACACTGCTAAAGAACCTAGAAGTCCTGAGTTGTCCTGGCAGCTAGGTCAGATACCTCTCTTTGGAGATGGCCTTGTTCTCCCTCTTCCATCTGGCCTTGAAGTCTGCGCAAAACTCAAACCAAAGCATGAAGAAGTGGTCGCTGGTCGCCTGCTTCTCCCCAACCTTCAGCTTTAGGCCAAAGTACTGAACCAGGTTCTGGAAGCTGCAAAGCAAAAACCAAACAAAGACAAGTTTAGGTTTCTTTAATGTCAGTACACCCATAAATACACTTGAATGAATTAGCTATCAGCAGCTAACTAGATTGATTAATTTATGACTTAATTGTCCAACCTTTTTTGCACAGTCATCAGCTGACAGGAAACCTCTGCATGTTCTTTACGGGCTGTAAAATAAGGACAATTTAAATGAAAAAAGAGGACAAATATTTGGACTTAAGTGTACGATTGCAGACAAAATCTGCAATTATATGTGTCTGGGAATAAAGGGCAGCAAATGCTCCAGTTAACTAGATGATTTTGTCCCAGGGAGTGTGTGTCTTCGTCTCTGCCAAATCTGTCCGATCCTTATCTGAGCGTCTAGCCTTTAACCAGGATCCCTCCAGCCTCCCAAACACAGATAGAAGCAAACCTACTAAGTGAGACTGTGACACCTGGGTGGGTGGTGGAATGAAGCCAACGAAGCCAATGATTGGCGTGACACGGAGAACCATCAGAGGAGAACTGAGCAGGTTCTGAAGGCGGCATGTTGTGTTTGCTGAGTTCATCTGTTTGCTATTCTCACCACTGAGCACAAATGCCTCCATCTTGTCTTTAAATGGCTGCAGGTGTTCTTCAGGAGAGTTAGAGCAAACTCTCTGCACAACTTTCTCACATTCTGCAATGGAAAACAAAGAAGGACGGAATCTCTTTAGAAAATAGGACAATATCGGCAACATGCAATAAAAATAGGTTGTGTAAAACCACCTTCATGTATTGAAGCTGTTGAATTAATAAAGGCGTGGGTGTATTTTCTCTCGTTTCAAAGTCGGAGCCAACATTTCACTTGGTTCTGTTCCGTGCTTGTAAACCTGAATTAGATAATTGGAGATGTTTCGTTTTGGGTCGGTAATGATCTTTAGATCACCCTTTCGCTGCTTTGACCATCACCGTTTCCGCTTTGGTCCAATAACCAAAGCCTGACGGATGAAAAGAGAGAGTTTCGGAATCAAACTAGCTCCACCTGTGTCCGAGCAGGGGGTTATCGGCGCCGCGCTTCCTCTTTAGATACCCCTTGCTGAGATTCACCCAGAGATGGCGACTGAATGCCCCCCCCACTCTCTCTCTGCCAGGCTCTACGTTGGATCAGAGGAGCCAGTCTGCAGAGCCAGTCATAATAGAGGCTGCGGAGGGAGCCGAGTCCCCCCCCCCCCCCCAGCCCGACGCTCGATCAACAGCTCCCAGATAAGATTACAAAAGAATACTGTTTTCATTTTGAATCTGTGTAAACTGCGGAGGCGGGTGTCTCCCTCAGCCTTCCCTCCGTTCGGCTCTTTGACAGAAGTTTGCTTACTTCGGACCGACGAGGGTCACCGACCCTCACGTAAACGGAGAGCCCGGCGGCTTCAGATGTGGGACGGGAATCACCCCAGCACAGTGGAAGGAAGCAGTGCTTTAGTTCCATTGTGTGGGTTCAGTGTTTTCACAAACATATTTTAAAGTTTGGGTGGCGATATGTTTAGGTCATCCCATCGGTTACAGCCCTCCCCCGACCCGAGCCTGGTCCTGATCAAGGTTTCTTTCTGGTAAATGAATCATTTTCCTGAGACCTAAAGGCAATCTTGACTGGAACAAACACTTTACTTCTATTACTTCCATCCATCCATCCATCCATCCATCCATCCATCCATCCATCCATCCATCCATCCATCCATCCATCCATAATGGAATTTATTGTAAGTGTCCAGATTCCATCAACTTAATATTGATGTGTAAGAAAATATAACAATTTCTATACCTAAATAAGAAAGAATGCAGTCTAAATATATTATTACATGGAGATGACTGTTAATTGCAGTAAAGATGATTGAAAGAAACAAGATATTTTAATGATCAATAGTCCTTGAATAGCCCCCTTTCCCCTTTAACTTTGTTGGGAAACATTTCATACCAACCAAAGAGAAAACACGGAGGATGAGGGTGGTTCAAACGGGCAGAACAAAAGGAACCTGCCATGGGGGGGTTGAGATTGCACGGTGGTTTGGGTAGACAGGGCGATAAGACAACCTCTGTTGAGAGGTAAAAAAAAAAACCTATCTGTGCCAAACATCTGGGGCCACACCGGAGCCCAGGAGATGGAGTCGGGCAGTTTATGAACCCACGGGTCTGCACAGATGTGCCGCAGACGCACGGCAGATACTGGAGGTCTGGAGATTACATAAGTGGGAAGCTATGGTCTCACCGTGCTGGCGACAGGGGCACAAAGGCCCAACGATGAGAGATCTGATTGAGCAGGAGGATTAGGAGCTGGGTCTGAAAGGCGCCAGGCCTGTATCAGCACCGAGACTCCTGCTGGTCTCCGAATACATGCGCATGCAAAAACAATGCACTCGCTCACACATAAGTCCCAGTATTGTGCTCACATTGTCTGCTTGACATGGCTGACACGCTCAATGGCGTCACACGGGCACGCTTACAGAGCGAGCAGAACAGGATAGAAGGATAAGAAACAAGAGGAAATCTTTTGTTCTGAGGTTTCGAGCTAACTCGAGTTTGTCAAATAAGCAGGCCGTTAGCCTAAAGTCTAAACAGTTCCTCAATGGTTGGGGCCAGTAATGGGAAACCAGGGTGGTGAATAACAGGAGGAGGGGGATGCCAGTCTGGCCCGAGGTTTGGTCTGTGGGAACGTCGAAAAATTTTGAGCGATAGAGTTACACATTTAAACAAAACACATAAAAATGACCACATGGAGAGCATTACAGACAGCCAGTCAGCGCGGATGTTGACACTCGCCGCCTATCTGCTGGGAGTGAAGCTAATGTGCAAACATCTAAGATCTGAGCTGAGGGGAAGGGAGTATTTTCATTTTTACCTCTTTTTTTTTTTACCTCTACACATTCTGGTTTTGTGTTTTTTAATACCTCATGTCATACTGTGAAGGTTAGCTGCGGGGGTTCCACAAGGATCTGTTTTTGGACTGTTGTGTTTTTTAAAAGCGACCAGTTGGAAATCCGAGAGTTCAGACACAACGTACTTGTCAGATCTCGCTCGAATTGCCTCAGGTCTCGGTCAAGGTCATCAAACTTGACCTGCGCAGCCAGGAAGACGTCTTGAGGTTCGGGAAGCGGGAACACGCTCTTGTCCGTGCCGGCGTTCTGCTCGAACACAGACAACACAAACACACATCCACCATTAAACTGGCGACACATAGTTTTATGGTTGCAGAATCCACAGAGAAAGCTCTGTTAAATCATGGATAGAACCATAATGAGAGCCACATTGGATTTATTACCGAATAATCGAGGAACTGTATAAAAATCAGGCTAATACCTCATCTACATTGTGCAGATAGTATGAAACCACGAAGTCCACCAGGCTGATACGATTGTCCTAAAAATACAGAATGAAGAGAAAGCAAATCAAGAAAATGGACAGGTTTTACTCACAGCTAATTCTGCGTCATTTTGTTCTTATATTCTGATACACACAAAGGCACACAGTCAAAATGGGGAAGTTGCTCATGTGGAATGTCCTTTTTATGCTTTCACTCCAGCTTCTGAGCAGCACAGCCACGATCACAAGTCTTACCCTGCTCTTCACGTCCTTCAGTTTAGGTAGAATCTCCAGGTCGAAGCCGTCCGCCTGACCTCTGACCCTGCTGCCTCCGTTCATGTGGTTCCCCAGAGCCAGAACCAGCGCCACCACCCTCCTGACATCGCAGCTGTCCAGTAAAACCTTTCAACCGCAGTCGGGTAAAATCAAATTGAAATAGATTTGATGAGGATTCTGCACCGAACCACGCAAAGCCGCTCGTACCTCACAAACCGAGGAGACCGTGTTGAGCTTGCGTTGGACGGACGTGACTCCGTCAGTGAAGGCTGAGCGGAAGATGATGCAGTGAGCTCTGTCCGCAAAGTCTGGTATCTGAGACAGCTCATACAGGAATCTGGAGCACAACCACGTGGACAGGAAAGGGTGAGCATAGTGTGCATCTCTCTATGACAGATATTAAAAACAGCACACAGGCCTGGAGCTTGTCTATTTATTCTCCTGAGGAGCGTGCACGTAAATAATGGCTGGTGAAGAGTCTAAACATGTCTGTCAGCAGGGGAGATACTGACTGCTCAGGTTTGTCCAGCAGCTTAACTTCCTCTTCCTCTGATGTCTCGTAATGGTTCTTGATCCTCTCCAGTTCCTCTGGTTGCACCCTCTGCAGATGAATCATAAAAACATGACTCACGTGCACACGGCTGCTCTTCTGGTCAAGTGCAATGGCGCCACCTACATTTTCATAAAGTGCCTCGATGGTCTCCAGGTCCACCACAGAGTGGTCCACTGTCAGTATGGCTGCAAGTGGGAAAAAAATCAGACAAATGGTTGAATGGGGCGAAAGAGGGATTTAACCTTTTGGAGGTTTAATAGATTTCAGGCTGTCGGGTCTCGGTCCTTCACTGATTTTTGACCACATTTAACCTTCTTGTTCAGAGAAAAACAGATTCACTGTAGATGATGTGAAGAGTTTGAAATCCTCCACACGTCATGTTTGAGGCGTGGATTAGCTCTACCTGGTCTTACCAGGCCACAGGACCACCCTCCAGTTGACCTTGCTGTCTTCCACATGTTTGGATGAGCTCTAGTGGGCTCTGGTTTTCTGTCATTCCATCTCTCATAAAGTTTTGTTAAATTAATTTATAATAATGCTTGATCCTTTTCTGTATAGTTTGAACATGCTTGCAGCTTTGTGTTTGGAGGCCTCTGCATAAATGCTCTTTTTTTTTGTTATTTTGGGAGTATTTTATTGAATAAATCATTCAAAAATATTTTTAATGAGCTTTATAATCTCTTGTAGAAATACACATATATCCTTGATATCATCACCCGAGCAACACAAATGAGCAAATGAAACCGGCAAAATCTCACCTTGGTGGATATCTTTCATCTCCAGGTGGAGGCTTGATATAAGGATTCCCACAGCCTGAGAACGTTTTCCATCCAGCAACTTAATGATCTGGAAAAAATGAGAGTTGCCATGACCACTTTGCCATTATGAACCATTAGTGACTCATTAGCTGAGACTCTTGGAAGAAAACGAAGAAAACTGAGCACAGATTTCACTGGTAATGGCAGTGATAGACATGAAGGATTTAACTCAATTAAATGTTACCTCCACCTCCTGGTCGGCAACAATGTGTGTTTTAAAACTTAAGATCTTCATAAGTCTTTTTATTCAATTGCACTAAAATGATTAAAATGCAGATAAGGCTTAAAACATGTGCTATGTGTGTTCATATAACATGTGGCAGGTAAAACATTAACGCCCGTGTTCCTCTAAAATAAATCCGAATTTATGGAGAAACTCAACGTTCTCATCGCCCTCTAGCGGACAGAGTATACATTGCACAACATCTCAAAAGGACTGACTATATCAAAGTTAGAGGAAATCGGTGTGTTACCTTCCTGGCTTTGGCTTTTTTCTCATAGGCCTCCGACAGCGGCTTCTTCTTAGGGTGAGTGATGGTTTTGGCAAATAGTTCCTCAAACTCGTTGGCATTGAGTATCTTTGGTTCTTCTAAATTGTTCCACAGAGTGTCATTGCTAAAAAGGAAGGAAAGCATCTCTCTTTAATATACATGGATGAGGAAAGGTTCAACGATTCCTGGGAATGGTGCAATAGTTCTAGTGAGGTCACTAATGTAGGAGTTTGACTTTACACCTACTTTTTGTCCTGAATTTGGATTCTGTTCCAGTAAAGCGGCCTCATGGGTCTTGATGGCGTCACTTCTGGTTTTCTCGGAGGCTTTTCAACTGTGAAAGCACAACTGTGAGGAGGGGGAGGTGGTGGTGGTGGTGGGGGAGCAACACCGGGTGGTGGAGGTGGAGGTGGAGGGGGTGGTGGAGGGCTATTGAGAGGCGGCGTGTGGCTTTCAGGGGTCAGAAGAGGAGGTGGTGGCAGACTGTTCGCTTGGGTACGAGGTGGCTGAGAAGGAGCCGGGTGTTCGGACAGCGCAGGTTGGAGGTCATGTGAGGAGGAAGACAGAGCATCATCCCTCTGACCGACCAGCGTGACACCCACAGAGGTCAGATCCAGCTTTTTGGGGATCATCCTCTGCTGCTGTTGCTTCCCTGTACTGCCCTCATCAGGAGTTCTCACAAACGTCTCTCTGTCTGTTTGGATGCACACCGTGCGGAAAGATTTGTTCACAGCGTCATCTTCTGTTGATACGGCAACGTCTCTGACTTCCCCATGGCGACAGGCCCCGGCCCAGCAGAGTTTGGTCTGCAGCTCGGCCACAGACAACCGCAGACGGGAGACATTGTCCTCATTTATCTTCATCATCGTAGAGAGTTTCTCATCATAGTCCTCCTGAAATTATTATTTATTATTACTATAAAAGTCTGTATATTCAGTTTGTATTTTTAGGGTACATTTGGTTGCAATTTCAATATGAGAAGCCAACAAACAGGAAGGTCCGAGGGGAGGAGGAACAGCAGGAGGACGGAGAGGTTGTTCCTCGGCACATTCGTTATGTGCCAAGTTCAATTCAGCTTTGAAAAGTGAAAAACTTCTCTATAACTCATCATTTCCACCATTTAAAGACAGATGGGTTTTGTGCTTTTAGGAGCAGTCAGACCCTGGCCCGATACAGCGTGACCAACCCTTCAGCAGAAGCAGAAAAGCCAGCAGACACTGGCACAGACGCGGTTTGCTCGTGAATTTATTTACCATAAATACAGAGTGGATTTCATACGCACCTTTGACCTCTGCAGCTCATCTTTACATTCTCTCTTTAGCTGGAGGAGAGCTGCCTGGTGCTCTGAAAGAAGAACAATGAAGAGACATCGACAAGTTGGTCTGTGTGCGTGTGTGTGTGGTGTGTGTGTGTGTGTGTGTAGGCTTTTTGTAGCCTTACCACCTAGTGTTTTCTGCAACTAGCTGTAGCCGACACACATTGTGAAACTGAATAGAAAATCTCAAAAGAAGCTTCAAGCCGAGCAGCGAGCATCTGACTGCCAGCGGTGCATCATCAGGTTGGGGCGGAGCTTCTACCTGGTTCACGCCCACCTGCCTTCCCCTTAAAAGACACGATCGTTCTTCCATCTTCGCCTATTCGTTAGGAAACCTTCAGAGGCAACAGCCTGGCTCACCAAACTCTCTCTAACTCCCTAAACTCTCTCTAACTCCCTAAACTCTCTCTAACTCCCCAAACTCTCTCTAACTCCCTAAACTCTCTCTAACTCTAAACTCTCTCTAACTCCCTAAACTCTCGGTGATCGCTCTCCTCTGTTCTTTGCTCTTTTTGCCTGTGGGTTGTTTCCTTCACCAGCTTTGCTGTGAAATGAACTCCGCTGTTAATCGCTCTCACTTTACAGTCCAGTGTGTAAACAGTGGTTATCATCTCAGCTGTGTCCTACTGTTTACACAGTGCACTATAAAAACCACAAGGGAGAGCAATTAACAGGCACCTGCCAAAGGTGCGTGGGACAGGATGACTGTGTCTGAGCACAGCAAGCAACTGGGATGGGCTTGTGGGAGGAAATGGGGAGCACTTTGTCGACTAAGGCTGTTTTCAAGGGCTTTTTTAAGTGCTTGTGTACCTGCTTCGGTGTATTTCAGCCCAACTTTTTCCTCTTTCAGCGGCGGCCAGACAGCCTGAAGGCGACCAGGAGTTCTCTCCTCTCCTTCTGCTGGGCTGCATGTTTCTGCCTGGAGTTGATAAAACAAGACGGATCTCAAACAAACAGATGGAATTTGGTCACCAGATACTAAGAAATACTCGCGGCATTGAATACGACTGGCAGAACCAGTCGGAGGGCAGATTTTGTGTGGATTAATTCATTTTTCAGAGTTTTTATTTTAGTTTTAAACTTGATAGAAATGTAAAAAACCTAATTCTATCATTTGTAATTGAAGAAACAGAATATTGAAACTCTCTTTCAGACTGCAAATACTTATTTAATTGAAAGTATGCTGTCTTCCATAACAGGGCATTCCTACTTGATGATCCGATGGTTCTTTCTGTTCTGAGCTCTTCACCGAGGTTCCTTCAAAAAGTGCCCGCAGTGCATCCCTCTCAGCCTTGATCCTCTTCCTCACAGCTTCCAGGTCCATTTTTTCTCCTGGGTCTCTTTTCAGAGGTTTGGGGGTGAAAAAGGCCTTAAAGGCGTCGAAGGCCGCCTCTGCACTGGACACGGGTTTCAGAGGTTTGGATGGAGCGTCTGCGTCCTCCTCGCTCTGGACTTGTCTCCTCTCGCTATCTTCTTCCTTCTCCTCCTCCTCACCCCTCCTTTCTCGGCTCAGGAAATTGGAGATCTGCTCCAGGATGCTCCCTTTAGCTTCCCCTCCTTTCCCGGGGAGGATCTCCCCATCTGATCTTTGAGGCGAGGGTCTAAGTGGGGCCACGCTGTCCTGCTCTGGTCCCAGGACCCCCTTCCTGAGGACCCTCAGTCCACTGAAGAGTGCTGGGAGCTGGGTGTGCTTCTCTGTAGGGGAGACAGGGGAGTAAGTGGCTCTGGAGATGGTGGAGCCCGGTGGAGGGTTTCTGGCCATGTCTGAAGGGTTAATATTCAAAGGCGCATGTTTAGGGCTGGACAGGTGGTAAGGAAACACTTTGATTTCCCTATTTTTGCCCTCTTCCTCGGCACCACTCCTCTCTTCATTATCATCTTTGAAGTAGAAATGTTCATCACTTTGCTCCAGTGTTGGTTTCCCAGTAGATCCATGTTGCTCTCCAGCCTCTGGTCCAGATTTTGAAGCGTCTTTTGCTCCAAAACCCACGTCCGACTGCTCGGATTCTTCTCTCAGGTTGTGTTCAGCTTCTCCTGCATCATCATCATCCTCATCATCATCATCCTGCTTGAGCACTGCAGCACAAACACAATCATGATACCTGCAGTCGAAAATGTGTTGACAATGTGTTGGCTCGCAATCGCCCGTCGCATTTCGCCGTTCATTCTGCTTATTCAGCTCTCGCTCCGTTCCAAAACTCTCGTAGCTGTTTCCTGCTGTTCTCCTCTCCTCATTCGTCACTTGGGGACCATTTTCTGCCTCTTCTGAGTCGCAGACGAATTTATCTCCAGCAGGGGGCAGTAGAAGCCACGACAGGGAATTCCTCTTGGTCAGAGTTTCCTCAAAGCCTCGGTCATCATTTTTCTTCATATCACAGGTTGTCTCACTGTCTTCTTGTGTGAGGTACTCCTCCTCCTCCTCCTCCTCCTCTGCGAGGGCCCTGAAAATCTTGAGGATGACTTGTTGCTCCTCCATGTGTGGAGCCTTGTAGTTGCAGCTCTGAACAAGTGAGCAGGGAGGAGGCACTGAGAAGTGTTTCTTCATTTCAACATTTAAGGACCTGATATTATTGGTCGATCAATAATATCAGCAAATGTTTCCAAGAAATTCTGACCTGTTTGCAGTCCAGATTGTTGCAATAGGAATAGATCTATCCTGCAAGAAGAGCTCCTTTAAGTCTCACCAGAAACGTTTCCAAACCTTAAAGTGGAGAGTTGTCAGCCGCTCAAAGCAGCTGAAGCAAAACCAGCAGTGAGTCAGTCAAAGCGACGTCCAGATCTCTGCTTTCGCTCCAGCCTCCTGCTCCCTTTCCTCCTCTCACTGCAGTGGTTCACTGAGCCGCCTCTTGGACGACGTCCTGCAGATTGTCAGGGTGTAATCAGGAGCAGATGGTGACATCGGCTTCTGATCGGGACGACGCCCTGGCAGATCCGTGAGCCAAGGTGAAGGAGGCCACCCAGCAGATGGAGGGACGCCACACCCAGAACCAAAGGAGGGTAAACAGGACTGCCAGGGATCACTGGTTAAACATTTGTCCCGTAAATCCACAGCAGCACTGAGGGCTCACTTCACTGCAGGTTCTCAACTCCCAGATAATCCGGGGGTCTGACCCCACGTACGCAGACCCATAATCAGCTCACATGAAATCTAACAGCATATGTTTTCAGAGCTCCCTGGTTTCATAGGTTCATAGGTTCTGTTAATTAAACTGTTTTCTTTGAATTTAATGAAAATGAGATTCAGAATGACTTTTTTTCGTGTAGTGCAGGCAGCATCATCACACTTTTAACTTTTAACTAATGATGCCAACGAAGTGGAAATGCACAGTGAGAAAATAAAACAGGAGGACCTGGAAATAAAAACCAACCAAAGGGAAAAACAGGAAGTAAAAACAAATAGAAGCCACTGTAAGACGAGGTAAAGTGGTCCTTCCACAGAATGAGCAGCCGGTTAACGTGACAAAAATACACGACACAGAAAATTGGCTCATTTTCGCCGTCCATCTCAAATTACACCTTTGCTTGCATCTTATTGGACAACACGTTCATGCTTCATGTTCCTGCCGTGTGTTCCTGCACGCTAAAATGCTCGTTGGGCATTTGCATTTCTCGAGAGGATCACCGTGACCTCTGTGTTTATGTAATAGGCATGAAGGCAGATTACCTTATGAAAACACAGCACGCCTCTGAACAATAACCTCTGAGCAACATTAGGCAACAGAACTAGCAACCATTGGTTCTGGAGGTTATGTGTAATTATGTCTCACGGCAGATCACGTTGTTCTTATTGACACTCTGAGTTTACAGAGATTATGGACCCGATCGCCCGACCAGTCTTTACTTTCCCATCATGTGACCTTTTCTGTGGTCAGTTTTAACAGCAAAGATAATTATTATTCTTATTTCACTCTACATTTATTAATCCTGTCCGCATTAGAGGTATTTAGGATTATTGTTCTATAAACTGGGAACTGAAAAGAAGGCATTGAAATGTCAGCCACACTTTCGATTATGTGACTACACGTATTTTTTTACACATATTTTTTATTCATTTCAATGGACTCTGAAAATGCATTCAAGAGAAAATATTTCAACATATTTAGCATTTAATAAGGATGAGGATCAATGGAACGATGTTGATTGAATGAAGTTTCAGTCTGGGCAACTTTTCCACACAATCTTAAAAGAGCTTAAAAGATTTAAATCCTGCTAAATTACCATTTCATTCTAGCACAGATGCCTTTGTTTATGCAACCCACCTATATACTAATGCTATAAATTCTGTCTGTTATGTAACCACAAGGGACTCTTTGTCGCACAAAAGCCTCCAAGTAAACATGAGTGTACTACTTTCTTCATGTTCCTGGCTATGCTAAAGAGTGTGTGGAAACTGCCGTCTCCTTAAATCAAACATGACTTTAGGACCACTAGGCTACTGAACCCCCACAATCAAACAGGAAGTTACTCACCCGAGCATCAGACGGGAGCGGCGTGGACGTCGGCGTGTCAAAGAGGTCGTCTTCGGGGGCCGTGATGCGCAAGAAGTCGATGTGTTTGGGTCTGGAGGGGTGAGAAAGTGAGCTGCAGAAGGAGAGCGACTCCTCCACCTCCTGCTGCCAGATCTTCTCCTGCTCCTGCAGAGCCTCATCTGCACAGACGACGGCCTGATTTTAAATCACAGCAGAATGCGTCTACGGGGAAAGTTGTCTGGGTTCGGCTCCTGCGGAGCTGCAACCAAAACTCATAAAACTGAAGGCAGCTGGGGCCGCTTCTTCAAATCAAAAGGATTTTAATATTAATTATGCAGAAATGTGTGCGCAACAAATTTTAGACGATAAGTTATAAAGACTTTCTGTCCGCTGGGGCGATACGAATGGAAAATCAGTTTCTATTAATGCAAATCAGAATAAGTAATGTTTTAATTCATGAGGATAAAGATGAGCCTTTCTTCAGTTACCATGGTAACAATCATCATAGTAACCAAGATGGACCTCATAATCCTGAGAGTTTCAAATGGAATAAGGAGTCGGCATGGGTTCAACATCCCAAAGAGGAGAAACGATCAACGCAGTTAAAAAAAAGGCATTTCACACTCAATTTAGGCAAAAACAGAAGAGAAGATCACGACCCTGCGGGAACTAGTGCTCGTTTCTGCACGCTCAGAGCCAGATTACGGAGCCATGTGTTAGCGCTCCTCCATATTCAGCTCACTAGGTTTGGGGAGTAACCCAGAGACCTTGCATGCTTTTTCCTTCCTTCCTCTCACTCTAATCAGCATCATCCTTCAGAGCTTTAATCCTATTTGGACCGCCAGATGTCCTGCTGCAGCCCGGCTCAGCCTTTCGCTGCCTGGACCGTGAGGAGGCTCACGTGCAACTATAAGTCTTCTGGAATCAAACAGCTATATGTTACAAATTGGCAGAGACGGCTTTGGACTGGCGTCACTCTGGCATTTTACAGGATACAAGATACAACAATACTTAATGATGAGGTTAGTCACTGTCTGTCAGCGCAGAACAAAACGCCCCCTAGTGGCGATTTACGAGATGAGAAAAGGGAAGTAAAACTCCCAGTGTCAGTCAACTACGGGTGTGCATTGTTGCTCGTATCACTGGAAACCCAGTTGATGGATGGGGGAGCTGGATGAGGAATGTGAGCATGACAGCTGAATATTGGTTTGTAGCAGCTGGGGAGTGGAGTGAAACCTGCCGAGTCTTGACAGTAACATTAATATGCTCTCTCCATTCTCTCTCTCTCTCACACACACACACACGCACGCACACACACGCTGCAGTGTCATTACAGGCAAGTGGCCTGAAGGAAGTGTAGCAGTCTGTGAGTAACAAGCAGCATGTGTGTGTGTGTGTGTGTGTGTGTGTGTGTGTGTGTGTGTGTGTGTTTGTGTGTGCTCCTTTGACCATGAAGTAAGACTCTGCAAAGCGAGCGAGCAAGAAGGCTTAATCTTTTTTTAAATTAATAAAAAAGTTATTCCCAATGTAACCAATTTTCCAGAACTTTCAAGGACCTCTTGACCAGGTTGTCTTAAAGGTATATTTGGTTTTTGACAAACCTGAGACAGCCCAACAGTTTCCCAAACATGTGTGATAATCTAGATCTAGATTATTACCTGAACACAGCAGATCACCGATCTCACTGGTGCCTCTGGATGCCTGATCCTGTTCCCTGAGCTCCAGGTTCTCCTGAGAAACTCTCTTTTGTCCATTTTCTAGGACGATGGCGATGCCTTCCTGGTGTCCAGTGTGATCAGAGGATGAACTGTCTCTATCTGAGTTGCTGAGGAGAGGTGACAGGAGGGGAAAGATCCTATTTGTGGATCTACTGTGGTTTGGCTTGGGAGTAATGTTCTGGGTCTTGATGGAGGCTTCTCTCTCCGCTTTTGCAGCCTCCATCTTCAGGACCTGACGTAGACTCTGGCTCAGAGCTTCGCCCAGAGCCTGAAACTCCTCAATTAAGTGGTGCTCGTCATCACTGCGGCCCGTGGTCTTGGAAAAGGTTTTCCTGCACTCCAGGTGGTCCCGTGGATCATCTCCGTCCAAAATAAAGTCAGCTTCATCCCTGCCGTGGCCGCCTTCGTCCACCCAGTCTGGACTGAGTCCCACCTGACGTATGATGCCTTCCAGCTGAGGTTTTGCCTGATCTCCATCACCTCCTGGCTGGATTTTCTTGTCTGCTGGAGGGCCTCTGCCCCCCTCTCTGGTGCTCCTCCCGTTCTCCAGGTTTCCAGACGATGAGTAGTTCTCATTGTCATATTCAGACAGATCTGTGTCGGAGTCAGACAGAGGAGACTCGAGGATGACGGAGGAACCCTTTTTGGAGGAGAGATCACTTTTAAAAGGGAAATCAGTCCTTGCTTTCCATGCAGGCTGCAGTTCAGGTGGACCTCTGATGGTCCTCCTGGACACAGACGTACAGATAACCTGTGGGGGAGAAGAGGTCTTTGAAGGCATCAGCAGAGACCTGGCTATCCCGTTGTTGGCAGGGACCGTCCCCTCTGCTCTCTGTGGGACCTGAAATCCGGACTTTTGAAACCTGTCACGATTGAAACTGAATCCGGAAGAGCAGGGCTTCACCTTCACCCCCTGCTGGTTCCCCATCTCCACCTCAGCACGACGGTGGACGCGCAGTGGCAGCAGCTCCGTCAGCCGGCGGATCTCACAAAAGTCATCCAACACTTGGAGAATTTCCCGAAAGTCTGTGAGGTGGAATGACGGCGTCTCTGATTCTCTCAGACCCTCCTCCTCTTTCTCCTCCTCCTCCTTGGGAAGTTCACCTGGGGTCTTCAGAGGGGCTCTAAAGGGGGGGTCTGTGCCCCTGTGACGAGACAGGGACCGGCTCACACAGCTCATCTCGCTGAGTGGGATATCGAGGCGTAAGGTGCCGCGGCTGCTCTCCATCACGAGCTCACCACATGAATGCAGACATTTATTGGAGCAGGAAGAGCTCAGAGATCCTCCAACCTGAGAAGCAGAGAGAAGCTGCCTTCTTACTCGTTTTAAACTAGCATGAGTGCACGTTTAACTTTCAGCCAAACAAACAGAAGCTTCTCTAACGCGCACGTGACGCACAGACATAGACACTCCCGTTAAAAATGAATCTTCAACCCCTCGTTCCAGTAATATTTGCTGGTTCGCTCTCAAATTAAACGTATGTCCCGACTGATGACAGCTACTCCAAGATGTGGACCTGTACACTCACGTGTGGAGGCTCCTCACGCAGCAGGTTTCTCCCCCGTCTGCAGCATCAACAGAGGACGGCGGCGCACCCACCAGACCGACGCGTGCACCTTTCAGCCAATCAGGACTGAGGACTGTCAGGTAGCTGCTGGGGGGGGTATAAACAAACAGACGGAGGATTTACTGTTAATACATGTAATCCTCTTGTGTGCATCCACACAGCAACGAGCTGGGAACTGCTAAAATGAAGAAATGACCCTATTAGAAGAGATACACTCATGCACGCTTGTGTGTGTGTGTGTGTGTGTGTGCGTGTGTGTGTGTGTGTGTGTGTGTGTGGTATTTCTGTCAGACTTTTATTTGGCACATTTATCCCTGACTAACCCTGACACAGATGTCTGTCCCACTGTCACTGTGACAGTCTGTGTGTGTGTGTGTGTGTGTGTGTGTGATCTGTTAATGAGATCTTCTTAATGATCAACACTGCCATGTAAACCTCACTTAACTCTCATTTACAGTTTTTCAAGAACAAATCCTCCCTATAAAACATGTAGATTCAAAGTGAATGGCAGCAATGTGGGATGAATATTATTATATATATTATTCCAGGTGTCCAACTTTGTGTGTGTGTGTGGGGGGGGGGGGGCAACATCAGCACAAATATTGCCTTAAGTCTTTGCTGGAGCACGTGTCAACAAAGAGTTTCCTCCCGCAGAGTCCAGGTTCTGTCAGCCTGTCAGGTGAGAGTCCCGCCGGCCCTCCTGGGAGGCTCTTCGTTGTGGCCCCCTGCTGAGGGGCATCAGGCTAATCTGGCCAGCTGTCTGGGATGGATTACTGACCTTTGCGGGGAAAGCACAAGAATGCCGTCTTAGCAGAAAGCTGACAGATCGGATTTGCAGCAACTCAAATTGTTTGTCTCCTTTCGACTGTTGTGGAAAGGCTCTACAGGGGCAGGACCGACTTGATCTTCACTCATATAAATACGTTTTTATAGATATAGAAGAACAAACTTTGATATTTGTGTGAGGAGTAGAAGTAGTGAGGCACTCCCACAGACTCTGAGTAGGAAATATATAGGCAAGTTTGGCACATCAGAAGATAGAAATGATGTAGCATCTGTAGGTGTGAGCTGGCCTGTCCCGTTTGCTGTCAAGCCCAAAAATGTCCACTGAGCTTCTCCATCAATCATACTGATGATAATAAGATGCGTGCAGGTTGTCATTGATATCCTCAATCTGAATATTCCGTGACCTGTTTCATTTCTACTGGCCTTGAAATGGTCATCAACGTGGAACATTCCAGCATGCTCTCTATGTGTCCGTAAATCGCCAACTTGAATATAAACAGGAGGAGCAAGTGCCTGAGGTGGCCGCTAGGTGGCAGTCATGTCACAGGAGGAATTAGTTTGTTTCCTTAATTTGCTCTGCTAAGAAATTATCCAAATACTAACTGTCCATAACATATAAGACAAGAAGCCTCACTAACGCCAAAATTGTGTATTTAAAACCAATCAAAATTGTTTTGTAGGCAATTCTAAGAGAGGAAAAGGCCGAAAGGGTGGCTCCTAAGTTTAGACGTAAATGAATTATGAAGGCTCAAGTTTGAATTAAAAGCATTTAGCAAAATGTCAGCATATAAATCTTTTGGTGAAAGTTGTGATGTTTGTGACTTTACTCGCACCAACATCATCATCATCCTCTTCATCCTCTACTACGGATCTCCTGCGTCCTGCTGTTGGCGCCTGTGAGGAGGAGGAGGAGGAGGAGGAGGAGGAGAAGGGAGGGGGTGGTGGAGGCAGACAGGAGAGGAAGAGGAGTGGGGGGCGATGCCGGGCAGCCCTATATGGCTGTGGATGAGTTCTGTGCTAAGATCAGCTTGAGAGTGTCAGCGTCGCCTGTCTGCCGGCAGTCAGCGGTGGCTTCCAGAGTCTGAGCAGGCTCCTCCACGGCCATGGCTGAAGGCGGAGAAGGAGAAGATGAGATCCAGTTCCTGAGAACTGTAAGTAAAGACGGCTCCGTCGGCTCCGTGTGCGCGGCGTGCACTTCCGCCAGTCCCAATTAACGCCGTAAGAGGCGGCGGAGGGGAGCGTTCCGGTGGGCAAAAACCGCAGATTCAAGTTGGATTATCAAGTTTGCGGGGGAGGCTTCACGCATGGCGGTGCTCCGCCGTCGCACCTGTCGCCAGGACGCTGGCGCGTGGAATCCCAATGAGGCTGCAGGTGCGAGGCAACAAAATGGCTTTTTTCCACACGAGCCCCCCGTTCACCCTCCAGCTCTGATCTTCTCCCTCTGCAGAAGCACCGAGCGCAGCATCATTTCCTCCAGGGCTCTTAATCGCGACCCTCTGTGAGATTAAAGAGTTTCACCAAGTTGGTCCCGCACGCACGCACGCACGCCGCCCTCTGCAATGACTATTTTTGTTGTTTGACGCAGATCCGCGCTCTCTGCGTGGTTCTGCACAACATTTATCCTTGTAAATGATACGACAGCTTGTGTGGTGGGAATATCAGTAGCGGGGGGGCGTTTTCTTCCCTTTTGTGACCCAGGTTGTGGGTAAAGAGCAAGCGGACGCAGCAGCAACATGTTCCGCAGGCGTGTGCACCTCAGCCTTCTACCACAGGAGTGGATGGCTGCTGACTGTTTCCTTGGGTTGATCACTCAAGCGCCTCATAATTAGACTTCTCCGAGTCCGCATTCTGGGTTTAGTAAACATGTCTTCTCATGCATCTTGGTCCTGCTGCAGGAATATTTCTTCCACTGCAGACTGGGGGGGTTATATTGCAGACAGTGCTGCAGTAATCACCATAGAAACATTTAGTTTAGTTCGCCCAGAAACGTCGCCCCACCACAGATGGGTCAAAAGAGACAGTCATTGTCCATTACAGGGGTGTTTTAACATCGAATTGTTCTTGTTTTTGCACAATATGATGACAGGGTTTCTTATATTAAACATGGTTCCAACTGCCTGGAGACGTCGGGGCCCTTCCTCCTGTGCATGTAGCTCCAGGCACCGGCGCTGTCGGATTCTTTTGCATAAATGTCGACATCTTTTGTTTGTGTCAGGTTCTGCAAGTGGGCTGGATGTTTATCATGCTTGGTTTAAAACCAATATGGTCTTGGGGGTGGGGGGAGTTAAATGGAGCTACAAGGCCTCAATGCTAACCGCTGCAACATTGGGCAGCAGTTTTATACAACAACCCTGAGAAAACTGTGCCTGAAACAATGTAAAGATCAGGTCAAACCAGCAGATTTTACACTCTCGGTGCAGCTGTACGTAAACAAGTCAGCGCTGCCTTACATGAATGAAGGAGGAGCCTTCTACCAAATGTAAAATCATCCTTGTGAAGGAGCCGAAACGTTTTAATTAGCATTTTGCTACCTCCATTTAAAGTTTTGCACCGATGTCCATTTGTCTTCCTTGACGCCCCCCCGCTGTTTGATGTATTGCACATGTAATCCCCTGAAAGCCCAGTTTGTTGTCGGTCGCAGGCCTGTACTTAACAGCTCCGACTATTTGTGTTCCCAGTGACACGATGATCCACACCTCTCAGATTCTACTGTCGCAACAACATCCTGCTTATTTGATGACAAAGGCAATATGAGCAGAGAGGGGCTTCCCCTGGGGTGCACAGACCCTTGTTAGCAGAGCTCTCTGTGCACTCGCAGGAGGACTTAACATAAGGGCGATAATTTCAAGTTGCCGCTTCAGTTGCTTGGCGATCATGGGATAATCCTTTGGTCCGAAGTGGAGGACCTGGAATTCGGGGTCTCTGGTGTTGGACGCACTCTCGGGCTGCTGTTGGTGCGACACTCTGGTGGAGCAGACATGTCTGTCCAAGACAAAGCGACGCTTTAGCTGGGTTTTTTGGGGTTTAATGTATACGTGAGAAATCAGATTGTTTTTCCAACAGCAGTTCCCAACATGCTCTCAACATGTTCTTCCATCAACTAAAGACATGGTAACGTTCTCATCCGGCCACCAGAACTTTCTCTGCTGAGATTGTTGCGGTGTGCTGCAGGGTTCGACCCTCGGACCTCTGCTCTATGCTTTGTACGTGGGGGTCGGCCATTACCCCCTGCACACACGCACACACACACACACACACACACACACACACACACACACACACACACACACACACACACACACACACACACACTACCACCACCAACATACCAAAACATGATGATGTTTGCTGCAGTAGCTCCATAACTATGGAACATCCTCGATTAATTGGATGGTCGACTGATAATGTCTGGCAGTAGATGATGTCACCAACACACACCCACACACACACACACACACACACACACACACATCCCTTGGGTCGCTGACTGTGGCGACTACTATATTTATGCTGGTGCTCATTAGCAGTAACCTTTTTACAGATTGTCTCTTCCAGCTTTCTGAGCTCACTCTTCAGTCCCACCTCCCTCATCCAGCAGAACCCCCCCCCAACCCGACTATCATAGCTGGGATCTGCTCAAGGTTTCTGCCTGTTGAACGGAAGTTTTCCCACTCCTGGTGGGGGGAAAGGTCTGCGCTCCATAGAGAGATGGCGACTTACTACTGAAATTCTATAAATACAAAATGTAATGAAAGTGATGTAATGAATAAATTGCTGAGGTCGTAAACAAAAATCCATTGGGTTTGTTTGGAGATTGTTGAGGTCTTAGCATGTTCTGCATACCAAGATGTGGTTTGTGAGGGTTTAAATTTAGCCTTTTTTAACTGCAGCAAACCTCAGCAGCAACAGAGCTCAAGCCTGGGCAACGAAGGAGCAGCGACACCTTAACACCATCTTTTATGGGGATTAGGGAGCATTGAGAAAGGAGATGCTTGATCCCACTCAGTCACGCACAATAAAGACGAAACATGTAACATTTAATAGGTGAAAATCATGTGGAGTAGCTGCAATTAAAGATCCTATATTTAAGCACATGACTGATGCCCGTCAACGTTTGCCAGCTCCGAGTTGCTGCTCAAAATTGGAAAACAGCAGAGGAGGAAAATTAAATGAAATTAAATTAAATGTAACTATAATGTGACTGAAACAAACTCCTTTGACTGAGTGTCATTAGAGGACATTCAGAAGCTGTGATATTCAATGTAAAAGATTCAGAATTTAAAAAAAAACGTAATAAAATAGTACTTTGTAAAATGTTTATCATATAATCATTAAGGATTTTGAGGCACTGGCTAGCATTAGCTTAAGCTTACACCTGCTTCTATTGCAGATGGGATGATGTAATGAAACATAGTTCCTTAAAATGATTTTCAGGCAAATAATGCTGATGCCCAAACTTTTCTTGTGCCAACTGCGCACTTCCAGGGCTTGTTTGTTGTTGCGTGTTTTATTCCGATCTTCTGCTTTATGATACGACCCCTGACGTCCCACAGCAGCGGAGCAGATCACGGCGAAAAACAGGTCTTTACACCGTCTGAAGACAGAAATGACAAACGCTGACGCTGTTTAAATGGTTTCGAAGTCGCACGTTGCCGCCCCCCACTGAGTCCCTGCATTAGCGCTAATGCGACATTAACATCTAATGGCAGTGGCCCTTGAGTTCAGCCTGGGAGCCGCTCTTCGTGGCGCAGCGTTATCAGTCCTCGACTTGTTGACGGGACGGACTTCCTCTCTTTAATGTCGGCGGTGGAGACGGCGTGCTGCCCCGAGAGCTGATGTTGGCCTCCCTCAGTCGAATCCACCCCCCTGTGTTGATTGTGGGGGCAGAGCAACAGTGTTTGACGTCCCTCCGGTCCGGACCTGCGGTCGCCCCAGAAGGTTCGACCCACACGTCACAAGCTTTGATCTCAGGGGTTTGTTTTCATGCTCCGGCTTTACATCCATATAAAACCCAGTTCTGACCGTGCTGCTGTACCGTGTGCTCTGTTTGGCCTTTAATTTACAACTCCAATAGAATCTGATTTGAATAAAAAACGAATTGAAGACAATACCCCTTTAATTACGTTCCCAGCTGTGTCTGGGAGCTCTTCCAAAATTAGAATTCTGCGTTTGTTGTCTGAGTCGCTTTTAATATTTACCTTCATTACTCAACTGAAAGGTCCAGTTTTGGGAGCTCCTGCTTCCAGATTGGTGGTTTATTACACTTAATGCTCAGGTGAGTCAGTTTATCAGCCCCAGGGGTCTTTAAAATCAAAATAATTGGCCAAGGTAGAGGTGTCCGGACAGGAAATGGTTCCACCAAGGCAAATGGGATCACCAGCGAAAGTGGACAGAACCTGGGTGGACAGGGAGCCCCTGGGGCTTTAACGATCCGCCCCTGGAGCCTCGTCGCGGCTTCAAACTGGGTTTGAAATCCCGTTTGCTTCCTCACCACAGTGAGACCGCACACGCTCGTAGCTGATCGTGCAAAAAGAAAAAGAAAAAGAATGCAGCAAAATGTGCACGTCAGCGCAAGTGGTCAGGTTTGTTTAGAATTTGATCGACTTCCAATTATGAAATATTCTGCCTGCATGTTCATCATTTGTAAATGCACCAAATCTGTAAAATCTTTTTTTTTTTTGCGCACACCTGAAATGCCGCTGTCCAACCTCGAGACACGTCCTGATTTATACCTCTGAATATCTGAAATCATCTGTCGAACCTGAAAATGGCGCTGTCCCAGGTAGTCCAGCCAGTAGGAGCAGCTCCCTACACCTAATTGTTCTTTTTTAAAGTACATCTTGAATCTTGAACCAAAACCAGTAGAAGCTTTGAAGTTTGCTTCCTCTCCTCCCTTCAGTTCGTTTTCCGCCTCCAGCGCACACGCGCGCTGCGGTCTGCGTCCACGCCGTCCTTATCTGACAGGATGATGGACTTTTTCGAGCGGTTCCGGCCTCCTACCCCAGCTGGAGGCTAAAGGACCCAGGTTTTTTTTTCAGCACTTGCTGAGGCGGCGGACTCGTCCTTGCAAGGATACGGGCCTCGAGTATTTGAAGCAGCTGCAGAGCAAAATGCAAACTAAGGGAAGGAAATTCAATTTGTCTTCAAGGGACTGTATAAGTCTGGGAGTCAGCGATCCATGACAGCGGAGCTTCGCTGCAGAATTGTGTGTTTTTTAAAATCACTGTGGAGCGTCATTTATTCTGTCCCACGAAACCAACGTGCATGATTGTCCTTCTGCCCCAACCAACCTAAAAGACCTTCAGGAGTCGTGAGGACCACCCAAAATCTCCTCACAATGTTTTCTTTGGTGCCCATCGGACATTTAGACTGAATTTTTGGCTCTTCGGCTGCAGCTAATGGGGCTAATGGGGCTATTTTTAAACAAGCGGTTGACAGATGAGATTTTTCTGATCTCTGATGCCAGAAACCAACGTTTGATTCTAGTGCTGCTGGCAGGCGACGTGGTTGGTCCTTATCTGGCTTATCAGCTGTTGTTCTCGCACATCTACACGGTGTCCACTTTGGTCTCCATGTTGTTAGCTAAGCTGCACGGAAACGCGTAGCTCAGCCCGCAGTTAGCACCCTGCCTGACATTTATGAGAAACACGACGCCCGAGAGCAATTTAGAGGGAGGACCCCCCCCTGAGAGTGCGAACAAGGAGATGAACGTGATGGAAGCTTATCATGCTATTTATTTGAACTTTTCTTTGTTTTTTTTATGTCTTTGAGAATGACTGAGAATGTGCCCTGCAGGCCTGTCTAAGTAGCCTCGCAGAGGGATCGAACAGATTCACCTGTTCTCAAGTTCACATTGGTGGCAGCGCGAGGTGAGTTCGGGGGGCTTATTTGGCACCCTAGGGCATCTGTGGCTCTCGGGTTTCAGCTGGTGGATGCCACAGTCCGCATACAAACACACACGTGTGTACACACACATGCGCGCTCACCTGTCGCTGTCCGTTACAGTAGCTGGCCACTCGCTAAACGGAGCAGAGATGAAGCGTTAATAAAGGACAGATACAGGCGGAAACATTGTCTCCCTGTTTTGGGTCGTGCGCTCGTCACATGTGCTTGGGACTGAAGGTCCGATCCAGTGTGATCCTTTTTTTTTCGTTGGAGTGCAGGATCCAAAATGGTGTACTGTGAAGGTTAGCGAGGACGGGGCCGGGTTGGGAGAGGACGGGGTCAAGTTCCCGCTCTTGGAACCTGTGCAAAGTGGCTAAACCAAGCCCTAAACGTCCCAACTCCCTATAGATAGTACTAACGCTGCTTTTTTAGCTGCCTAGCAGAGCTCTACACTCTTGCTACAAGGGTCAATTTGCCTCAGATTAACCAGATTCTTGGACTAAAATCAAGTTAGGAGTGAAAACTTTCATTAAGGACTGTTTTATAATGAGATGTGAAATATATCTATAAAAATTCTGGACCAAATTTGGCCGCTCTTTGTTGACAGAGCAGTCTTGAGATATGCAGACGTCCTGTGATACCCTTCTTTGCCTCTAGGGGCAGGCTGCTGCAGTTTTCAGCTCGGACGTGTTGGACAGTTGACCTACAATAGTCTTTTCTGTCATAAACATACACAAGAGGTGTTCTTCAAAGACAAAAATACAGTCGCATACATCCCGTAGCTAATTTTTCCCTTTGGTACAAAAAAAGATAAAGGCATCCTTTAATCAAAATGCACAGTTCACGTAGGAGGGATATCGATTACTGACTGTAAGCACTCCAGATTGGTCCTAGGTTGTCCTGCTGTGCTTCTCGGTGGAGCTGTATATCAGCCAGGCTGACATTCCGAGTGCAACCGAGCTCAAACCGTCCTCTTCACTACTCGACCGCTAGTGCTACATTAGCGTCTTCCATTAGAGTTACTTGAATCAACCTGTCAACACTCAAGGATAAAGCAAAGTGAAAGGAAGTGAAATAACTGTGAGAATTATTAAGTTACCCCCCATACACACCTGTCTGATACTTCACTGGTCTCGTCTCTCCAGTGCACTTTTTTACCTTTATCAAATGCTTCTTGTTATGATATTAATGCTGTTCTATTAGCATTCCAATTCTCTGGGTATTCCAGATGGTAACAAAGGCCTTCTGCTTTTTCTGGCGGGTTAATCGGGGTGAACACGAGAAGGTTTGTTCCCACAGCTCTTCCTGGTTTTAGGGTCCATTGTGTCTTCGTTAGAAATCTGCTCTGTTTCCCCTCGTGAGTCTGTGGCTGGATCTCGAACTATTGAATTAATGCTGCTGTGAAGGAGGTGGGAGCCAGAACCATGGCAACCATCAGCTCAGATTAGTGTGGGACGTGAGCTGGCAACACACACACACACACACACACACACACACACACACACACACACACACACACACACACACACAAATCGATAGCTGCATGTTCTTGCCAAAAAGCCCAGCCCTCTTGACCCTGACAGATACAGATGTTCATTTGTCGGTTGCCCCGATCGAATTGAGGTTTTCCCGTCGCCCACAAATGCACCGCGGCGGCGGGAAAAATCTGATGAAGATCTGAGTTTTATCATGGTTTGTCGCATCGATGGAGCAGAGCACATACACGGAAAACATTTGTATAACCTAAAAGAACAATTTGAACTCCTGTCTTCACTGTCTCCACCGGCAGGATGATGAAGTGGTGCTCCAGTGTGTGGCCACCATCCAGAAGGAGCATTGGAAGTTCTGCCTGGCCGCTGAGGGACTGGGCAACCGTCTGTGCTACCTGGAGCCCACCTCTGAAGCGAAGGTGAGCAAAACCGTCTCCTCCGTGTCAGGGTGAGCATTGAAAGGGTGAGAAAAGGCATCTGGGACTGTTCCACACAAGTAAAACCTCCTAAAATCCAGTCAGGCGGATGGCGAGAAGAGAATCGGTCGTTTTCTTGGTTTTCTTTCGTCAAAATCGACAGCCGTGCTCTGACCATCGCGTCCCTCCGCATCTCATTAACCTCCCTTGACCTGGGATCTTCAATCCATTTAAAGAAGATATTATTGTTTTATTTTAGGTCATGTGACCTGACCAAATGCCCAGTTGGGACGCGTTGATGTGGGCTCCGTATCAGTTAATCAGCCTTTATTTATATCACAACATTCATATAAAATAGCAGTTTATAAACGGTGCAGCTATAAGGAGCAGACATCCGAGTCGTGGTAGGGACGATAACGCACGTCTGATTAACGTTTATTAATAACATTTGGTATTTATAACAAGCTGAAATAATGTGTTTTATAACAGAAATGCTGAATCTGGAGTAAAATGATTCCAGGTTTGTTCTGATAAAAAAAAATCTAACTCGGGGGGCAATAATGTGGTATTAAAGCACAGGTTTGCAGGGACGGGTCGTCTTTTTCAATAAAACCGTTTTACTCTCTATATAATATATAATAATTAAATATAATAATTCAGGAAACCACGTCAGACCTCAACCTGACATTGTTCTGATCCCTTTAAGACGGAGATCTGAACCAACAACCTGATGGAACTCGCAGCAGGAGACGACCTTGAGCAGCTAGCCCATGCTGCCACTCAGTCGTCAAATATTACAGTTTAATCTTTTCCAGGGTTATTTTCCCACATTTTCCAGCTTATGTCATCATACTGCCCCCACCCCCCATAGAACTGTAAAGGTCAGTGTGAGCAGTGAGAGTCACCGGTGGAAGGATGATAATTGGAAAATCGCCTGTGAATAATTCATGAGAAGTCGAAGATCTGCAGGAACTTGTGGATAAAGGTCACCTGCCACCGCAGGTACAGGTGTCTCCCCACTTCCTCCGGCTGCTGCGTCATTTGAAGATTCAGTCGGTGATTAATGGAGCTTTTTTTCCCAGTTAAACCCAGTTAAGTATCGAAGTTAAAAATAAAAATAAAAATCTGCGGCAGCGCTGGCGAGAGAGCGTGTGAACGTCTGTGCTGTTAGAGGCCACCACTATCCTCATTATCACCCGCCAGTCATCGTCTCACTCCTTGTCTCGCGTTCAGGGGTCAAGGGTCGGCCGGTTTGAATCTGGAGGGCCTCTCAACACTTGAAATACACGATGTAACCATTTAACAGATATTTTTCAGTATCAAACTTGTATTAACGTTTTAACTGGAAACCAAAATCATCAAAGCCCATCAGAAATAAGCACGTGGAGCACATCGGTCCATGTATAACGGCTCTATATAATATATAGAAGCAAATTTTTGATGAAATTTAAATTTAGTGAGATGCACCTGTACCGCTGCTGGAAGGGGAGAGCCGAGGTCGGTCAGTCGTGGTTTGTTTCTGCAGTACTGGGATTAGATTTCCTGTTCATAAGGTGACGGTGACACCGACCACCTGTTTATGAGGTATTAAATTCACAAGAACGACCCGGTTGTGTACGTATGTACAGATGGACGCGGTCAACACAGGCCAGTCATTAAACACGCTAACGGTGGAGTCATGGAACCCAAGAAGCCGTCGGCGTTATCTCTGCATTCCCGACGGAGCCGTGCCGTCTTTATGGTTTATATCTGGTCTCTGGAAGCCGTTTGGAAGAATTCTCTGCTGTGGCGGGAATGTTAATGAGCTCAAAACAAGTCTGGGATGTTGCATTTGGGTGCAGACGCCTGCGGCAGCTACAACCTTAGCAACGTTAGCATAAAGCGCTTTGCCTACACGGTGATGAGACATGGTGGCACTTGGCTGTTTTCCGCCCTCATTCCAGATCTCCTCCTTCTGTCCCGCAGTATGTTCCTCCAGACCTGTGCATCTGCAACTTTGTGCTGGAGCAGTCCCTGTCGGTCCGGGCCCTGCAGGAGATGCTGGCCAACACTGGGCAGAGCAGCGAAGGGGTGAGTGCTCCCCTCCTCCTCCTCACCAACACGGCCAACACCAACACGCCCGTCTGCAGGACGTCAGTAGCACAACACGAAGATTTTTACTGTTCATGCTACACATGCAGCTCCTGGAATAATGCACATACATCGAACTATACAGGTTTGTCAGTAATGTTTAAAAATTATCAGGTTTGACTGCAACATGGACATTTCCAGGTAAGGTTGATGCCTTTAAACTGTGTTGCTGCAGTACTGGGTGAATTGAGCAGCTGTTGCTACCTCGCCCTTCAGGTTTGTTTTGTGACGTGTTTCCGGTGTTGAATCTCTTTTTGTTATGAACATAGATCAGGCCTTTCTCCTCACATGCCTGCATCAGGCTGCGAGGTTTAGATCGAATCCCACTGTTACCGCCGGCTTTTTAAAGGCGATACAACTTCCAGATGTGTAAAAGCATTTTTTGACTGAATCCGACTGCGCAGGCTGAACAAGCTGATAGCAACATGTCAAACTGGTAGAAAGCATCATCTTGATTTATGGATGAGCTGAGCTCTTTCTGCTGGCTCTGCCGCCGCTCACGAAGCGTATTTATTAGGATTCTGTGATCTACAGGCCGCCGCGGCGCCATCAGCGGCCGTTTGGCCTGTCTGGCGGGCCGCATACAGCTTGACGCTCACATCCACTTGTGCTTCTGCGCTCTAACAGTCATTTCATGCGGCGCGGAACCTCGTCACGAAGCAGCGCATACATCCAAGAGATGGGACGTAATGACATTAATTCTATTTTTCCTCCCCTGCCCACTGGAGGAAATGTGATATAGCGAGAAGGTTTGATTGCCACAAAGCTGTTGGCGTTTAATTTGGAAACAAAAGGGACGGATGGCCCGAGCCTAAACGTTCGTCAGTGTTTATGAGATCCCCGGTGTCGAGGAGCAGCTATGACGGCGATGAACACACGGCCGTTTCCTTGGCTGCGGCTGTACGTTTATGCGCAGCGGAATCTTTAGACGGGCGTCTCGTTGTTGCCCACGTTCTCTCTGCCGATGATTCAGGCCTGCACTAATATCAGTCGGCAGATTTGAGATGTGCAGTCGCTGGCTGTCACATCTGGCAAGAAAACATGGTGCTGGCGCGAAGAAATCGCCCTTAAATCACTGCTCCTTTCCACTGCAAGTCCAGATTTCTGTATATCACAGCTCTCAGATTTGTGTCTTTGAATGCCATGTGCACTGTAATAATGATGCATTGTTTTTATTTGTATTTGTTTGTCACTAGAGCGCTGATCATGAAAAATGGGTAGGTCCATCAGTTCATTCATCCATCCATCGTGTTGTCAGTGTGCATGACAGACTAACTCCTCCATCAACACTTGCCGTGTTCCTCTGTTGTCGTAGGAGCTGCATCTGTGTTTGGGAGTACTGCATTTTGGGAGATGCTAATTTAATGTACCGTCCAACTAGGTAGTTGGTTGTGTGTAGACGTTTGGGCAGAAGTTGTTGTTTGTACTTCCCTTCTGGAGAGGAACCATTTATCTTCAGGGATGTCTCAACTTTGAATCAAGGCAGTCCTGAAGTCATTAGGCTGTCACCTTGTGCCTGAGAAGAGTGTTCAAGCACTTTCAAGGTTACCCTTGAGCTTTTTTCATTCCTATCACTTGCTGCTAATGTCACGCCTTGTGCAAGCCTTACAACTGCTTAGCTTAGATCTATTGGAAGGAAAAAAATGACATCAAGACCATACAGCAAAGATAAGAACAAATGCCCAAATAGTGCACGTGCACCAGGGAATTACAGCATTTCACTGAATCTGTTACTGAGTTGAATTCAATGTGGGCCGCCGGTTTGTTGTGACATTTGGTGATTTTGATCTCTGGAATAGAGAATGTGAGGACTGAAGACTAATATCCGAGTTACAAAATGACCTTTTTTCACCATCATAAACGAAGCATTTTCATTTTGTTGTCATGTGTATGTATAGACAATAACACTGGAATTTAGAATGTGCGTGTTTGTATTTTAAGGCTGAAAAACAATATTAATAACTTCTAAACTTAATGTTGGAGACTGTTGTTACATTAGCAGCGACTTTAGATCCACGAGAGGAGCGAATGTTGGAGCGCCGGTGGAGCGACAGTCTGTTTTAACCCTAATTCCATTATTGGAAGAGGTGTCATACTCTTCGGTATATGATTAAATATCTAAGGTAAATGATATGATGCTAATGTTAGACAAGATGCTTATTAAGCTTGTTTACATTTACCTAGCTAATGGTTTATTTTCTCCATGTCAGAGGCTTCTGATGGGTAAATCCATCTGTGAACTTGAGACACGCTAATGAAAGTTGATCCAAATCCAAATGATGGATCTTATATTAACTTTGTCAGTATGCTATTAGTAGAATGTCTTCAGCCGCGCGTTGGGCCAGATGTCTCTTATATTGCCAAGGAATTAATTTATTAAGGGAAGAAACATTATTTTACGGGTCAAAACAAACCAAAACACGCGCATAAACACTGAGATTTAATGTGGTTTTCTTGTACTGGACTCAGGTCTGTTGCCAGTAGAAAGGAATCCTAGACACAGCACTTACAACCGGGGTGGGGCTGCCCAGCCAAAGGTCACAGTACTGACAGTGATGTGTCAGCAGGACAGAGGGCCTGAAATACAGGCTGGCACTCTCTTCGCCCCCCCGCCCAGCCGCTCTCCCTCCCAGCTGTTCCTGGACCCTCTCCCCAGTTTTGCTTTTGATCAAACGCCGTTTCCTTTTTTGTCTGTCATACACACGCCAGCGTGGCAGCCAAACGCGAGTTAGCCCGCGGCGGCGTGCTCGCTGCAGAATGAGCTAGCAAACAGGAAAGGAGAAGAGAATGAGAGCGTGGAGCAGAAACCCCCCACGCAGAACGGGGAGAACGCGCAAACGCCCCACACGTAAGCGAGACCCGAGCCAGCGTCTAACCTGGAACCTTTCCCGAGTGTGAGGCGAATGTGCTAACCGCTACACACCAAGAAAAAGCCCTATTTGGGAAATTAATATTAAACCCTTATTGCACCTGGAAGTTTAACTGTGGGCAATCTTGTAATTAGTGGCAATAAATCTAGATGAAGCGGTCGGTGCCTCCAGGAGGACACCCCCCCTCTCGAGGTTTCAGGTGTGTCCAGGAATTAACCGGCACACTGGGGAGGGATTTCACGCGGCTCCAGAATGCTGTGATGTCCCCGGGGGGGGGGTTGGTTCGCAGCCTTAGCCACCCTGCTGAGGGTGCTGCCCCACATCCTAGACCTGGATCAGCGGAGCGAAGATGGGGCACCACAGCTCCGGTGGGCATCCTTGGAGAGTCTGGGGGTGGAACCTGAAGACACGTGCACATCCTGTTTCCGGAACTCTAACGCCCCCGTTCTTCCACTACTTTTGTTTTCTGCGACGCCATTTTTTTGGTAACTTAAATAAATAAAGAGTCTAGAGGTCGCCTCTTACGGAACCCTTCTCTTTTTTGTCCTTTGCCACTAGAGGTTGGTTAAACGGGTGAGTAGTGTCTTTTGTTCTTCACCTCTGATGGGATGGCATCATCTGCTCCGCCTCCATCAGCTGTCCAGAGTTGTTGCCTGTTGGCCATGGTTGTTTGTGGTTGTTTTTCCATGTGTGTAGTTGTGAATGTTCACCCCCATCTCTGTTTCCGTCCACTTCCTGCTTGCAACTCTGACCTTAAGACACTTCATCCAGTCCAACTCATGCAGCTCACCCACGTGGGGGTAAAGAAAACGGGTTACTAACTTGACTCCTCTTCATCCAACACTCTAACTCTGATGGAGTGGTCAGTGCTCCTATAGTAACAATCTGATCATTCTCACTCTTGTGTACTTCCTGTCAGGCCGGTCAGGGGGGTGGACACCGGACCCTTCTCTATGGTCATGCCATCCTCCTTCGCCACTCCTTCAGTAGCATGGTAGGTACCAGCACTCGTGGTTGCACCCAATGGCTGATGGACCTGGATGACTGATCTGGATCCTCTCTCCAGTATCTGACCTGTTTGAAGACATCACGCTCCCTGACAGACAAGCTGTCGTTCGACGTCGGTCTGCAAGAACATTCAACAGGTTCGGCTCCGACTCGAGTTCACGCGGCCTTTGCAAACAGTCTGTTTTCACCAAGAACTGCCTGTGCAGGAGAGGCCTGCTGGTGGACGATCCACCCGGCATCCAAGCAGAGGTCAGAGGGAGAGAAGGTGCGCATCGGAGACGACCTGATTCTCGTCAGCGTGTCCACAGAACGATACCTGGTAGGTTGAAGCCAGCAGCTTCTCGCAGGACAGATGCTCTCAGGCTCTTTTAGACAATGCAGCGCACAAAGAGGCACTTTTTAAAGTCACTCTGGAACTTCAGAGTGACGAGTCGATTCAAGAGGAAACTGTAAAACTTTTAGATTTATCTGAAATGAAAATCATATTTCTTCTAAGTCCCTCTTTTCCTAAAAAAAGGAAATGTTTTTTTTAGCATCCATATGACTGATGAGCTTAAAGTTAATGCTGTTTTCCCACACTGAGCTTTAAAGCTGACCTCAATTAACTCGGTAGGTAAAGAGAGGAGAGGGGGATCATGAGAGGGAGGAGAGAGAAATGGGAAAGAGGAGAGAGGAGGACGCGTCGTGCATAACGGAGCGATGCAGAGCTGCATCCCGGGGCTGCTTTTCCTCTTTGGAAATGTGTAATTAATGCTAAACTGGCCACACGCCATAGTTTCATCTCGTCTAATGGAAGATCTTCACCTCCGTCCCCAAAAAAACCTTTAAATATTCAACAGTTTCAATATCAAAAGTGCTATGAATCAGTGGGGGATGAAATAAATGATCACGTCACGAGGATCAATGGTTGTATTTAGCTTAAAATGAGTGACAGGAAGGCAGACGTCCCGTCCTAAACGTGGATGATTAAATTCTGATTGAAACGACAGTGAGTTCCCGGCTGTGTTGCAGCACCTGTCCATCTCCAACGGCAGCACCCAGGTGGACGCCTCTTTCATGCAGACCTTGTGGAACATTCAGCCCACCTACTCGTCGGGCAACATGGCTGTAGGTGAGGAAGCTCCACCAGTCGTGCACCCGCGGGCGTTTATGCTCGACGCCCCGCATTTAACACGTTTAACTGACAGGCTACCTGATCGGCGGACACGTGATGCGTCTCTGTCACGGCCACGACGAGAGCTTGACCATCCCGGGAGCGGAGAGCAGCGAGGAGATGCAGAGGTAAGCAGGCAGGCTCCAAGCTGCTCCGACCCAGCTGAATATGTGGGGCGACCGGTTCATAATTGAACGCTGGCTTCAGGCAGCAGATTTAGATGATACGTTCGAATGAACCGGTTGGATGATGCATCAAAGACGTTCTTTGTAGACAGGAGAGGAAGTTCTGTGCTTGAACCAACAGCACTTTTATGACGTTTATGAGGAGAAAGGTCACGCCAGTGTTTCTGTAAGATGGTGGGAATTTTGGAGGAACTGAGCGAGACCCCTCACGTCTCTTTGCACCCCCAGGATCGTCAACTACGAGGCGGGTAAAGGGGCATCAAAGGCTCGTTCTCTCTGGAGGCTGGAACCTTTGAGGATCAGGTGAGTTCAGATCCAGGCAAGCCGCTGACCCAGTTTCCCCTCAGAACCGTGCAGAATCGTTAGATTTAAAAATAGATCATGTACAAATGTGACAGAAAATATACTTTGAATTAATCATGAACTTCTGCTCCTAAGAAGTTGCTACCAATTAGTTGAGGTTCTCCAGAAGATGACATTCTGTTCATTTGTCTTTTATCCTTCATCACTTTTCCACAGTCATCATGTCTCACTGGGACTGACGGTATTTTTGAAATATGCGTCTACTCAAAAGCTCCTTTTTCTCCCAATTGACGTAGGTTTCTTTGTAAAGTAAAAGATGCTAGCGTTTATTGTTGCGTAATTACATATCTTCCATAAGTAACAGCAGAAACGTGGATTGCTGTCCACCTCAACATCTGCCACATCTGCAGCTTGTAACGCCGCTGTTCTTGTGCGCAGCTGGAGCAGCAGCCACATTCGCTGGGGTCAGGCCTTCCGGCTGCGTCACCTCTCCACCGGTCGCTACCTGGCTCTGAGCGAGGACCAAGGACTGGTCCTGCAGGACCGGGAGAAGTCTGACACCACGGCCACCGCCTTCTGCTTCCGGCCCTCCAAGGTCGGTCTTCCTCCCTGAGGCATAAACGGTATCCACGGGAATAACAGGTGTAGAGGAGGGCGGCGGCCATGTACGGTTGAGAGACAGTGACACGGAGGAGCAGAGCTGGAGGTCACAGAGGCGAAAGGTCGAGGTTCTCTTTGGGAGTGACTGAGGAGGCCAGGCGGGAGATTTATGGCTGCAGTAAAAGAGGACAGGAAGTGAGTTGGTGTGAGGGGAAGAGGATGTTAGATGGAGCGAGCGGATCCACTGTGGCAACCTCTGAGGAGAACAAAGAAAAGAGAAGAGGGCGAATGTTACGCATATACAGTCCAGCACCGCTTAGAGAAAAGCCACCAGGCTGTCTGGGGCTGCGTGAACGTGAACATCTGGCAAGAGCTGAAGCCATTCTTTGGTCTGAATGCTGGAGCAAATCTCCACCAGCCCGTTAGCGACAAACAATGACGCTGCAGCCATTTTCAGTTGCAGCTCTGTTCCGCCTCTACACCGATTCTCTAGAACCCAACACAAACACCTGTACCCCAAACACCCCGGCTGAACGTGGCGAGTGTTATCATCCATTAAAATGTATGACCCTGTGTTGACATAAACAGAGCAGCGGCGGGAGTCACCTTCAGAGGATGCAACTGTGTGCAGATAACTCTATCTGTGCTAGTTCTGTGAAATGCCTCTCAGTGCCCCTTGACAGATTTAATTTTCCCACCTCTGCTGCTGCGGACAGCCCTGTGAAATTGCCCCCTTTAATCTCTGTCCCTGCACATCCCACAATCTCCTGGAAATTAGTGGAGAGTTGTGCACCTCTCATCAAAGGAATGCACAATCTCTTAGCTGCTGTGGTCCTTCTTCTGCATTTGTGGTATTTCAGCACCCGCTTGTCCCACTTTTCACTCCTTTCCTGTTTTATTTTTTCTTGCAACGTGACTGTGCATCTCACAAACGTCAACGCAACAGGAAAAAAGCGACCTGGGTGCAAAGAGGGACATCGATGGAATGGGGGTGCCAGAGATCAAGTATGGCGACACGGTCTGCTTCATCATGCACGTGGCTACAGGACTCTGGCTGTCCTACCTGGCGCCCGATGCCAAATCATCACGCTTGGGGCCGCTGAAGAGAAGGGTGAGCTTCCACTGCTGTGTGCGATTAAGCAACAAGCAAAGGTCAAAAAGAGGCGTCAGTTGTCAGTTGCTGACAATTAAATATCAGAAGCTGTTTTTTTTAATGCGTCATGGGCATAAACATGTAGCTAACATAACTTAGCATCCCAGGGATACTTTTTGTCTGGGAAAATGTTCATTTCATCTCAGATTTCCATGTTATCAGCTTGTTAGAATCGTCCCTTAGTGCCCGAGTCGTCCTAATAACAGCGCTGTCGGTCGTCGAGGTTCGTTCACGGCATCTGACGTCCACTTTATCTAAACGTGTTTACAGTAAGCTGTCGGGTGTTTGTCATAGTTGAGCGCTGACACCTCAGAGTCCATGTCCATCACTCTGTCAGCAGGGTTAGATGGGTGTTTAAACACGGAGCTCACCTGCTGGCCTGAACATCATTGTCTGCTCACATGCACCATTATAGTGTGATGATGGGCCGTCACCAGGGAGACGGTAGGTTTGGATGAGGCCGTTCGGTTGTCACTTATCTCTGGGGAACCTATCAAGAGATTTTAAAAACCGGTTCATTGTGGACGTCAGGCAGCTGCTACAAGCTCTTTTTAGTGGTTTCATGGATGATATAATATTTGGTTACATGAATTTCTTCTAAGAAACTGTAACAGAACGATTCAATTTGCAAAAAAATGTCATATTGTATGTTGAAATAATGAAATTTCGAGTGTCATTTAGCAGATTTTGCATCACTCTTTGGCTAATTCGATACTTTAGGACCATAAAGTGTGCTTTGATAATAATGTGGTGGTTTCTTCAGGCCTGCCTGCATTTGGAGGGTCACATGGATGACGGCCTCATCCTGCAGCGCTGCCAGCACGAGGAGTCGCGCGCTGCTCGGATCATCCGCAACACCACCTTCCTCTTCACCAACTTCATCAGGTAATAACGGGGTGACGACCCATCGCTCGCGCGTCGCTGCCGTGACTGTGGTTTCACAAGCGTGCGCTCCGCTCAGAGCTCTGGATCGCATCACCAAGGGGGGTTCCACGGAGGTCGCCGGTTTCGTTGAGGATGTGCTGCAGACGCTGAATGACCTGATCGAATACTTCAAGCAGCCGGACTCAGAGCTGGAGCACGAGGAGAAACAGTGTCTCCTGCGCTCGCTCATCAAACGTCAGGACCTCTTCAAGGAGGAGGTGAGGGTGGACAACTCATGGCGTCACAGCCTCTGACACACGGCTTCTAGTAGCGTGATAGCGGTATCTGAAGGGATGCTCGGTGGTGCAGCGCTAATCCTTGAATTGATGTTGCGTTAAATGCATCTAAATAGGAGGGTCGGAGTTCAAGCCACTCGACTGTTCGCTGTGTTTAGTACTGTTGGTGTTCTTCACAGCATGACTGTAAAATTAGGGAGTGATTGTTGAAGAAATATGGCGAAGAGATGCGTTCTGTTGATATTGGTGTCTATGGAGTCTTTGCTAGCTTTCTATTGTTGGTATTAAATAAGATTTTGCCCTCCCCAGGGCATGCTGACCCTGCTGTCCAAGTGCATCGACCGGATGAACCTGTACAACAGTGCTGCCCACTTTGCAGAGAAGGCCGGCGAGGAGGCTGGAGCGGCGTGGAAGGACATTCTGAACCTCCTCTATGAACTGTTGGGTAAGTGATGAAGTTATTAAGACTGTGTCTGGTTACCCTGGGTCTTCGTTTCACCCATTTAAGGGCTCTGCACATAAACACAAATATTTGTATTCCTCCCTCCTGATCTGCTTCCACTTTCCATCAACAAACCGGCAGGTGCTGATTTTATCCCGTTCTTTCAGTCTTGACTCATGAATGCTGATGAAGAGGTTTCATTTTCGGGACAGGGGATGTGAGCTCATATTCATCACTCGTGTCTAGAAAGTACTCCTTACACCCACGGTAATAAAGAGTCAAATCGCGTACAGGCGTTGTTCACCAGGCTCGCTCCACAGTGGGGTCGCCCCCCCTCCCTAAATGTCTGATGAGCTAAACTTGATGAATTCTTCGTCGACTTTACTTTGTCCTCTTCTGAGCGAGTGACAAATGAGTCGGTGGAGAGAGGAAGCAAACCCCTGCGCCGCGTCTGCCTTCGTTTTCAACCTGACATCTTCTGCTTGGTGTTCAGCTGCTCTGATACGTGGAAACAGAACCAACTGCACTCAGTTTTCCCACAAGTTGGACTGGCTGGTCAGCAAACTGGAGAGACTGGAGTCTTCATCAGGTACCAAAGTGGTTTGTATCTGACAAACATGGCCTCTGATGATGACATGTGTGTGTTTTCACCTCTCAGGGATCCTGGAGGTCCTTCACTGCATCTTGGTAGAGAGTCCCGAGGCTCTCAACATCATTCAGAGAGCCCACATCGAATCCATCATCTCTCTGCTCTACAAGCATGGACGCAACCACAAGGTGAACAGTGTCGCAAGGATGAACGGCGGTGGAGGAGACAGAGGGAGACGGGAGATTCTTTCCTCCAAAAATGTATTTTAATTACCAAACATAAAGCGGCATCAGAAGATGCCAGGCTAATCCATACAATACTACCCTGCACACTCTTACACCCCACCACTTTACTCTTTTCCAACAATTTCTTTTCCTCCAAAACAATGACCAACCAACTCAATAACCACAAGAAGCCCTGTCTTGGGCCTACTACAGGCTTTTATACCGGTAGCCCCTCCCACAGGTGAAACCAATTATCAAAATTATTACGCTCACTAATACATTTACAAACACAAAATTACAACCGAAAAGAAAATACAAAAAGATGCATAAACTTCCAAAACAAATTTCCACCACCAACAACCACCCAGTGCACAGTAAAAATACATGTTCAATTTACCCCAATAAAACACCCCCGCTAAAATAGATTGTGCCGTACACCCCGCGAAACCCCTCCATATATACAATCATGGACCAGTCCTTTGGTTCCCCAAACGAGGAAGTATGTCCTGCTGGTGAGCTATGGTAAAAGTGGTTTGTATGAAATGCTTAAACCGAGTAACCCTAGACAGAACAGAATGGAAATGAAATTTTGTGTGTGCGTATGAAGTGTGTGTATGAAGTGCGTGCGTATGTGGCACGCTCACTCCGTGACAAACGGCCTGAACCACATGTTCACAACTTGTATGCAGCTAGATCACCAGATTCTGCTTAGGTTTACTCCAATATTGAAGCTTCTTGTGACGCATTTGGGTTTTACTGTTTTCTCAGTGCTATTGCATCAATAAAATGTTTACTATTATAAGAATCTAGTTCTACTGCTGTAATAAGACCTTCCCTCCACTGTGCTTAGATTCTAGATGTTCTGTGTTCCCTCTGTGTTTGTAACGGGGTGGCAGTGAGAGCCAATCAGAATCTGATCTGTGACACGCTGCTTCCTGAGAGGGACCTACTGCTGCAGACTCGACTGGTCAATGACGTCCAGAGGTAAAAAAGGAGCCACTTTAATGTGTCGGAGCTGAATAAAGGCTGATAAAAACAGCCTTGTGTTCTAATAAAACCTCCTTCTGGAGCGTTTGGCTGGGCACATCTTTGCTCTACTGGTTCTACAGAATATCCTTTAACAGCTCTTTGAATATTAAGCTCCTATTGTTTTCATCTGTAGCATGAGGCCAAACATCTTCCTGGGCGTTGCCGACGGCTCCGCCCAGTATAAGAAGTGGTATTTCGAGCTGGTGATCGACCAGGTGGACCACTTTGTCACTGGGGAGTCCACCCACCTGAGGGTAGGCTGGGCCAACACCAGAGGCTATGCTCCCTACCCTGGTGGCGGAGAGGGTTGGGGTGGCAACGGTGTTGGGGATGACCTCTACTCCTACAGCTTTGATGGACTTCATCTGTGGTCAGGTGGGATCATTAAAAAAGGGGGTTTTGCAACCTCTCAGATCCTATTTTCACT
Source organism: Takifugu flavidus (assembly GCF_003711565.1). Lineage (NCBI taxonomy): Eukaryota > Metazoa > Chordata > Actinopteri > Tetraodontiformes > Tetraodontidae > Takifugu > Takifugu flavidus. The sequence continues at coordinate 6,651,746 of NC_079538.1, forward strand.
TTTACACTTGTCAGGAAATGTCCCATCAGTATGTTCAGCACTGGCTTTGTCCTTTAAGGCTCCCCTCTGCTCTGATCCTGAAACATTTATTTCACCCCTCCCTCCTTTTAAGTCCTCTAAAAGACTCATCACACCTCCTCTCGTCCGCTTCATGCCGCCCCTTTTAAAGCGCCCATCACTCCTCTCTCCACTTCCCTGCCCCCACGCCGTGTCCTCGCCCGTCATCCCGACCTAGATTCTCAATGACTCTGCAGCAGCCTTAACAGCCATCTACCCCGCCTCGCTCTCTCTGCCCCCTGCGCCGTCTAGGTCGAATCCCAAGGGCCGTGGCCTCCGTTAATCAGCACCTGCTGAACTCGGACGACGTGGTCAGCTGCTGTCTGGATCTGGGCGCGCCCAGCATGTCCTTCAGGATCAACGGGCAGCCTGTTCAGGGCATGTTCGAGGACTTCAACACAGACGGCTTCTTCTTTCCTGTTGTCAGCTTCTCTGCAGGTGTTAAGTAAGACTCAATTTGCTGTTGAAGAAAGGATCCTTTGACCACTTACATGACAGAGTCTTTTTGCGTAATATGACGTGATTTTGTTGACTACTCAGGGTTCGGTTCTTGTTGGGTGGAAGACATGGAGATTTTAAGTTCCTGCCCCCAGCTGGTTATTCTCCCTGCTATGAGGCGTTGCTGCCCAAAGAAAAGATGCACATCGAGGCTGTGAAAGACTACAAGAGGGACCACGAGGGGGTGCGTGACCTGCTGGGAACCACCCAGTTCCTCTCTCAGTCCTCCTTTATCCCAACACCTGTGGACACCAGTCAGGTGAGGGCAGATGTCGCCTCTAAGATGCTGTATAAAGGTCATTTACCTCTGATGTGGTCAGGGAGCGCTAAGAGTGTGTTCCGTCTTTGTCCCTGCAGGTTGTCCTTCCTACTCACCTTGACAACGTGCGAGACAAGCTGGCGGAAAACATCCACGAACTGTGGGGCATGAACAAGATTGAACTAGGCTGGACGTACGGCAAGGTACAGCCTCCCAGTTGTTGGCGTGGCGATGAACAGAGCTACAGTGAAACAGGCAGGACTGATTTCATGCTAAGGAAGGTGCAACGCTGGGATCTGTCTGTGTCTCTGGAGGTGACGGGCAAAGTTTGTCTCAAACGCTTGCTCAGCATTTAATCAGAATGTCAAGAAGACAAGGATTTTCCTTCAAATCCTGGATGAAAAATAACGCCACAAACTTTTTAAACTAAAGTTGGCTTATTTTAACAGGCTCCAGGAGGATAGGACCCGTTTTATTTCAGTTGTTTGCTGTGTAACACTGTCACCTTCCAGCCATGACGCGGATCCTCGAGATTTAAGGCGAGATCTGAGCTAAAGCGTGTCAGTGGAGTGTGTGCGAGGTGTTTGGAACACACATCCAGCACACCAGAGGGGCGTTTTTTATTTTTCCAAAGAGATAAGAAGCTCTGTTGTCATGCAGGTCTGCATCGTTGGCACAGAGAACGCAGGTAGGTGTCACAATCAAAGCAGGAGCCGGAACAGCTGCGGCGTCTAACTGGAGCAGCCACTTCGGATCACTCCAATGTGGATAAAGTTACTCAGCTTTATGTTTTAATCTCATCGTTAATTAAACAACGTGAACAGAGAATCTTCTTCTGGCACTTTGCTGCCAGGTGCAGAAATGACAATATGAGCTGAGCTTTAGTGCATTTGGACTTTTGGATTTGGATTCTGTGTCCCAAACATTTCGATTATGAATGAAAGCACAAGAAAGTGCCGCCAGAGACCAGTAACAATGTCATACATCACTTTTCCAACCTTATTAAACGAGTTGAACATATATAGTATGCATCCATTCTTGTTTAGCATCAGGCTAATGTTATTGTGTTATTTGTAGTTCTGCTTATGTGAGAAAACAGATTTAGGGTTTCCATTGAGAACCTCCAGATCAACATTTTAACTAAAATCAATATGTGTTTTACTTGTTTTACTTGTTTTACTGAAATTCCAGATTCACTTTGAAATTCCAGAAGTTAAATTGACATCTCAGAATACTGAGGACCAGGTTTATTTCTGAACTTCTGTTTGAGGGCATCAGCAAAGTGAAACAGCATTGAGCCCATAATGAGAGGAAGTGTTTGGGATGATTGTGTTGACCTCAGAGAGGCTCCTTCCCCAGCAAAGGACTATCAGCGGCGAGCAGCATGTGTTGGAGACTAAACCTCTCTCTGTTGTCTCTGGCTTATCACTCTCGGCAAAATCACCACGGAGGCGTGATCCCAGTCCAAATGGAAAACTAATCCTCCAGCCACTTTTTTTGAACCCGCTCTATCATATTTCCCTTTGGGCTCTGAGCCGGTAGATTACTGTTCACTCATGCGGAGACACTGAAGCCACTGTTTCCCCCTCAGATCCGCGATGACAACAAGAGGCAGCACCCGTGCCTGGTGGATTTTGTCAAGCTGCCTGAAACTGAGAGGAACTACAACCTGCAGATGTCCAGTGAAACTCTGAAGTAAGAAAGAGAAAATAATCCACGCTATTCTATTGCTGAGGACCAGCTCCGTGAGCAGATTAAGGGCTGAGATCAAAGCAATGCTTGTGAGGGTCTGTGTCTCCTCAAACACTGAGTCATCTAAAAGATTTGGTCATGTGAAACAATCTGGAGTTAAAGTGAGCATCCATCAAGTGTGCACCTTATAAAGGGGCACAACTGTTGCACAGCCGAGGCCCGACTGCAGCTGACTATTGATTTATCCCTAATGAGCGGAGTTTAAAAGTTTAGCAGCCTCTTGAAGGGTTCTGCTGACTCACCTTCCAAAGATCAGTGCGTCCTCAGTTTGTCCTCTGCTTGAAACTTCTCTTTCCCCTGTCAGGACCTTGCTCGCTCTCGGGTGCCACGTCGCTCAGGTCAACATTCACGCTGAAGATGACCTGAAGAAAATCAAACTTCCCAAAGAGTAAGCCTGTTTTTTTAACACCTTTTAGGAACCAAAAGAGGTTACATAGAAAATAAAACACACACTGATGTTCGGTTTACTTAAGAATCATGTTTCAGAAAGCTGGATCAACAGGAAGCTGCTTTAATGCATTCAAATGTGCCTTTTCTCTGACTAAAATAAAAGCACACTGTAAAACTGACCCTTGATTTTGTTGTCCTGCAGCTACATGATGTCTAATGGATATAAGCCTGCGCCACTGGACCTCTCTGACGTGAAACTGACTGGAGGTCAGGAGGTTCTAGTTGATAAACTGGCCGAGAACGCGCACAACGTGTGGGCCAAAGACAGAATCAAACAAGGCTGGACCTACGGCATCCAGCAGGTAAAGGCCGTCCTCCTGTCCATCGTTACCTGTGGGCATTAATGTTGACATAGAGATATTTCAATGTCAACTTTGAAGCAGTCCAAACACCACTTTGCTCCATTTCCTTTTTTCTCTGCTTGCGGCAGGATGTGAAGAGCAGGCGGAATCCTCGCCTGGTGCCGTATGCGTTATTAGACGAGCGCACTAAAAAGTCTAATAGAGACAGTTTGAGAGAGGCCATCAGGACTCTGGTTGGCTACGGATATGACATTGACCCCCCGGATCAGGAGGGTACGTCACCCTGGATTCGTCTGTTGGCAGGACCGGTCTCTGCTTTTGGTAAACGGTTGGATTTGTGTCGCTAGGTGCTCATGTGGTGGTTGATGAGACCATCGAGACCACCCGCCTGTTCCGCGTGGAGCAGACGTACGCAGTGAAGACGGGGAAATGGTACTTTGAGTTTGAGGCCATCACGGGCGGCGACATGAGGGTCGGCTGGGCCCGACCGGGCTGCAGGCCCGACGTTGAACTGGGAGCAGATGACCAGGTTTTCGTCTTCGATGGTTACAGGGTAAGTGAGCGTTTACACTGCAGAACCACTGAGCTTCTGGCTCTAACAGGAATCCTACTTTCCCTCTCAGGGCCGGCGCATGCACGCAGGAAGCCGCTACTTCGGACACCCGTGGAAAAATGGCGACGTGGTCGGTTGCATGATCAACATGGAGGACAAGTCCATGATTTTCACCCTGAACGGGGAGCTCCTCATCACCAACAAGGGCTCAGAGCTTTGCTTCACTGACTTTGAGACAGAAGAGGGTGCGCCGCTCGCTGGCTCTGTCCAACTTTAGTCTTCATCGATTGACTCAAACACCTGAACGCCTTTTTCTTTTCTAATCCCACTGGTGAATTTCCTCCAGGTTTCATCCCTGTCTGCAGCCTGGGTATGTCCCAAATCGGACGTATGAACCTTGGAAAGGATGCCAGTACCTTTAAGTACTACACCATGTGCGGTCTCCAGGAAGGGTTCGAGCCCTTCGCCGTCAACATGAAGCGAGAGATCACCATGTGGTTCAGCAAGCGCCTCCCCACCTTTGTCAACATCCAACAGGACCACGCTCACATAGAGGTGAGAAGACCACAAGCCGGAGTTTGTAAGGCGAGGGATTCAGGTGCCCTGACGCCTGGTGCCTTTTATTTTGGACTGGTCAGGTGACGCGGATCGACGGAACCGTGGACAGCCCGCCCTGCCTCAAGGTCACCCACAAGACATTCGGTACCCAGAACAGCAACAGCGACATGCTGTACTGTCGGCTGAGCGTGCCCGTGGAGTTTTACTCCGCAGACACGCTTCTGGACGAATCGCTCCGATTCAGGTGAGGCCAGGAAGTGCTGGTTGTATTGCAGCTTGTTCCGGGTTCAGATGTCCTCCTGCACTGCTTTTGTCTTTACAGTTACCCTCCCAACGACGACGGAAGCGCTGACTACGGAAGCATCACCACGGTAACTCAGCAGAGATTTCAAAAATACAGGCGTGAGAAAATGCGGCTGCGCCACCGTGTGCTTTATTTCCTCCCAGTACTACCACTCGGTGAGAGTGTTTGCCGGACAGGACCCTGCGTCCGTGTGGGTGGGCTGGGTCACGCCTGACTACCACTACTACAGCAAGAACTTTAACCTCGGCAAGACGAGGACCGTCACCGTTACCCTGGGAGACGAGAGAGGCCGCGTCCACGAGAGGCAAGCAGCCGTTCAAATTCAGAATATAGATTTGCTGTCATTTTTATGTAAATGGATAAAAACGAGCAGCTCCAGATACATTTATTTTTTAGAAAGTGAATGCAGCATTTAAAAGTGCGCAATAAGGACAGAAATGAATCTGATGAGGGACAGTGCAACACATAAAAATAGACGTCGCAAGCTACAAATATACGTAATCAGTTGTGAAATAGTGCAGCCAGCTGTACAGAAAAGAACATCAGGCAATATATTACAGGATTTAAAAGTGTTAGCCTTGACTTCTCCTTATTGAGAAGTCTCTGCAGGTCCATCTATCCAACATTTCATGGGCGGTGGGGCAGTGCTTCACTCCGAGGTGCTTTATCTAGCTCATCCATCCCGTTTTCCATTCTTTTTAGCTAACAAGGATGTATTAACAAGATCAAAGTCAAGTTCAAAGAGCAGCCCAGCACGCGCAGACCAGAAAATGTGCCGTTCCGGGTCAAGATTTGAAGCATAGTATCTTTTTCCTGCAGTGTCCAGAGGAGCAACTGTTACATGGTGTGTGCGGGGGACGCCGTCAGCCCGTCTTCCTCCAGCCGCTCCACCTCTGACCTGGAGATCGGCTGCCTGATCGACCTGGCCACTGGCCTGGTCACCTTCACCGCTAACGGCAAGGAGCTGTCCACAGTGTACCAGGTAAAAGGAAAACGGGAACGATGCTGCGTTTTTCATCCAGTTTCCGTATCAAAACCTTGGAATTGGACCTGCTCGGTATTCTCACTTCGCTGCAGCAAACCGACCTGACAGTGACGTCCGAATCCAACCATCAGAAGCTTTTATCACCCCTCTATTTTCTGTCTATCTTTCATTGTTTCCCCTGGAAGTGGAATTTCTGAAGGGTGCAGCTTTATTCTGTGGATGATCGGCAGCCGTCTTTCTTTTTCAGGTGGAGCCGAACACCAAGCTGTTCCCGGCTGTGTTTGTACGACCGACCTCTGCTGACCTTTTCCAGTTTGAGTTTGTCAAGATAAAGGTTTGTTGCTGATGTTTTTAATATACAGTGATCCCTCGTTTATCGCGGGAGTTGCGTTCCAAAAATACCACGCGAAAAGTGAAATCCGTGAAGTATTTATTTTTATTATTTTACAATGCAATACTGAACTATAAAATGAAACCAAAAATCAAAACCTGTTTTAAAGCCCAAACTTTGTTTAAAACAATAATTTTAATCTAGTAATACAAGGTTGGAAACATTGTCACTGGCGTATTTCAGTCCCAGCTGTGCCTCTTCGTCCTGACTCCGCTCCGCTGGAGCGTCTGTTTCTACTGAAGGCGCAGGAGTCTTTCTCCGAGAGAAGAACATTGTTATGGGTAGTTGTTGGCGCTCTTTCTTTTTCTGAGCAAGAAGATTTTTATAAACGGATATGCCACCTTCGATTATATTTGAGAACTGCAATGAACGACTCGCAAAAAAAAATCCGTGAAGCAGCGAAGCCGTGAAAGATGAAACGCGATATAGCGAGGGATCACTGTATAATCATATTGTGGCTCGTGAGACTCCATCAATTATACACTATCTGCCACTTAGACAATAGTTTAAGGATAAAAAACTGTTATTTCTTTATGTGTGTGTTTAATATCGACTTTATTTTTCTCAAATACCTGCATTTTCTTATTGTTTCAAAATGTGGATATTCTGGGGCTCTGGGGACAAAGGCCAAGAGGTCATTGATTGATGGTTCGATCCCTGGCACAACTGCATGTCCAAGTGTCCTTGAGCAAATCACTTTACCCCAGATTAGTTCCGACAGCTCCTCCGTGTGATCATAGTGTGAATAGCTGAGCAACCAAATATTGTCAGGGACATCGAGAGGAGCTGCCATGTCTGTCTAGAACCCTTCCATCAGTCACCGTAACCATGGCGATCTAATGTGTCCTCATAAGTCAACCCGCTCTCCTCTCAGGATGCGATGCCGCTCTCATCTGCCATATTCAAGAGCGAGCACAGGAATCCGGTCCCCCAGTGCCCCCCGCGCCTGGACGTGCAGACCATCCTTTCCGTCCTGTGGAGCCGCATGCCCAACACCTTCCTCAACGTGGAGACGGCGCGCGTCAGCGAGAGACACGGCTGGGTGGTCCAGTGTCTGGAGCCGCTGCAGATCATGGCTGTGCACATCCCCGAGGAGAACAGGTCTGCAAACAGGGTCTTAACTCCAGTTTAAAGCCATTTTTAGCACTTTAGGACCAGTTAAAACCAGTCTGGGTTTGCGTTAGGCTAATAAAGTGATCCCAGCTGTTAAATTCTTATACAACACAAAAATAAACTTACTCACTCGCTCACTCGCGTTCTGCGCTGCAGGTGTTTGGACATCCTGGAGTTGTCCGAACACGAAGACCTGCGGAAGTTCCACTACCACACCCTGATGCTGTACTGCGCCCTGTGTGCGCTGGGAAACACCCGTGTTGCTCACGCCCTCTGCAGCCATTTGGACCAGTCGCAGCTGCTCTACACCATCGACAACCAGTACCTGTCTGGGATGCTGAGAGAGGGCTTCTACAGCGTCCTCATCAGGTAGAGAAGTATCCACCACACAGTTTTAGTGATTCATTTGGCCCCTTTGTTGGGTTTTTGCCTGGGACAGTGAAGCAGAACCTTCATTATTAACAACTTACAGTAGCATCGCAGCTGATTGAATCAACATGACTACGCTTAGTGGCCAAAATGTTGGAAAAACATGTCAAAATCCGGCGTAACTTACTTTGATTCTCCGTCTGGCCCCCAGCATCCATCTTGAGACGGCGAAGGAGGCTCGCCTGATGATGAACAACGAGTTCATCATCCCCGTGACGGACGAGACCCGCTCCATCAAGCTCTTCCCCGATGAGTCCAAGCGCCACTCCCTGCCTGGCGTGGACCTTAGCACCTCTCTGAAGCCTCGGGTCAACTTCTCCCCGGTGGGGGTGATCAACCGGGGCAGGCACCAGTACCTCCACAGTCCACAGATCCCACTGGGGATCCTAAAGGAGAAAGCCATCAGCATGCTCACCGAGGCCGTGCAGGGTGGAGGCACGCACATCCGAGATCCGGTGGGCGGGAGCGTGAAGTACCAGTTTGTCCCCATCCTCAAGCTTATTGGAACGCTCCTGATCATGGGGGTCCTCACCAGCGAGGAGGTGAGAGTAATCCTCCTCATGATTGACCCCAATGTGTTCGGAGAGGTCCAGGAGGGCGAGGAGGCGAGGGGGGAGGAGGCTGGCCCGGCCGCAGAGAAGGAGGAGGTGAGCAAGAACGAGGAGAAGGCCGTGGAGGCGGGAGAGGAGGAGACCAAGGAGAGCAAGCCGTCGGCGACTAAAGGTCTCCTGGAGAAGTTGCTCCCAGAGCCCGTCAAGCGCCAGGTGAGGAAAAGAAACGCTTCTTCACTCATTTCTATTCCATCCACGTTGCCTTTATTGTGTATGCTGCCATCTCCTGTCAGATTAGAGTAGTTAATCCGCTCAGAATATTTGATATTCATTTGGCTTATTAGCATTTCATATTGTATTGAAATGATGTGCAGCCCCGTTGTCGTCCCCCAGATGTGCGAGCTGCTGCAGTACTTCTGCGACTGTGAGCTGAAGCACCGCATCGAGTCCATCGTCTCCTTCTCCGACACCTTCGTCTCCAAGCTTCAGTTCAACCAGAAGTTCCGCTACAACGAGCTGATGGTGGCGCTCAACATGTCGGCCGCCGTCACCGCCAAGAAGACCAAAGAATTTCGCTCTCCCCCGCAGGAGCAGGTAGGGGAGCAACAGGCGGCGCGTGAGGAATGGATCGAGCCTCACCTGCTCTTTAATAATGGTTAAGGTTGTTTGATGTATTGCTCCGGATAAAACAGCAGAACGAACACTTGAGCCTGAGGGTGAGGAAACGATCAATGTCCCGTGTCCTCGCTGCTCTCTGCCGTTGCTCCGCGGCGTTTCTAGTCGCTAAAGGTCACTTTTTTCCTCATGTGAGTTGGATTTGGATGTGGAGGAAGGGAATTATGTTTACTGTTGAAATTCAAAACTGATTTAATTGGCCCCTTAAAGTTGTTGCTGCCCTTAGCGCAGCGATAAACACTTGTTTGTTTAACCATCGTACCAGTTCCCAACTTCAGAAGTTCCAAAATTGGGATTAAATTCAAATGACTTCAGTGCTGGAAGACTTCTTCTGGTGCTGAAGTAGTTGTTTTTAGTGGCATCATTCCTCTCGCCTTCATCACATCATTTCCTTTTGAATCATTTGATGGAATCAGTGGATTTCTGAACTCTACTGAAGCAGTTAAAATTGTGTTTTTAAACCCTGTGATTGCACTTAAAAGCAATTTCATGGGTTTGTAATAAAATAGTCAGCATGCTGGAGGGCCCAGGGCTCAGATCTGTGGAACTGATGAGTGCAACATCAGTGACTGGTGCCGTTTCTTGAATATTTTGATTTAAAACCATGACCAGAGAGTTGTGTTTTTATTTTCTGTTTTCATTTTTCTTGTGCTGAGTGAAGCTCTTCTGCACCACAACAGCTTTGTTGAGAGGTTTAGGTCCAGGAGAAAACTCCCTCCTTTGAAGACATTTAATTGGTCTCCTGCTGCATCAAATCCTCTCTGTTGAAGAAAGTGCCCTGGTAAAATAAGTGCAGTGGTCAACAGCAGGTGTTGGCAACATCCTCCAGCGCCGCTCAATGTTCCTCCCATGGTTTATTAAAAAGCCACGCCAGAAATAGACACCCCAGTAGCATGAGCTGAATTTGAGGATATAGCTAGCTTGTAACATGAAACAATTAACTGATATCAGAGCGGTTTGCTATTCAAGCTGCTTTTAAATGGTGTGAAAAGGTTCATTGTCTCTGCACTGACGCGTCTGATGCTGTGTCAGGAGGCCAGTTGAGCACGTCCAACAATCATAATGCTATCTTCTCTGTATGCTAACCTCCTTTATTTGTCAAACAGTTCACAGGCTCCCATCCTCACATTAACTCTCCACTCTTCGTTAATTTCCCATCTGCTGCAGATCAACATCCTGTTGAATTTCAGTGCAGGAGACGACTGTCCCTGTCCTGAGGAAATCCAGGAGGAACTCAATTCCTTCCACGAAGAGCTGCGCCTGCATTGTGGTAAAGTCGAGCACCTCTTCCATTAATATTTCTGCCCGTGGTTCCATCTGTGGGTATTATCCTCTTTGGCCTCATGGCTCTCTTTTAAACTATTGCACTTCTAGGAGAACCCTGCCGACTGTTCATCATCATCTCGGTCTGTCAAGTGTTACTTGTATTCATTTGCAGGAATCCCCATTGAGGAGGAAGAGGAAGATCAGGACACTTCGATTAAAGGCCGCCTTCTGGCTTTGCTCTACAAAATCAAGGGCCCTCCTCAGAAAGCAGAAAAGGAGCCAGAGAAGGAACAAGCTGCCCCCAGTAAGTCACAAAAAATTCCACATTTTACTAAACGCAGCCACTTAAACTCTTTTAAAGCTTTGCCTGATGGAAGTGAGCTCAACTTTAATTTTGAAGCTCTTGTTTGACACAGAGACATGAAGAAGGTGTTGAATTCGAATGTGGACTTAATCTCTTTCTGAACTCATCAGAGGCCGTCGACCACCTGCCTGTGGTGTCAGTCTGTTTCTGCTAAATCGTGACATCCTTCCAGATTAAGTGTTCTGCATCATAAATGATGCATTTACTGCTCCGGGCTGGGGTCAACGCTTTCAGTGCTCCCATCCGCTGGGTTTGGCTGAAAGCATAGTTATGTCTGAAATAACAGAAGACTAATGGGCAGCCTCTGCACAATTGTGTCATAAATTTTAATAAGTCTCTCCCGACTCCCACAGTAGCGTGGCTAACAGAAGGCTTTGTGATTGGCCAAATGAAGTGAGTCAGTGTGATTATCATGCATCACTGAACATAAGCGATTAATCATCTGGTCTATCAACGCTGCCTAAATTCATCATTATTATCTAATTAGTATATTTCACGACCAGCGGACACCGATTTCCTGTAGTTGCTGCCGCTGTATTACAGTGGAGATCTACAGGAGCATGCTAACGGCTTCATAAATGACACCAGCAAGGCTACATGCACCCATTAGCAGATTAGCTTGCAGACGGCGTCGCCTCTGATCTGTGAGCAGTGGGCTTGAGGCGATGCAGAGCAAAAGCAAACCTGTGAGACGTTCCCATCCAGGCCTTGTGCTCCGGCACATCTCTCCCTCTCTCGCCTCATCCCTCATTAGGATTCGGTTGGACACTGACCTCTGGTTCGCTCTGGGTGTTGGGCTGTTTGGCCTGATCACACAGAGTCCGGCTGAACCAGAATAATGACCTGAGCACGAGAGATACTGCATTTGTTCTGTTACCATCTAGTATTTCTCTCCAAGGCATAAGAAGGTGTTTTTCCATCTTAATCCCTGTCAAACCATTTAAACCAAGTGAAGCTACTGTAGTGAGTCACTTCTTCTATTTGCTGACTGAATGAATGTTGATGGCAGCGAGACTGTTGTCATCAGCATTGACATCGATTCTTCCCGCTGTGACGAAAATAATATCTTTTCTGTTTGTTCCTACAAATGCCAATTAAGTCAGAAGGCATCGGGCCTGGCGCAAGTATACTGAATAGCAAACGCACCAAATAAGTTTGCATTCCTGCTTCTGCAGCTAACCTGAAGGAGCTGATCTCCCAGACCATAACCTGCTGGGCTCAGGAGTCTCACATCCAGGACCCAGAGCTGGTCAGGGTGATGTTCAGCCTGCTGAGGAGGCAGTATGACGGAATCGGAGAGCTGCTCCGGGGCATGAAGAAAACCTACACCATCAGCGCCGCCTCTGTGCAGGATGCTATCAACCTGTTAGCATCTCTGGGGCAGATCAGATCGCTGCTGTCCGTGCGGATGGGCAAAGAGGAGGAGAAACTCATGATCGATGGGCTGGGGTGAGATGAACTTTATATTCTTTGGAAGTGGGATGTCGACTTATATTCACGAATCCTTTCCTTTGCATCCCAGTGACATTATGAACAACAAGGTTTTCTACCAACATCCCAACCTGATGAGAGTCCTGGGCATGCACGAGACCGTCATGGAGGTCATGGTCAACGTGCTGGGAGGAGACAAGTCCCAGGTAATGTGTTTGCAGACCGTAGAATGAGCTTTAGAACCCGGACTCTGCTGCAGCTTTCCTGTGGTGGCGCCGGTCTCTGTAAAAAACAAAACAAAAATCCAGTACAACTTTCAGTTGTTTTCTTTGACAACTTGATCAGTCGTTTGAAAATGTTCATTATGATTTCCCTAATAGGAAAAGAACCCAAATCCATCCAACACTTAATCCATATAAAATCCCAGGAACATAAATGTAGCCGTAAAGGTCCTTAAAGGAACCTAAAGGCTGGATCAGTTTTATTTTCATCTCTTTGCCTCCCATTGCCCTGCTCATGGGGGACATGCATGACCATTGAGGTTCCCAGAGCGTCTTTTTAATTTAAGTGTTGAGTAAGAAGAAGTTGTGTTCATTTTAATGGGTTATTGACCCCATAACATTAATAATATACAATGTACGGCAGTAGTAATTATCAACAATAGTTTAAATGTCGACACGATTACGAGTCTAAACAGTTTTCGTAGCTGAAGCTCGTTAAACGATACGACTCGGGCTCGAGCGAACTTGAGAAAACCAAGTTAATCCCATGAAGATGAGGTAAGAAAAACAACCTAATACCATTAAAACCCACAAGAGGTAATGGAGAGGGCAAAGGGGTAAAGCAGACCTGCCCTTTTCAGGCGGTGATGACAGAAGCTGGGGGTGATTTAACACCGCCGTCAGCGCCAAGCGCGGACTGAGATTCAGACATAAAGACCTCAGAGACATTCAGGGGCTCAGATCTGATCACACAGTCTCCCTCATAAATTCCGGCCATTTTACCGTCACTTGATCCGACCCCGAGTTTACCGTGGCCATATAAAGTGGGAGGAACACACTCTGTAGGTGCTCCTCGGGTTTGTAACGCTAACTGATTATCCCAAACATTTAAACCAGGCTGCAGTCTAATGGCAAACTGGTTGTTTGGTGGCAGAATATTTAGTATTAGGAATTATTATCCAAGTCGATGTGAGTGATATAATCAGTGAACCTCCTTTAAAGTAACGTTATTTCACTGAAAGTGCCGTGAAAATGAAGCGGTGTGATTTGATTCTGTGTTTTATGGGCACCGGGCCAACATGACCAGTGCCGGTGGTTTACATTCTGTGTTTCCGTGTGTGTCCCCAGGAGATCGCCTTCCCAAAGATGGTGGCCAGCTGCTGCCGCTTCTTGTGCTACTTCTGTCGCATCAGCCGTCAGAACCAGAAAGCCATGTTTGACCACCTGAGTTACCTGCTGGAGAACAGCAGCGTTGGCCTTGGTAGGCGGCAGCGTCCGTTCCTCCGTTCCCTCCCCCCCTGGGAGGAGAAGACGGGCTCTTAAAGGCCGTCTGGGTTGGGTCTGGGCCGCTCTGAGAGTGACAGAGATGCTGATGGAGAGGAAAGCGTGGCGGGGAGGGGACGGCGTTATTCAGGCGTGCGGGTCAGAACTGATGAGTCACTGAGCCCTGGCTCCTGCGAGGAGGCTCACATGGTGCGGGGGGGGGGGCGTAGAGGAAGGCGAACACGATATCCGATTCCTCAGCTCGCATACTTTACATCATGAATCACAGAGGATTTAATATCCGCTCAACGTCTGTTATTCACCTGTTGAATTACCTCTAAATAAATTAAAATTAATGCTTTAAAGCTCATTATCACAGACAGGACTTTTTTAAAGGTTTCTGAATATGAACTCAAAGTCTTTTTTACTGGGAGAAAAAGTGCCGTAAACAAGACTTTTATTTATCTGGATGTATTTCTTGTGCCGAGTGTTGCGTAATCTAGGAAGAAAACGAGGAAAAATAGTTTTTCTCCTGTTTTTAAAGCTCGGACAGTTTCAGGCTGATCCAGACTGCCCCCTGTTGTTGAGTACAGAACTGACCTAAGGGTGTGTGTGTGTGTGTGTGTGTGTGTGTAGCCTCTGAAGCCATGCGAGGCTCGACCCCCCTCGACGTTGCAGCGTCTTCAGTGATGGACAATAACGGCCTGGCCCTGGCTCTGGAAGAACCTGACCTGGAGAAGGTTTATTTCCCACCGCGCTTTTATTAACGATAAATATTAATTCGAATGTTTGCAGCGAGCTCATTTGCTTCGTACGTTGTACATTTATGTCGTTCCTGGAAACTTGAAATCTGTGTGTGCAGGTGGTCACATACCTGGCAGGCTGTGGCCTCCAGAGCTGTGCCATGCTGCTTGCTAAGGGTTACCCAGACCTGGGCTGGAACCCCATAGAGGGAGAGCGCTACCTGTCCTTCCTGAGGTTCGCCGTCTTCTGCAATGGTAGGTCTTTTAATGACTTTTCTTCATCATTAACCATGACGTGAGCGTGACTCTGCTCATATTTTGCAACGGAGGTCCATTAAGAACATCCCTCGTCTGTTGTCCCGGGGTTTCTTTACTCCAGGAGAGAGCGTGGAGGAAAACGCCAACGTGGTCGTGAAGCTCCTGATCAGACGCCCCGAGTGTTTTGGTCCTGCTCTCAGGGGAGAGGGAGGTCAGGGTCTGCTGGTGGCCATGAAGGAAGCCATCAAGATCTCAGAGGATCCCAGCCTAGATCTACCCAAGATCCCCGATGGAGTCAGTGCTGGGTACGAATCCCCCCCGGGTCCTAACACAGCTTTGGGCAGTTTTGCTGGGTGGAGTTTAACTGGGAAGGACGCGCTAGCATGACATTCAAATAAAAACAGGAAACAGGATCAGAATAAACCTTTACCAGGGTGAGGATGAAGGCATGGGAACCATCTAATGTGCTAAAACCTGGTAGTAAAAGTTCTACTTTTAAGCCCTGAATTGTTTGATTTTAAGTGCCTTGTGTTGCAGTCCTGGCGAGGAAGGAGGAGAAATCATTCACATGGGCAACGCCATCATGTCTTTCTACTCGGCTCTGATCGACCTGCTGGGACGCTGCGCCCCAGAGATGCATGTGAGGCTCTCCATGACGACCGTGACAGGATGAACACTTGCACATAACTTCTTCATAAGTCATTTATGTCAGTTATTATCATTATGGGCAGACTTGAGACTCAGAAGGATATTCCCTCTTCCAGCTCATCAACGCAGGTAAAGGGGAAGCGCTCCGAATTCGGGCCATTCTTCGCTCTCTGGTTCCTACTGTCGACCTCGTGGGAATCATCAGCATCCCTCCAAAAATGCCCATGGTTAATAAAGGTGCGTCGGATGAAGAACCAAGGACTTATTTTGGTCCCTGCTGTGATTTGTTATTCCATTTTGGTGGTTTTACAGCTTTATTCTCCTTTATTCCTTCATCAGATGGCTCCGTGACGGAGCCCGACATGTCGGCCTGTTTCTGCCCGGACCACAAGGCTCCCATGGTGCTCTTCCTGGAGCGAGTGTATGGCATTCAGGACCAGACCTTTCTGATGCACATGCTGGAGGTCGGCTTCCTGCCTGACCTGCGGGCATCTGCCTCTCTGGATACGGTGGGCACAAAACAATCCCTCCACACATCCCTCACCCTCCCACTATCACTGCACGCTTAATTAGCACTACGCAAATGGTTTAAAGACAAAGCTCAGTGTTCTGGAATGGAACTGTACTGCAATGCTAATAGTCCAGGCCTCGAGGGTTGTATACTGTCATCTTTGGTTGAGTTTTTACTGCGGTTAGTGGCGCGTCGTTCGCGTGCAGAGTCGGCCTCGGGGCTCAGTTTCTTTCCCTCTGGGTCCCACAGGAAGCACTGAGCACCACCGAGACCGCGCTGGCTCTGAACCGGTACATCGGCTCGGCTGTGCTGCCCCTGCTGACCCGCTGCGCCGCCCTCTTCGCCGGCACCGAGCACTACACACAGCTGATCGACTCCACTCTGCAGACCATCTACCGGCTGTGCAAAGGGCGCTCGCTCACCAAAGCCCAGAGGGACGCCATCGAGGAGTGCCTGCTGGCTATCTGCAAGTAAGGCTCGCCGTGCACACGTGCACGCACGCACACACACACACACTCTGTCTAACCTGCAGAAGGGCTCTCGTCCATACCAAGTGGTTCTGCCTGCTCTCTAGAAACCCTGGTTGCTTTATTTTCCAGACATCTGCGCCCCACCATGATGCAGCAGCTGCTCAGGCGGCTGGTGTTCGATGTCCCCGTGCTGAGTGAATACTGCAAGATTCCTCTCAGGGTGAGCCAATAAAACGCGTCAATAGGCGCTTTTACCCCATGCTTTGCTTCCCGTCACTCACAGAACCGCCGATATCTGGTGATATTAGGCATCACGTGTGGGTCAGGATCCGTAACCTTAAGTCACAGATGTGGACTGGACGGCTTTTCTGTCCTCTGTGTCTCCAGCTTCTCACCAACCACTACGAGCAGAACTGGAAGTACTACTGTCTCCCCGCCGGCATGGGCAGCTTTGGCACCGCCTCTGATGAAGAGCTGCTCCTCACCAAGAAACTCTTCTGGGGAATCTTTGACTCTCTGTCTCACAAGGTAGCGCAAGCCTGTGTGTGTGTGTGGGGGGGGGGGGGGGTGGCAGATGTCAGTGGAGATCCCGTGGGCCGAGCGGCTGTAGCAAAACCCCAGCAGATGAATCATTGATCAGGCCACTTCGCTGCGGCGCTTCCTCCTCTCGTCACCTTCCATTATCCTCTCCTCGACTGGGTCCACCTCAGACCCGAGCTGCAGCTGAAACCTTTTGTAACCCCCCCCCCCCCCTTCCGTGTTTGCAGAAGTATGACTCCGAGCTTTTCAAAATGGCCACGGCATGCCTGTGCGCCATCGCCGGAGCCCTCCCCCCTGACTTTGTGGACGCCAGTCTGGGAGCAACGCTGGAGAAACAGGCGTCGCTGGATTCACAGGGCAACTTTGACCCCAAACCCATCAATACTGCCAAGTGCGTAGCCTGAGGACGACAACACTGACTCTAACACCACTTTGAGCATTCTTTCTGATTTTTCCCAGTATCTCCCTTCCTGAAAAACTGGAGTATATCACCAACAAATATGCAGAGCATTCCCATGACAAATGGTCCTCTGAGAAGGTGGGTCCGCCCTTGTTTCAAGGTTGTTTTTCTTTCATTCTTTCGTTGATGATGATTGAAGATGAAAAACAGTAGACAGCAAAGCCTCCACAAATGCAGCATCCATCCTGCCCAACGGGCGGATGTAATTGCAGGTGTCAGCAGGGTGGAAACACGGAGAGAGCCTGGATGAACACACCAAGTCGCATCCTTTGCTGAAGCCTTACAAAGCTCTGACTGAGAAGGTACTTCACTCTATCAGATTGCCTTATTTATCAATTTAAAGGGTTATTATCTCTACAATCTTCAGTAATGTATCGGAAACTTGTGAAGATAGGGACAAATGACCCAGGTGCGTGTGTGCGTGTGTGTGTGTAGGAGAGGGAAACGTACCGCTGGCCAGTGAGGGAGTCACTGAAGAGCATGTTGGCTATGGGCTGGAACATTGAGAGGAGCAAAGAGGGGGAACCCATGTTCCAACGAGAGGGTGACACACACAAGAAGACCTCTGACCCTCAGGTAAAAATCATCCACGTGCATCATTCTGTTAATACTTCTCATCCTTCAATATTTAAAAATATCTTCCCCTTGATAATAAAATGCTGTTTTTTTTAGTTGACCTTTGATTTGACTGATTTTGCAGATTAACGGATTCAGTCCTGCTCCAATGGACTTGCACAACATCACGTTATCTAGAGAGCTGCAGGTTTGTTCAGTGTCCATTTAACATTCTCCAGTGCAAAATGATTTTTTTTTCTCTGTAAAAATGGCCTGTGTGTGGGTGTTTCTCTCTCTCGCTGCAGAGCATGGTGGAAATGGTTGCAGAAAATTACCACAACATCTGGGCCAAGAAAAAGAAGACGGAACTCATTAGCAAAGGTGCGCTCCAGAACGTTCTCGTTCTCCTGGACGAGCCGACCGGTCCAGCTGCAGGGGTTCTGACCTGTGTTGTGAATTCCATTGCTGCTCCCAGGAGGAGGGACCCACCCGCTGCTGGTTCCCTATGACACCCTGACAGCTAAAGAGAAGTACAGAGACAGAGAGAAGGCCCAGGAGCTCTTCAAGTTTCTCCAGATCAGTGGCTACATCGTCAGCAGGTGAACTTCAGCAGCTTTCTATAACTCCTCAGTTCAGCATTAAATTTGATGTCCATGCTTCCTGGGTATTAAGAAAAAAGCATAAATGAACCTATCATAAAATTTTGACATTTCTTTTAAGTTACCGGCTACAATTGTTTAATTTAGTCATGTGATGAGTCCAAATGACCCTCCCGTTGCCATGATAGGGGTCTGAAGGACATTGAGCAGGACTCATCTTCCATGGAGAAGCGGTTTTCTTACAAGTTCCTCAAAAGGCTGCTGCAGTATGTCGACTCCGCCCAGGAGTTCATCGCACACCTGGGTGAGTGTGACATTGGAAAGACAGACGGAGCGTTGGCGAGGCCTTTACAGCGCACTAATCTGGGCTCCTCCCTGGCGTGTTGACTTGTTCCTCATCCAGAGGCCATGGCTACGAGTGGAAAGACGGACAAATCGCCCCATGACCAGGAAATCAAGTTCTTTGCCAAGGTCTGGAGGCTCGGCAGCACATATTCGCACACGAGTCATGAAATATTACTGCAGTCCACGTTGAGTCTTACAGAGATGGTTTCACCCTCCAGGTCCTGCTCCCTCTCTCAGACCAGACGTTTAAAAACCACTGTCTGTACTTCCTGTCCACGCCCAGCAAGAACCTGAGCAGCTGCGGATGTGCTTCCAACAAAGAAAAGGAGATGGTGACCAGGTACTGCGCAGATGTTCCTCAACATCCTTCCTGCCTAAAACCTTCTTTCATTTCCTGGCTTGTCTTTGCTCATCCTGTCTGTCCCCGCTGTCACTTCTCAGCCTGTTTTGTAAGCTGGCAGCTCTTGTCAGGCACAGGATTTCTCTCTTTGGTAAGCTTCTCCTCGCCTCTGCTGCTCCTTTTCTGCTCTTCCCAAACAGACACTAAATGTTGCTCTTACAGGAAGTGATTCCACCATCATGGTGAGCTGCCTGGATATTCTCACCCACTCTCTGGACACCAGGTATGTGCACGTCTGCCTCCAGCATTCGAGCAGGGAACATCCCGGGAACACGTCTGCCCTCAGTGTTCCTCCGTCTCCCTCAGGACCGTCATGAAGTCCGGATCGGAGCTGGTCAAAGCCGGGTTCCGGACTTTCTTCGAGAATGCGGCGGAAGACCTGGAGAAGCTGGTGGAGATGCTGAAACTGGGGAAATTCATGCAGTCCCGCGCACAGATGAAGAGCGTCAGTCAGAGCATCAACTACGTGACCGTGGCGCTGCTGCCCATCCTCACCGCCCTGTTCGACCACATCAAGACGCACGAGTTCGGCATCGACCTGCTGTGTGAGTCACACCATCCGCCTGCGAATATACTCTGAAACGTTTCGCTCTTCTGACTTTTATATTTGCGGTTGACAAACGAGCTGACGGGTGTTTCTGCTGGTTTCAGTGGATGATGTTCAGCTTTCCTGCTACAGAATCTTGACCTTTTTCTACTCTCTGGGAACAGGAAAGAACATCTTTGTGGAGAGGTAAAACTACTCACGCAGGGTTTTGTTTCCACTCTTGGTCTGAATTTTTACGATCATGTCTACCGACCCGTTGAGATTTGTGGTACATTTTCACTCAGTGATGGGGATTAAAGGGTTTTTATGCGGTATTGTAAATCAAATGTTGCGTTTCAAACTCAAGTTTTATTTCATTGGACAAATTTAGAAGTCTCTCTCTCATCTCAACTTCTTAATCACACACAAATTTAGAAGTTTTCCAGGTTCCGCAAGCTGGAAAGGAATCACTAAAGCAGTCCAGGATGATTCGAGCTGAGTGTTGGAATAAAAACGATGATGAAAACTCAACGACATATTGGTCTGCAGGCATCTTCCAGCACTGGGGGAGAGTCTGGCAACACTGGTGGGGGCCATGCCTGTGGCCTTCCTCGAGCCCGACCTAAATGCCTACAACCCACTGTCGGTCTTCAACACCAAAACCCCCCGAGAGAGAGCCAGTCAGTGCCCCCCCCCTTCATTTAGCAACCTCCTCATACGGTATTAGGGGTTAAAGAGATATTGTATGTGTCAATTCTTAAAACTTTGCTCTGCAGTTCTCAGCATGCCTGACACAGTGGAGGAGATGTGTCCGGAGATCCCTCGCCTGGACAAGCTCCTCAAAGACGTCAACGATGTCTCAGAGTCCGGAGCGCGTTACAGTGACATGCCACAGGTTAGAACGCTCAAACATTACCAGTAGTGGCACCAGTGGTGGAGTCTCTTTAACAAGTATTTAATCACTGTAACTGTATTAAAACGTTGCTGAATAATTAAAACAGTCTGTGGTGACACCTGAGTTCTCCCCACATTCACCATCAGGTCATTGAGGTGATCCTCCCCATGCTGTGTAACTACCTGTCCTACTGGTGGGAAAAGGGTCCAGAGAACTCCCCTCCAGACGCCCAGTGTTGCACCATGGTGACCTCTGAGCACCTCAGCGTCATCTTGGGCAACATTCTCAGGATCCTCAACAGCAACCTGGGAATCGATGACGCACCCTGGATGAAGAGGATTGCAGGTACAGTAGATCCAGGGGGATCATGGGGAAAACTATGTCCAACATCAGGGCATTAGTGCACAGTTATTAAAAATATCTGTATTCCAGGAGCTAAACTCCTATAACCTTTCCACCCTCAGTCTACTCTCAGCCAATCATCTGCAAGGCTGGAGCTGGCCTGTTGAGGAGCCATTTCCTTCCCACGCTGGTCAAACTGAAGAAGAAGACAGAGAAGGTGAAAGAGTGAAGTTGATCCAGTGCTTTAGTTTAGTCCAGAGAGTTCCGCAGTTGACGTTAAATTCAGGGAGGGGATTTTTTTAACGCTGTTTCTGGGAAATGTTGTAAATGAAGGTCGTGGCTGAAGAGGAGCTGCTGAAGGCGGACAGTAAAGGCGACAACCAGGAAGCAGAGCTGCTCATCCTGGATGAGTTTGCTGTGCTCTGCAGGGACCTCTACGCCTTCTACCCCATGCTCATCCGCTACGTGGACAACAACAGGTAACAACAGGCAAATCTCCAGGGTTTCCTGGATTCTCCTCAGCTTTATGGAGCACATCTGACCTGTTTGTGTCCCGTTCCAGGTCCAGGTGGCTGAAGGAGCCAGACGCAGACTCCACTGAGCTCTTCAGGATGGTGGCGGAAATCTTCATCCTGTGGTGCAAGTCCCACGTTAGTCTCCACTCAGGCCCGCGTTCCTCACAGCCTCGCCGGGGAACATTTATAACGAGTTCATTTCTTTATCCTGTGTTTGCAGAATTTCAAGCGTGAGGAGCAAAACTTTGTGGTGCAGAATGAGATCAACAATTTGGGCTTCCTGACTGGAGAGGCCAAGACAAAGATGTCCAAGGTAAATGTCTGGACTTTGCATGACTAATTAAAGCTTTTTTTCAGTTTGAGTTCAACACAGTCCTCCTAACTGCTGCCTTTGCCTCCCATAGAAGTGTTACCTACTCTAGAATAGACTAAGGTTAATCTAAAACTTTAAGACAAGTGACTTCACCAGCTTCCTTTTAGTAACAGAAAAACAAAGATTCATCTCTAAATATCCGTCCACGAATCATTAATACAGCTCGGAAACCCTTTAAAATCTTGTTTTGTGCCCAGAAATCCAGTATTTCAAATGTTTGGTTTGGTTTGCTTCCAAGAAGTTGACGTCGCCGTGCTGACTGGTGTTTTTGCTTCTGACTACAGACGGCGCCGTGAACACGAGGATCCGTGCTGAACGACCTCACAGCCTTTCTTTTTATCTCCAGTCAGGTGGCGACCAGGAGAGGAAGCACAAGCGGCGTCGAGGCGAGTACTACTCCATCCCCACCTCTCTGATCGTAGCTGCTCTGAAGAAGATGCTGCCCATCGGCCTCAACATGTGCACTCCAGGAGACCAGGAGCTCATATCTGTAGCCAAGAAACGCTACAGTCTCGTAAGCTTACAGGGGAAAGAAAAAAAAACCTGCTTTGTGGCAAATTGACGTGTTTTACTTGCAAAATCAGCAGACGTAGGGTTGAAATCCACAGGGACCTGCACATTAATAGACTTTTGATGACAGAATTTTCCCATCACAGAAAGACACGGATGATGAGGTGAAGGAGCACTTGCGTCAGAACCTTCACCTCCAGGACAAAGTAAGCCTTCTTTTGCTGTAAAATGTCGTACGCTAACTCTGACACGCTAACAAAAACATGTCTTTATTGTTGCTGCAGTCAGATGACCCAGCGGTCCAGTGGCAGCTGAACCTCTACAGGGACGTTGTGGTGAAATGTGAGGAACCTGTGAACCCCGAACACACAGTGAGCCGAGTACAGAGCATCTCTGCTGCACTCTTCCACCTGGACCTGGTACGAAAACAAACACAGAGGGAGAAAAACCTCCTTTTTAATGGAAGCAACATGGCCCCATAGGAAATGTCTAAAGTTTTCCCTCCTTTCATATCAAACTTGATGTTTTCCCTCCAGGTGGAACAGCCGCTGAGGAATAAGAAGTGCGTGTGGCAGAAGCTGCTGTCCAAACAAAGGAAACGTGCGGTGGTCGCCTGTTTCCGCATGGCTCCGCTCTACAATCTCCCCAGGTCAGTCTCTCCTACGCCCGCCGCCCCTGCAGCCACTCGGAGCCAAAATGTCAATAACTGGGTATTGACACGGACGTCTTAAAAGTTAAAAAAAAAAAAAAATCCAATAAAACGTTACAGACGTTAACATAAGTAACCGGTCGCGGAGGACGTCTTTTTTTTTTTTTTTTGCTTCTCTTAATTGTGTTTCCCATGAAAAGTCCTCTTCATCCTCCTAATGATTCTCTTCTCTGTGTTGTTTTCCTGCATAACACTCCCTCATCCTCCCTCAGATACAAAAATAATAATTACTTCCTGAACGGCTATCGGGAGGTTTGGCTGGAAAGGGCGTTCAAAGCCTCCAGCTTTGACCGCCTGTTCTCACTGCTGACGGTAAAGTGAAACTGCGGGGAGAATGCTTCATCTGTTCTATTCCCCCACCCCCCCACCATCGACCAGGCTGTGGACCGATCTCCGCCTAGCAACCGATTGTTTCGACACTGTTGATTCTGATTGGTCAGCTCGAATTGGCTGAAACAAACTCATTTGGCAAGTGGAAACACGGGAGGAAAGAGGGGAAGAAGAAAAGAAGAATTTTGATTTTCCTTAGTTGCTGCACGATTCTTTAAAGACAGTACGAGACAAAGCCCCTTCACTGTTATTTTGTTTTGATGATTTAAAGATTCTATTTTTCATCTGACATTTTTCGAGCAGGGGTGCAGTTTTACATCACATCTGTGGTGGATTTTAAGCAGCAGGGTCCCCGTTATGCTAACATTATGCTATCATTTCTGCCCCTCCAGGAAGCTGAATCGTGGGTCATCGTCCACGTCCATTCGTGCCTCGGTTATTCCAAATGTCTGAAACTTCACTAACGTTACCAAACTCCTACTGCAGTTTTTCCTCTGATCTGCACCCGACTTTGACTGTAGAAGGTCTAAATTTACCTCCCACCTAAATTTATCCCAGTCAGAACTGATGAACAGCTTGTACAGGCTACAAAAATGCTGAAGCGTCATCATTCTGCAGCCAAATTGGCTCAAAAAAGACTCAACTGATTGTTTGAAAATGTAGTTTTGGGTGGCCTCAACATGCTGCTGAGACCATGTTTGAAATGCGATCAATCGATTCCTGATAAGGACTAATACCAGCACCACCACTTTCTCCAGTATAGAAGAGAACAACAGCAATATAAAGGACCTGGCATCACATGATCTTCACGGCATGCGCCTTATTTTCGCACATAATGGATGGCTTCATGCAGGTTTGGCTAATCGGAGCCGGTTTCCACTCTGTAGTTCTGTAGTTTTTAAAGATGGCCTCGTCTCCATGCCTGTGGTACTCTCATCCGCTCTGTGCACGTCGTCCTGATGTCCACCGGTCTGATGGAAAACTGCACACCTCCCCTAAAGTGTGTCTACTTCTTTAATGGCTTTTATTTTCTTGTAACCTGATAAAAGTAACAGCAGCTATTTTAGAGAACAAATGTGACCAGTCAGAAGAGCCAGTGGGTCCCACATTGACCAATCACCATCCTGCCTGAAATGCACTTCCTGTAACCCCCTTTCCTGCTCCTACATCTCTGACTCTCTCTCTCCTGTCTCCTCCGAATACTCACCAGAACCCACCCTAATGCCACTCTACCTCCCTCCCCACCTCCCCTCACCTCCTCCCCCCCTTCCCTAGGCATCGCGCTATCAACTTCTTCATCCCGGCCTATCAGAGACTATGGATAGAGGCAGAGGAGTACTCCTTTGAGGAGAAGCTAGTTCAGGATCTGGCAGTAAGTACTGGGCTCGCCCTGCCCTTGCCCCTTGTGCCCTGCGTTGGCACCTCTCTGCCAGTCCTGTCTGCCGAATGCTTCTTTAGCACCCCGCCTGTCGAGCCTTGCGAGTGCGCCCGGGCAGGGACCTCGCCCAAAGCACCCAGGGGCCCCCGCTGTAGGCGCGCAAAACCCTTCAGACAAAGATCCGTCAGGGGTCAGAGGCTGCATGACCGACTCAGGAGACACAGGGCCATCCCCGGCACTCACAGCTCTAAAAGAGCAGGCTATGGCTTTCTGACAGTGGTAAGGAGGGCCTCTCTGGAGGAGTCACTAGCTGTTTGGCTGTCAGATCTGGATCCGACCCATCAATTGTCTTTTTCGCTGTACTCTGTAAGTCTGTAGTGTGAAGGTGGCGTAGCACATTGTGACATCAGTGGCATGCTCGAGTGCTCCCGTGGTTCATGTGGGATATCTGTGCGCAGATACGCAGCAAATCATCCAGCGTATTCCTGCCAGAACTGCAGATTAGACGCCGTTGTGAATGTGATTGAGCAGGGGGTTTATTTCAGGTTTCTACCGTCAGATCAGTTTGGAGACGCGCGAGCCGCTCTGTCCGGCTCCGCTACCGTGGAGATCATCCCTCACTCATTCCTTCATCGTGCTTCCTGCTCTAACACGCATGTCTGTGTAAATCCAGTCCAGTGCTGTTCCTCAGTTGACGTTTCTCATCCTGTCTGTGCTCAGGGTCACCGGGGCGTGACCCCCCCCTCCCAAAAACAAAAAAACCCCATCCGCATGCTGCTATGGGTCAGACGTTACTATGGTGACATGTTCGATGTTTGTGGCAAATGTGTGAGTGAGTGAGTGAGCGTGAATAAAAGAAGGCTGTGGCCGGATGGTGGTAAGAAAGACGGGTGAGTAGTGAGGAGCTGAGATGTGGGCGGAGCTAACTGTCACTGCCTGTGGACCCCTGCAGAAAACCCCCATGAAAATCGTGGAGGAGGAGGAAGAGGAGGTGGCTGAGATCCAGCCAGACCCTCTCCATCAACTCATTCTTCACTTTAGCCACAATGCGCTGACAGAAAGAAGGTGAGAGCGTCTCACCCGGGAAGGGGGGGGGGGGGGGGGTCATTCACCCAGTATGTCTTCAAATTCCAATCTTCTCCTCATTATTGTCTTTATTTGAATGTGCGTTCCTCCCCTTTTTCAGTCATTTGGAAGAAGATCCCTTGTATATTGCATATGCAGATATGATGGCAAAGGTTCGTTCCGTGAATCCATATTTCTTTAAGACCTGCCAAGACTTTGTTTTGAAAGTTGACCTTTGCGCCCTCAGAGCTGTGCAGAGGACGAGGAGGAAGAAGAGGAAGAAGAAAAAGAAAAAACGTTTGAGGTAGGGCGATCGTGGCAGTCAGGAGTTGAGCTTATGGGTGACGGAGTGTGTGTGTGTGTGTGTGTGTGTGTGTGTGTGTGTGTGTTGCTCAGGAAAAAGAGATGGAAAAGCAGAAGATCCTGTACCAGCAGGCGCGGCTGCACGCCCGCGGCGCAGCTGAGATGGTGCTGCAGATGATCAGCGCCACTAAAGGTAACAACCCCCTGACCGCCGCTGTCACCTCCAGGTTCTATTCTTCGTCCTTCTAAAGAAGCAGCGGTTTGTTTTACGCTGCATCGAGCATTTCTGTGCATGTCTGCTGGCATTTCCCTGCTAACCAAGTCGAGTTCTCTTCACTCCGTCCTTTGTTATTCGTTTCATCAGGCCGACTGGGCCCCATGGTGACGTGCACCCTTAAACTTGGAATCTCGATCTTAAATGGAGGCAACGTGCAAGTTCAGCAGGTCTGATTCCAAAACTGTGCGTCTTTAGGGGTTTTTTTAGTTTAATACTCCTCTCATTGAGTCACATTCTTGATTTCTCCTCTCATCTCCCAGAAAATGCTTGATTACCTGAAGGAGAAGAGAGATGCGGGATTCTTCAAGAGTCTCTCAGGACTGATGCAGTCTTGCAGGTACCGATGCATCAAATGGAGCAGCTGTGCTGATGGCGTGCCTCTATGGTTTTCGAGTTTGACTTTTGAGGTTCTTTCCGCAGCGTCCTGGATCTGAATGCATTTGAGAGGCAGAATAAAGCGGAGGGACTTGGAATGGTGACAGAGGAAGGTTCAAGTGAGTAAGCCGACGTCCCCCAGGGCCTCGGGTTTCTATTCAACGCCAGATAGTTGAGATGCTAACCGTGCTAAAGCAATGCTAGTTCCAAAGTCTTCACATCACTAATGCTGTCGTTATAGTAGAGAAAATGACTTTTTAATGGGATTCTTTTGGCCTTTTCACACCAAATGTGTCCATCTATCCATCCTTTCTGTGTTTTAACTATTTGTGTCCCCGTTAACTCAAATCGTAGTCGTTGCTCATTCAGTTACTGTAGCGTTGAGGCCCTCAGGCCCGTCTCAAAACCTCTAAAGCTACTCTTTTAACTGCATGCTGTCACTCGTAGGAGATAATCTTCATATCTCTTGTATTGTAACTCAAATGTCCTCTCTTTTTGCTTATGTCCTCGTGTATCGGTTGTCTCCTTCCTGTCATTAAACAAAAAACACCGATGGCAGTCCACACTCAGCGGGGTAAATAGAAAATTTAGATCGTCCTGATTTGGCTATGCTTCCATCCCGAATGTCTTCCTCCATATTTGTGGTCACGCCCCCTCCTCCCCCCAGACGTCTGTCGGGACACTCTGCATGCTGACTATCTTCAGAATCCATTGCTTGTCATTTGTGTGTAATTTTTATCACATTTCCTACTAATGCCAGCTCTAGCTCTCCAGTCTATCATTCTGAGCCTGCCAGTGCCTCCTCCCGCCCCCCCCCAGTGGTTGGATGGAATGTTTGTGGACTCTTCCACAGCTTCAGAACAGCTTTGTCTTGCTTTGAGTTTGAGCCATATTTCACAAAGCTGGTTTCTGTCAGACAGATGTCTTAACTTTCACATGGTTACGTTCCCGCTGTAAACGTGTTTCTGGTGGTTTCATCAGCCGGTTGGTTTGGAAGGTGAACTTAGTAACCATGGTTGTACGTTGCTTTTCTTTCCCTGATTGACGCCAATCATCAGGCCAAGCCTGGGCCTGCATGTGAAAGTTACCAGCTTCCTCCAGCTTATGAAAATGCCCCGTTGTACACCGTCGTGGAACTTTTTCAAGCACTTTGGATTCAGTTTTAAATCTGCAATCTAAAGCTCCTGGAGTTGAGCGAGAGAACTGTATTTTGAACACGAGACCTTTGCTGCTTGCTCCATACTGTATGAAATGCTTCTGAGAAGAATTTACCAAACCTTGGGGGGGTGGTCAATGATTCATTCACTATATTGTTTTAAAAACTGTTTTTCAAAGGTTCCAAGGTGCTACAGAATGATGAGTTCACAAAAGATCTGTTCCGGTTTTTGCAACTTCTTTGCGAGGGTCACAACGGAGGTGAGTTCCCACTTTGCTCGATAAATTGGGAACTTTTTTCATATCAAAGTTGAGTGTGCCAGTGGCCACCTTATGCTCTGAACTGTAAAAGTCAACTAAGGTGCAGCGAGCAGTATAGATCCAAAGGTAGTGCCGTGTGGAATTCCTTCCTGATTCCCGATCAATATTTAAGACAGCGTTTCCTCCTGTCAGATTTCCAGAACTTCCTGAGAACCCAAACTGGAAACACCACCACGGTGAACATCATCATCAGCACTGTGGACTACCTGCTGCGTCTTCAGGTATATGAAGCGCGAATGCTCTGCAGGACAAACGCGTGCACTCTCACCACCAATGTGTTCTCTAGGAGTCCATCAGCGACTTTTACTGGTACTACTCTGGTAAAGACGTCATCGACGACACGGGAAAGCTGAACTTCTCCAAGGCTCTATCTGTCGCCAAGCAGATATTCAACTCGCTGACGGAGTACATTCAGGTGACGCGGCTGCCCGGGCCACAGCATCGTCTGTCTGGGTCGGAACGTTTGCAGGGATTCATTGTGGTCCATCTTTACCTTCAGGGTCCGTGCATTGGGAACCAGCAGAGTCTGGCTCACAGCAGACTGTGGGACGCAGTGGTGGGCTTCTTGCATGTTTTTGCCAACATGCAGATGAAGCTGTCTCAGGTACAGTCTCTTCCACGCTGGCTCGATGGCCATGAAACTAGCAGCTTCTAAATCAAACAATAAGAGAGAGGATCGTTTAACTTCCGTTTGTGTCATGTAACGAACTATAAAACTAAAATCAAAATTCTGCCGCTGAGACGACAATCTCATTGTAGGACGCCAGTCAGATCGAGTTGCTGAAGGAACTGATGGATTTACAGAAGGACATGGTGGTCATGTTGCTGTCTCTGCTTGAAGGTAGGAGCTTAAATCCGTCGCCTACGTCAGGTCTACAGCCTGTGCTCTCCTCCTAGGTAATGTGGTGAACGGAACAATTGGAAAGCAAATGGTGGACACCCTGGTGGAGTCCTCCAACAACGTGGAGATGATCCTCAAGTTCTTCGACATGTTCCTAAAACTGAAGGATTTGACCACCTCGGACAACTTCCGAGAGTACGACCCCGAGTGCAAAGGTATCATTTCAAAGAAGGAGTTCCAGAAGTCGATGGAGAGCCAGAAGCAGTACAGCCAGTCGGAGATCGAGTTCCTGCTCTCCTGCGCCGAGGCCGACGAGAACGACATGTTCAATTACAAGGAGTTTGTGGAACGGTTCCACGAGCCGGCCAAAGATATCGGCTTCAACGTGGCGGTGCTGCTAACAAACCTGTCGGAGCACATGCCGCACGACTCCAGACTGGCCACCTTCTTGGACCTGGCCGAGAGCGTCCTCAGCTACTTCGAGCCTTACCTGGGCCGCATTGAAATCATGGGCAGCGCCAAGCGGATCGAGAGGGTGTATTTTGAGATCAGCGAGTCGAGCCGTGAGCAGTGGGAGAAGCCGCAGGTCAAAGAGTCCAAGCGGCAGTTCATCTTTGACGTTGTCAACGAAGGCGGCGAAAGTGAGAAGATGGAGATGTTCGTGAACTTCTGTGAGGACACCATTTTTGAAATGCAGCTGGCCTCAAAGATCTCCGAGCCCGACGTCGGGGAGCAGCCCGAGGAGGAGGAAGATGATGGACACAGCATCCTGGGAGACCTGGTTGGAGAGGAAGACGACGCTCTGGAGTCGGCTTCGGCCTTCAGCGCCGCATGTCGATCGGTGAAGGGGAGAATCTCCAAAGTGCGGCATCTTTTCTCCATTAAAAACGTCCGCAAGCAGTTTAAGAAGATCAAGAAGCTGAGCATTAAGGAGATCATCACTGGCTTCTTCTCCTTCTTCTGGATGCTCTTCACCGGGTTCTTCAGGGGCATCTACAGCATCATATTTGGCTTCTTCCACATCATCTGGGCTTCCATGTTTGGCGGCGGCCTGGTCGAAGGAGCCAAGAACATGAAGGTGACGGACATTCTCGGAAACATGCCCGACCCAACCCAGTTCGGTATCCACGGAGATGTGATCGAAGGAGAGAAAGTGGAGGCCCTGGAGTCGTCGGGGAGCCTAGACATCACCATGACACCAGCAGGCGACACAGCAGAGGTGGACGTGATGTTGGAGCTGCTGACGTCACCCAAGAAGGAAGGAGGGAAACACATGGAGCCGGGACTGGGCGACATGTCCGAGCTGAGCTCCGAGACCGCTGCGACTGATCAGAAGAAGGTTCGGAAGCAAAGCCGAGTCGTGACGCGCGCGGTTATTTGGAAAACCTGTTTTTCCATCATTAACTTCATTTTATCCTTCTGGTGGACAGAAAGCAATGAAGACGGAAGAAACTCCAGAGAGCGAGCCGGAAAAAGCAGAGTGAGTAAAACCAAGCCGGCGAATCGAACACTGTCACACAAAACAAAATAAACGCTCATTTGGTTTTTCAAATGGCAGCACCGAGAACCGCGAGAAGGAGGACAAGCCAACGGAGAAGGAGACGAAGGAGACGGTGACGGAGGAGAAGCCCAAGGCCAGATCCAGCCGCCAGAAAGACGAGGCTCCTGCATTCACGTCCAGCGTCTTTGCTCTTCTGGATGTCTATCTGACCAAGCTGCTGGTACGTCCTCTCGTCAGCTTACCCAACATCCTAGTGTTTGATTATGGACTTCCCAAGCCGGCCCAAGATTTGTTCCTCGTCCCGCATAAGAACCAAGAGGACGTTCTATCATAAGCTGTTTAACAATCGATCCAGCAGGGGGCAGCATTGCACCAGATTATTATTTTTTTTACTTGTCAAACACCAGAAGACCCAAACGTTCTGGCCGCAGAGCTGCGACTGGACTGTTGCTTAACAACAGCCCCCCTGGCGCAGGTTGGTTAGTTATCATATGTCACCATGGTGATTTGATTGGAAGAAGAAGCCCGGAGGGTTGTGTTATGTGATTTTCTTCATTGCTAGTGAAGCAGAGAGCAGTAACTGGGTTTCCCTTTCAGAACTATCTGGCCCGAAACTTCTACAACTTGCGTTTCCTGGCTCTGTTTGTGTGTTTCGCCATCAACTTCATTCTTCTGTTCTACAAGGTAACTCCATTTTATCACGTCGGATCTCTTTAGAGCAGATGGCGACGAATGGCCGACGTTCCTGTCATTTTTTTGTCCACCAATAGGTCGCCGGTGACGACACAGATGATGAAAACCGCTGGGGCGGCGACGCTGAGGACGACGAGGACACCTTCTTCGACATGGACGAATTTGTCCTGCAGGAGAGCACCGGTTACATGTTACCCACCCTGCGCTTCCTGGCTGTGTTCCACACCATCATATCGCTGCTGTGCTTGGTCGGCTACTACTGTCTGAAGGTCAGCGTGTCGCAGGAGCGCAGCCACACATGATGACGCTGGGAGCATTCATGTGAAAACTGTTCCTCCAGGTTCCTGTGGTGGTCTTTAAGAGGGAGAAGGAGATCGCCAGACAGATTGAGTTTGATGGTCTTTATATCACCGAACAGCCATCTGATGATGACATCAAGGGCCAGTGGGACCGACTCGTCATCAATACCCCGTAAGTTGATGCTCACACCAGCGTTAACATGTGGGTCGTCTTAGCACGGACTTGAAAAGCAAATACACTTAAATGTCCATAGATTGTTATGGAATTGTACTGACAATCCCATAAATCCAGTCCAAATCAGGGTCAGCCCTCATTGTTACTGTTTACTTCCTGCTGTGTTGCTACAATGATGATGAAGTCAACAAAAGACTTGCCAAGTTCAGTGAATTATTTGTGATTGAATATAATTAAAATAAGGCTTCTATGGGCATAAAAAGGAGAAAATTAACCCCTTCCCCCATGGTGATATCCAAACAACCACAAGCTGCAACAATGAAATCTAACAAGTGCAATACGTAACAGCACAATTTTGAACAAAAGTGTCAACTTAGCAATCAAGTTTCTTGATTAGTTTAATTTTACTGGGTGGATAAATGCAAATTACACTGACGAGTTATTGTTATTGTAGTTATTGTCCCCTAAAATATGTCTTAACTTAGTGCTTATACAGTTCTTAACCCTTGTGTAATGTTCATATTGTTGTTACTCAGCCAGCGTTTGTGGGTCTGATGGACCCGTTGCATTTTGTGGCTTTTAATGCCTCACAATCAAACACCTTTATGATAAAATACTGAGCAGATGTTCACTATTTTCTGACTGTTCTCAAACTGTACGTTTTTCCTATCTCCTCTCCTCCACAGATCGTTCCCCAATAACTACTGGGACAAGTTCA
The DNA here is from genome assembly GCF_003711565.1 of Takifugu flavidus. Lineage (NCBI taxonomy): Eukaryota > Metazoa > Chordata > Actinopteri > Tetraodontiformes > Tetraodontidae > Takifugu > Takifugu flavidus. The sequence continues at coordinate 6,683,998 of NC_079538.1, forward strand.
TCAAGCGTAAGGTCAGTCTGTGGAGTATCGGCACCTCAGTAAGGACCCGCCACCTCTGCGTCCATCTCACCTGTCTTCTAATCTCCAGGTGATCAACAAGTACGGCGATCTGTACGGAGCGGAACGCATCGCAGAGCTCCTGGGCCTGGACAAGAGCGCTCTGGATTTTGATCCCACCGTGGAGACGGTGGAGAAGGAGGCTTCACTTGTCTCTTGGTTGTCATTTTGAAAAGTTTCCCAATTCCCTGTCACATCAAAGATGTTATTTCAGTCACGGTCGACGCAATTGGATAAAAAGTATTAGTATTGTTAATAAAGACTCTGGAATTTAGTCCCATTTAAAAGTGATCCGATACGTTTAGGATGGTTTTGCTCAATAATAATAGATTAATATCGATGACTCCACCAGAGAATCGTGTTTCGAGTTTGCTGCTCTAAATTTAAATTCTTTTATTTTTGTTCTGTCGTGAACAGGCTGAGCTCCATCGATACCAAGTACCACACCTGGAAACTCGGCGTAGTTCTGACTGACAATGTAAATTTTACATTCTTCTTTCCCAGTTCTGTAGGATAGTTCTTGTACCCTTTTATCGGTGTCCATTAAAAAGCGAAATTTGATTTTATTAGTGGAAGCAACTGAATCTCTTTTCTTCTTGCTGCAGAACTTTCTGTATCTGATCTGGTACACCACCATGTCTATTTTTGGACACTTTAACAACTTTTTCTTCGCTGCCCACCTGCTGGACATCGCCATGGGCTTCAAGACCCTCCGCACCATCCTGTCCTCAGTCACTCACAACGGCAAACAGGTGTGTCCACCAGCAGGGGGAGCCAGAGTGCAGGGGGGAAAAACAGCCAGTAATGTGGAAAATTAGGGTTTTTAATTGTGATCGATTTGTATGATGTCACATATTTTGGCCAACATCTAAAATAATAAAATAGGTTGTTATTCAGCCGACAGGTTTATAACAGTAATAATAATATCCACCCTTTCTGTTCCTGATTCATTTCCATCACTCCCCCTCGAAATAAGCATCTTTCTCAGGTTTATTAAACTAGTCGAGGACTGAGCGCTCATCGTTGCGTCAGGGACACTCAGTTATTCTTTAAAAATGACCACAAAAAAACGTATTATTAACCAACTTGAGGCAGAATTGGATTTGCTAAATGTTGCACTGCCTCTTTCTTGGACTAAATATTCTCGCTACCATCTGTCTCGGGTGGAGGAGTCGTCTTGAGCCAGTTCTGCTTTTTTTGGCAGCAGTAACGAGATTTTAAAAAGAAATGTTTCTGATGTTATTCACGAGGGCAGCATCTCGTAAGAGCGCAAATGTTTAACTGATTTATTAGAGTGGGATTTCTCAATAAATGTGCTCGCCTTCTGCTATATATTTATAATTTCAGCATAATACAAAGACCACAGACATGTGAGTAATAACATGATTTAGAACTTGACTTTTAAATGTAAATCAGCAGCCAGGCTTTATGTTGCATTCTGCTCTCTTTAACCCAGGCTTTTATCACGTCTGCAGGAGAAAATAAGATTGAGGCAGTTGTGTTTCCAGGGCTATTTCCAGGGATATTCCAGGGGAGGTGGAATATCTGTAACGGTGCCGTCTCTGCTTCCAGCTGGTGCTGACCGTGGGCCTCCTGGCCGTGGTCGTCTACCTCTACACTGTGGTGGCGTTCAACTTCTTCAGGAAGTTCTACAACAAAAGCGAGGACGAGGACGAGCCTGACATGAAGTGCGATGACATGATGACCGTAAGTCCGCTCGCCCTTTCAGAAAAACGCCAAATATCTGATTAGGTGGATATTTCTTTGAACAAAAATGCAGCCTTCATCATAGAAGGGAAAGTAATCCTGAGAGCTTTATAAAAAAAAGTCAAGAGGAAAAGACTCTGTCCTTTAAAGAGAATACAAAGGAACCAGGTAAGCTACATTAAAACGCAGGACGGTGGATCTGAGTCACGGTGTTTGTGCGAGACGACTGATGAAAGAAGTTGATTTTCCTCTGTCCAGAATCCCATTAGGCGGCTTTTGATGCGACCGGAGGTCTGAGTGACTTGTGCCGCTTGTTTCTTGGCAGTGCTATTTGTTCCACATGTACGTGGGCGTGAGAGCTGGAGGTGGAATCGGAGACGAGTTGGAGGACCCGGCAGGAGACCCCTATGAGCTCTATCGCATCCTCTTCGACATCACTTTCTTCTTCTTCGTCATCGTCATCCTGCTGGCCATCATTCAGGGTGGGTGGCCTTCAGCCCCTCTCTAAAAGCTGACCTCTTCAGGTGCTGATGATGGGGGTTGTGTTCTGCTTCAGGTTTGATCATCGACGCGTTCGGCGAGCTGAGGGACCAGCAGGAGCAGGTGAAGGAGGACATGGAGGTGAGGCAAAACATCCCGTGTGATCAAAACAGGACAGGTAAGCTTCAGACTCACCCCCCACACCTCCTCTTTTTGCTCTGCTCAGACTAAATGTTTCATCTGCGGCATCGGGAATGACTACTTTGACCGGACGCCTCACGGGTTTGAAACCCACACCCTGCAGGAGCACAACCTGGCCAACTACCTGTGAGTGCTGCACCCATGGTGTGGTGCTGGAGATGTGCTCCTGTCTGATCTGATGTGATCCCCATGCAGGTTCTTCCTGATGTACCTGATCAACAAGGATGAGACGGAGCACACGGGTCAGGTACGTCCAGCGCCGCGAGCTCTTGTATCTGATCAGGAGATGGTTGATCAGAGAACCTTCAGTCGGCTTCCACTTGTGCAACATTTCAACCCACTTGTGTTGCATAAGAGCAGCAGGAGGAAGAAGCAACGTGTGGGCTTGCTTTGACTTTTTATGCTATATTAACTTAGTGTTGTGTACCTGTGCTCCTAAATGTGGTGTTTGATGTTCTTGGGGTGCATGTTGTGGAAAAAACTGGGGGAGTGGAGCAAACTGGGCTCACACAGCAGCTTGCTGATCCCAGCTGGGTGACTTGCCTGCTCATTGCATCCCTATATGGATCTGGTACCTTGCTCAAGGGTACCATGGCAATGCCAGAACACCTTCCAGGTCTTTGTCTGCACTGGGTCTTGAACCAGGAGTCCCTCGCTTCCCAGCCCAGTCCTCAACAGGCTGAGCTGCCACCGCCCCTTGGTGGCGTGAACAAACTACTCTATCAAACTACTCTTCTCCTGCTGCCGCCTACATATTTTCATGATGATTCTCCACCTTAATGTTGGTGAAAGCCCCCCCCCCTCATGATTTCTCCTCCAGGGGTTTCATTTCTAAGTTGATCCGGAACGCTGACGAGGTGTTTCTGCGTTTCCCCTGCAGGAGTCGTACGTGTGGAAGATGTACCAGGAGAGGTGCTGGGACTTCTTCCCCACCGGAGACTGTTTCAGGAAGCAATACGAGGACCAGCTGGGTTAAAACGAGGGGTGGCGAGCCCACACCACCCGCCCCGCCCCGCCCCCACCGCCACTGAAAACACACACGGTCATTTTTAAATGTACAAAATCACGACTGCGAAATACTGATCGGACTTTTCTCGTTCGGGCCTCGGAGGCTTCTCTCATGCAAAACCTCCCTCCTGATTGCGACTCATGGCCTTTTTCACTTGCTTGACCTGACGAGGGGTGAAAGCACGACGACCGTACGGATATGCACAATTGCTACGTTCTTGCGAGGGTGTTAGCGCCACTTCTACACAAACGCAGCCGAGGTGACGCGTGCTGCTGCTGCTATTAATATCCACGAGTGAGACTTGATCTGCCTTTCAAAATCCACCCCTTCCCCCCCAAAAAGGTCTCACTCCTTCATGTTCCGACGTGCCTTATGAAAAACTATGCAATATGTTAAAAAAAAAGAAAAAAAAAGTTCCTTCTGTTTGGTTCGATTTGTGGCTTTTCATCAGTCCATGAAGAACATTTGTTGTATAAAATCTAGATGATCCTGGTGTAAATGTTGCTTAGTTTGGGTTCTTTCGCTGCCTGCCTGCACTTTTCCCAGCAGAATTGTCACGTGGAAGCCACTGAAAAGACGACGCAGCTGGATTTCAGCAGCTTCTCCACAGCAAAGCAGCTTCTGTTTGGCCAATTGTCTGTATGTAGTAGCTTTGGTAAACTGCATTTCTTTTCATGATGGGGGAGGAAATGAATAAAGTACCTGACGCAACAAATCGAGCCCTTTGTCCTGTCAATGTTGGACTTTCCCAGTCTTGTGAGGACATCAAGGAAGTTTCCATTACATTAAGTATGTAGAGAACACTCCAACTTCTTTTTTTTTTTTTTAAATTTCAAATGACAATCCTCAACACATCTATGGAACAAAACGACAACCTTGTAGGGGGGAAGGTTGAAGTTACGTCAGCACGGCTGTGGGACGTCCTTGAGGATGTTGAGGAGAAATATTTGACCTTTGTCCAGTTGCTGATGCGGGACACTGTCTGTCTTGCTTGGAATGGTCAGGAGATCATGCTGTCGAGCCAGTCCTCCAGGTCCTCCTCCGTCACCTCCTTCCTGACAGACGTAGGCTCGGGAGGTGTGATGTCTTTTCCTTTCACCACCTCCTTCTCTGTCACCTCCTTCACGTCTTCACAGTCTGGAGACCAGAAGGAACACGTTGTGACTCTTTCAGGCATACATTATGATCTTGACTTCAGCTGATCAAAAATGTTGAAAATCAAAGTTTATACCTGAACCTTTTCCATCCAGCCAAGGCGCTAGAGTATTTCCCAAAATTGGTGTTATTTCTTTCAATTTCACCCAAAGAAAATTGGACTGAACTCTCCGTGGATGGATGTTAAATGTACGTTAAAGCAGACTAACTGGGTGAGAGGTTAGCCTCTCTGACCCAGGGTAACCAGCTCCCTGAGCCTTCAGCATTTTTCATAATGTTGAAAGTCCTCAAATTGAAATTTCCTACATGCATTTATTAGCTGTACGCTGTAGTCGTCCTCTACTCACCTTTCTCTGGTGCCGGGTTCTCTTCCTCCGCACCAGTGTCTTGCTGGTTTCCCACAACTGGTTTCTTTAAATTGAGCAGCTGGTCCAGCTCTTCCTCATCATCATCCTCAGCCGGTGGAGATGCTGCAGTGTTGGAGGAAACCGGCGTGTGTGCCTTCGTCACCGCGGGAACTTTAGTGGCGAGTTTCCTGAACTCTGCCAGAGGTGGAGCAAAGTCTAATTTGCTCACTTCCTGTTTAGGTGTGACGCTCACAGTGGGCAGATGTGATGGTGTCAAAACCTGAAACAGGGTCATCAGGAGGGCAGCCGTAAGTCTTCCAACCCACTTAACTGCTTTTAACAGTTGAGGATGAGTTTACACCGGATTACCTGACCCAGGTCGGCGTCCAGGTTGAGTCGCTGATGGACAGGAAGTTCTTGGAGGATTTGAGCGAGAGCTATAAGGTCCACAAACGCTGTGGATGGCTGAAGGAAAAAATGGGAAGACTGTTCCAGTGCCGCTCAAACAGGCAATATTCAGTATTCAGAGGTGAAAGGTTTGTTTTGTCCAACAGGCCTGGTTAAAAAGGTCAGTCAGTTGGCCAATTAATGCTTCTGCTAATGCTCTTGTCGCTGCTGCTAGCATGGAATTCAGTTTCGCCTCTTAAATAAACTCATCTGTACAGTAATGATCGGATCGATACCGTTTGTGTGTTTGATTAGTTATGGCGGTAGAGCTGTTTTCCATCCGCGTAGTTGCCGGAGGGATCCGCTCGATACTTAGCAGAGATCCATCAAAACCAGGATGGCGCAGACAGGTTGACTGGGGAGGATATAGATTTACCTGACTGGCTGCAAATGAATCCATGTCCCACTCTTTCTCTTCTGAGAAGCGGAATTGAGTGAATGAATCCCCTGGAGAGAGAAACAACATGTGAGTCCAAAGTGCTGAGGAAGAGCCGCCGTGGTTCTCTTCTGTCTGCCTGGATCTGTGATACTGTCCAGGTAAACGGAGCCGGTTCCTGCAGTCAGCTCAGCTCGAGAAAAAAAGAGAACATTCTGAGGAGTTCTTTTATTAGCATGCAGGCTAAGGCCAGGGGCGCGTGAGTCGCCCTTGGCTTCCATGAGCATTTTGCAAAGCCTCGTAGCTAAAAACGCTGCGAGACTGTTTATTTACCAGGCATTAAGAGTGGAGCTGTGAGTCGAAATGCATCAAAAACGGCCCGCATCGAACAAACGAGTCGAGTGCACAGGTGAAATTGCGTCCAACCTGTGCCGAACAGGAACAAAACCACTCAGCGGTTCGGTGTCAGGTGTGAAGCACCGCCATCGACGGATGTGCTGTTAGCAGGAGTGTGTGATGTAAGGTGGAACAACAAGATGGTTGTGAATATTAAACACACACACACACACTCTCCCGTTAACTTAACTGGACCTTTTTTCTCCCTTTTGGGAGATTCTTTATAAGCTAACCGTGCTTTTACTTGTGGCTGAGACCAGGCTGAAACTAGAGGACGCATGCTGGTCGTACTGGTGTCAGGACTGAGGGAGACAGAAGGGAGGACACAGGTGACTCACATACACACACAGCATACACAAAGTGAGGTGAAATTAGCTTCGGCGGGCTTCCGCACTGACGGGCCAATTAAATCCAGTTTGTTTGGTGAAGCACTGGGACAGTTGTGTTTGACTCTAATTGTGACATTTACTCACTTGTGTCTGCTCATTAGAATAAAAACAAATGTGAGAAGCTTCCTCTTCGTTAGCAACGACTTACATGATAGATTAATCAGGGTTGGTGCTGGACAACGAGGACTGTAACGACTTCATTCATCCTCCCACCTTCCTACATGATGAACTAAATATGATTAAAGCCCGTTTGATGCTAATGCCACAGCTAAAGACAGGGTTACTATGGAAATGCACTTGGATTGAAGCCTTATTTTTAATCATCCCAAACACGTTTCTGTACAGCAGCGAGCCTTTGATTTACGGCGCCTGGCTGTGCGGCGTGACCGGCGGCGCCGACCACGGTCGGTGTCACGCGCAGATGGAGTGTCGGTGGGAGACCTGACAGCCGGTCGCAGCCCCGTGTTTGTCTCCACGCCGCGTTTATTATATCCCAGCTACTCTGCCCTTCAGACGGGACGCTACAGGTGCCATCTGCAGTTGGCTCCATCTGATTGCCTGGATGTGCAGCAAGTGATGGAGGTCAAGGAGAGGAAACAGAAGGGGGGGGGGGGTTGTCTCCGGGTCCCTCCCTGTCAGAGCAGCTGAGAAAAGATGATTTATGAATAGAGGCATTATCAGGGTTACAATGATTAGGGTGAAGGCGGGAAGGCTGTCAGCTTTAAGTGACAGTGGGGGGGTGGTTGGGTGTGTGTGTGTGTGTGTGGGGGGGGGGGGGGGGGTCGAGCCGTACAAAATCAAATGCTGGAGAAAGGATCCAACGCTTGAGTTACGAGCCTGCTCTTGTGCTTGGCAGATCAGAGGTTAAGAAAATCCAGAAGGCATCGCTTACAAACCAGATCGTCATCTTTTAAACAACAAAATTAAAGAGATTCACCACTTGTGTCCCAGAATAATAACTCACAGAAGAAATTTCTGCATATTAAGACTAAATTAGCCTTTCTATTCGCACCAATATCAGTGATGTCTTGAAATTTACCCCTGATAACAGCATAAAGCCGCGCGTGTCCGCACACATCGGCCCTCTCACGGCCTCGCGTTCGTCTTCGTTATTGAATTTATTGGGGAACAACAGTCCGTCACTGCCTCGGCATCAGCATCAGCATCAGCCCACAGCGGAAACCGGAGCAAATCAGGGTGTAAAGTACAAATTAGAACCAAGCGTGGATCCAACAGTGAAGTTTGTTACTGGGTTCGCAGTCACAGACCATCATCGCCTTCAACGTCCTCCCAGACGTCCTCCTCTTCCTCCCCCCGTTCTCTCCTCCTCCACAGAACTGCTGACACCAGTGGAGCCCAACCCTCCCACACCTCGCGGGCCATCCGGTGCCATCCTGATCTGCGTCCGTGGAAACACCACCTCAGGTAGTTTACAGGCTCTGACACAACCATGGCAACGGCTGCCGGCGAGGATCAGGGAGGCTCTCGCCGAAGGAGACGGAGAAACGCAATGAAGAGAAATGAGCGCTCTAAACAGACCTCTGAGACTTAAAGCCCCTCTGCTCTCCTCTCACAAAGGTTTAAGTGCGCAGTTGGAACCGCGGTCTCCTACCTGTCACCGAAGTCCGTGAAAAATGGACAGTTTCCGACATACAGCTTAATCGTCCCGAGCGCCATTAAATAAACACTGGAACGAGCGCTCGATCAGGGAACGTCAACGATTACGACTCCAGTCAGAGAGTCTGGTAATAAACCCATCGGCCGTTTGTTACAGCTCCTTCAAAGATTCGCTGGTTCTTCTGTTTCTCGTCACCGTGGCGGCGGCGGCTTTGTTGTGGTCGTTGCCCATAAATCCCGAATCAGATGCTCAACGTGACTGGACACAGTAAGCAATCTTGGAGAAGACCAGTGACTTTCTAAGAGTTCGCCAAGCTAGCAACATTCAGAGCCGCGCCTTCAGTTTGGGTCAAGCTGCAAAGTTCCTGGCTGATAGAAACACGACTAGAGATCAGTTAAGTTAGTAAACTAGTCATTCCACAGGGAACAAACCCAGCCTCGCTCACGCCACGAGCGCTAACGTATTGTGTAACGGCCTGCTGTTCCGGCTCCATACGTCTCTTGACATCTCGAGCTATCTATAGCCGGTCCGGCTCTCATCTTTTACATTTGGGACGAGTCCCGGCATCTCTGCTCTGCACTTAACGCCACTCCACTGCCGCCCCGCCGCTGCTCTTCCTCACCGCTCGCGAGGACGACGCAGCAAGGTGGAGGATCCAGGAAGTTTGCGTTATTTCCCAACTATTCCGCACCGTTTCCCTCCTGTTTATGTCAACAACAGCACACAGTTAAGCTCAATCTTTAAGTCAACAGCAGAGTCACGCTGGCTAAAGCTACTGAAAACACCCTATTTACATGAACCCTGGCAAAGCGTACACAGGTGATTTACATCTCAAAGACCCGGACAGCTGGAGACAAAATGGAAAAGACAACGCCGACGTTGTCCGAACACGTCGGCGGGCGCGCCCATGTTGACCGAGCTGCGCCTTCGGTATACAGTCGGCTCCGTGAGGCTGCAGCGCGGGTTTGGTTCGCGTCGTTTCTCACGTGAGAACCGAAACACGAGGGACATTTCCAGAGCGCGAGGGCTGCTGCTCAGGCTCTGCTCACACCTGCAGTGAAATGTTGACATTTCACCCAGCCGGAGGAGGGATACACACATTCCCCACAGCGCATTGCTACAGTTGTGACAAGAGCAATAGCCAGTTATCAGGGAACAACCACCTCCTCCTCCTCTCTCCTTCGGTCTGGCTGTGTCGATTATAGAAAAAAATGCGAGTTCCTTGGGAGTCGTTCGGGAGGCATTCCTTTAAATATTAATTTAAAAACGGCTCTCGACAGGAGAGAAAATGGACCATTTGGAGGATAACAGACGGAGCTTAATGAAAGCCTGTTTAGGAGAATTTGTAGTTACGATCTATGGCACCAATCGCCTTTAGGAGTATCTCCTTGTCACGCCTTTTTAACCAAACCAATTAGCCAAACACAATGCAGCGCTGAAACCCGCTACGCGCCCATAAATCAATGTCCGCGCTAATTGCAATTAAAATCCTGAGCAAACCAGGCGAGACAACAAAGGCAGCTGAAGCTCTTTACTTGAAACTTTTAATGGCGATTGTATGAGGCCGTGTGTTTATGTCAACGTCATATCAGAAGAGCTAAACCCACTGGAGGCCTCCTCCTCATTAGGTGCGAGTGTGCTCTTGAATGAAGCTGTAGCTCGGTGCAAGATTAACTACACCGGCAGAAGAAACGATTCACAATACCGATGCTAATGCTTAGCAAGCATCTATTAGTCCCCTTTTCTTTCATGAGGACACAGATGTAATTGGAAGTTGTTAAACGATAACCGGTTTAATCTCATCACTAAATTGATCGATTGATAATGTTTAGCAGGGAGAAAAGAGATCGAATAACATAAATAATAATGGGAGATAAACTCATGCTAGCAACAGCTCGCCAAACAAATGCAAATCCTCAGACACGTCCCATCAAGGACACAGAAGAGATACCTGGATCAATCAGACACTCATTCATGATGATGGAAAGATGCCATCAAAAACTGATGGGAAATTGATGGAAAAATGTAACCCCCCCCACCCACTAAAAAAGCCTTGAAGTTCACCGGAAGATGAGAACAATGCACCCACTGCCAGCTAAATATAAACCTGCGGATCATCTTAAATAAGCAGCGAGCTGCTGGAACGTATGAGCCTTTCAAAGCTTTGAAGACTTCAGCGGATGAAAAGTGACAGACACCAGAGTGCCGAGATCCAAGCAAGACATCCAGAGCAGCCACAGCCGTCGATTTACCGTCGTTCTGTCGTAAAGTCTTCGCCGTGTCTGAATGTGGGCGAAGCTGCGATGTCAAACGTGCATCTGCCGAACTGCACAGGCACGGACGCAGGATGAAGTTTGTCCGGCGGTTGGTTCTGGAAGCCTGAGTCCGTTAGTTCACCGTTCCATAGAGAGAACTCTATAGTTCGTTCTTCTGGAGCGTTCAGGGATCACGATGGTGTGTTGCATAAATCTGGGATAAAAGGTACGATACACTAATATAGATCAGTGTGTGTCCACGGTCCAGAGATTCTTTAGTCTGCACGGACAGCAGGCGTCAGAAAGTGCCGCACTGTGATTGATCACATGTTGACCGAGAGCTGCTGTGATCCCACACGGATCCGAGAGCCTGATCACCAGCCATTATTAGATTTGGGATTTATCCCAACGGTCAGGTGGAGTTGAGTCGCGCCAGCTCAAATTGCAAATACGGTTACTTTGCTGGGCTTTATTGATCCACTACTGGTGGATAAATAGATGTGGTTTGGTAAGAACCATAATCACAGTACCAATTATGTTCAGTTCAACGGGTCAGTACACGTAGAAGTGCTGAGAGTTGTGAACAGGCCGGTTAAGAACCTAGATCTCCATTAACCCAGGCTAAATTACAGTCTGGGTCACAACATGGGGGACTGGGTCTGGAACCGCCACAAATGCAACCATGATGACACGATTACACTAATATTGCTATAATCTGCTGAGTTATAACATGCTGAAGCTACTGTTAGCATCAATTCAATGAGAAGCGCATCCATTAAACTACGGCAAGAAACCTCTGCAATTACCTAGAAGACGTCCTTTCAAGCAAAGGTGTGATCGATCACCTCGACTTTGATTTAGGGGAGAGTGAGATGTAATCACAGCATTTAGGGGAGGCACAAGACACAAACAAACACTTCGCAGCCATCACAGGGTCAAGAGGACGTGGACAGTGAATAGGAGGCTGAGTAAAGTCTAATTATCCAGAGGTGAATTAAGTTCAGAGCAGAAAAGTCGTTTACAATCCCAGAAAACCCGCACGGGGCTCAATAGACTTATTTAGCCTCCACTTTCCATCTAAAGGTCCATTTTCTCAAGAATTCCTTGATCTGTAGCTCTAATGACTCTTGTTACCCCAGAGGTCGCATTCATATTCAAAGGCTCTTTGAAAGGGGCTTTACATTCCTAATTGAGTCCATTTGAATGTGATCCCCTATTAGAAAATCCCGACGAATACATTATCTACAGTAATAGTTGAGCCATAATACCAGTGCGAAGGAGGCAAAAGCAACTGTGCACTGCATGTTGAAGACGTGAGCAATCACAAATGCAACGTGGCTTCATCTAAGCTAATAAGCATTCGTTTCCATTAAAAAAACAAACATCCAGGTAAATTCTATTGGAAAATCTCTCACGGGAGGAATTTTCTATGCAGGGCCATCACAGTTATTTAGTGCGAGACGATCCTCCCAGTGTGGGAGGTGTGAAGCACAGAAAGCAATTACCTTTAATAGAGGCACCATTAAATGACTGATCTGAGTTTTCCGTCTGAACTCCACCGATAATTAGTCTGGAGATGTAAAAAACAACAAAAAAAAAATCATCTGTATGCACGGCGGCTCTGCAACCACAATCAGTAGAAATCACCGTCAAAAAACGATGTCGGACGGGTGTGAAAATGTCCTGGCAGACGAGCAGTGATGAGTAAAGCTGCTGTGCCCAAATATTGGCCATGTTTAACAGGGGCAGTTAAATGCCATCAGTGGGGTCAGCCGCGGGGGCAGATTTGCCCAATCTACAGAACTCCAGCTGTTTGCCGTGGATCCGTGCGCCATATTACATAAACCCCCTGAGGAATACATTAAACATACTTCCTATCCTTTGTGTTTTACTCTCCGGATAATCAACACGTAGCTCGCGGCACGCCGGTCCAAAGGAACAAGCGTGACATATTCACATGAAAGAGCCGCGCAGCCGATTTAATCAAGGCCAGTCCGGATGAAACAGCTGCCATCCTTTCAGAGGATCCTGCAGCGCCAGGGTTCTGAAGGACCCTCCAAGATAGTGGCAGTTCAATTGGACCTTATGTAGGCTAATGATGCTGGAAGGTGGCGTGCAGCACGCAGAATCTGTTTAAAGATGGTATGTATGTGGAAATGAAGAGGCTTCACTCCTCGGAATTCTCTTTGTGTTTCTGCAGACGGGTCATCGGGACGCAAGCGTTCCGCTGAGGCGAAGACGGCCGTCGTGCGAGCGTTGGGTTGAGGGGTGCCACACGGACCTCAGCTTCCTCTTCATTTGAGTGAGAAAGGGTCCGAAGATTAGCCACGGCCTCGGCCACTCGAGAAAAGCCCAATTCATCACACACCTGCTGAAGAACCTGCGTAAAATCCACCTATTTCAGTAGCTGGCAAAATAATCGGAATTTGAGTTGCTTTAGCTTGCAACTGTCTTGAACCTGAATTTCCTGACTTGTATTCACAGGAAAGAGTAATGATGAAAAATGGGGCCGCGCCGTTGCAACTGCTGCCCGCCACAATCCCGACAAAGCTAATGGAAATAACTAAACGGACTCAGACGGCTGCTAGCTTGCGTGCCGCATCAGATATAACAAATGCGCTGGTGGCTCGACGCTGATGGATGTTATGCGACAAGTGCGCGTTGGTCTCATTGTGTCAAAGGCAGTCGTGGGGCTCCACGCAGGACACGATGCTGCCAGCAGACGTGACGTGACGGTAGAATATCTTCTGAACCGTTTAGGTGCAATTGCCTCAATCAAGGATTGATCCTTTGCTACTGATTGGTGGCTAATGGTGGACAGTAATGACAGAGATGCTCTCAGCTTACCGCTCCTGTATCTGTCAGGAGTCACAAGAACATCTGGACCAGACTAAAGTCTGCAATCAGACGTTAACGACGCGGTTTGAACCTCTGAGGTCATGCCTATAACATTATTATAGCAGCATTTCCATCTGCTGTTACATTAATATCAATACTTGACATCAACTGATCAGCAGTGATGAGTTCATATCAAAACGCCTCCAATCTCCAGATGCAATAGCTGCCAACTGATGTTTTCCACATGCCCGGACGGTTCTCACCTACTTACCTGAACACTTGTGCGAATCTGATGAAGTTATGAAGCGCTGTGGACAAGCAGGAGAAGCAGCAGCGTCCGCCCCTGAACTGCTGCTGACGCCCACATCTACTCCTCCTCCGACTCCTCCCCCTTCTCTGCCTCATCCCGCTCCTCCATCTCCTCACTTTCTCCCTTTCTCCTCTTTCCAACGGAGTGGTCTGACAGGGGATGAGGCTTCCGGCCATATGGGAAACTCTTCCAACGGTGGCCTGCGCCTGAATCGGCAGGTTGCCGACGACGTCGGGGCAGGACAGTAGCTCGAACCCAGTCGTGGGTGATCCCGATTGGAGCCGTGGCTCCTTGAGGATGCAAGGTGACGGACTCCCCTTCCCCGGCTGCTAGACCTGCTCAAACTTTCCAAGAGGACTCAGATCCACGGTTTCCTGCTGAAGGATTTGAGGCTCCTCAGCTCGACAAAAAATTTTTTTTTTAAAATGGCATCTCCGCATCGTCAGTGCTTCTTCCATTAATTCATCAATCTGTGGGGGGGGGAAAACTCTCAAAAGGAAAAACGAGGCGTCCGACGGCTGTCGCCCGCACACGGACGCTGGCCAGCTGTCGCCTTCGCCATCGGAGGAGAAGATCAGACCACCGAGAGCCTGGCGGCGATGCCGAATGAACTTGTTTGGATCAAAGCTCCTCGTACTTAGCAACTGGTGAGGATGAGCCGCGGCGCGATGAGCTACCCGTGTTTGACAAGTGTGTTTTTCAGCTCATTGGAGAGCGGAGCGCAGAGAGGGAACAAAGTCAGCAGCAGGGAGTGAGGGGAGGGGAAGAGCAAAGCCAGCGCGGGCAGGAGCGGAGCGCCGGGAGAGGAGACGGAGCGGAGGAAGACGCAAAAGACCAGAAACTGACACAACTCCAGACCAAGGGAGGCGCGGAAGGGGGGAAAACGGCGTTTCCAAGGGCTTGTTTGGTGCCGGAGGATGGTGTTTTGAGAGAGGGTGAGTGTGCGTTCTCTTTGATGTGCAGGAAATTAAGTCGCGCCCAGGAGCAGCTGTCAAACACTGACTGTTGTGCAACAGCGCGGCGCATCTACTCTCACACGTTTTATTGCTAAATCCCCCGCACCACTGTTATCGTTCACCGTTTTCCCAACAGTTGCTGCATCCTGACTGAGGAGAGTCGTTTGGGAGGTTAAGGGAGTGTAAAGTGATGCAGAAGTGTTAATGTGCAGCAGAGGAGGGAGACGTTTCATTTAAAATGCCATTAAAACGGCCGCGATACTGAACACTCTAAAACAGGCTTGAATTCAAAGAGTATAAACAAATAAAAAGGCTAAATTCAAAGAGAGAATTCCCCCCCAAAATTCTCACTTGTTGAATGTTATTTTTCTGCTAATGGAATTTTTGGTACAAGCATATTTGTGTTATTCGTTATATACCCATATTCCCTCTCTGAAGGAAATGCTCACATTATTTAGCAATTGAGAAGAAAAAAAATTGGATTTGGATGGTCAAGTGGACCAATGTGGAAATGTGAAGCAAGAATAAATGACGATGCTCAGTGGTGTACCTGGCAGTTATTAGCTGCTCTCTAGGAATACTTGACGACTGCGGACAGCTGGAAAAGGCACGTTTATGTTAACATATCGGAAGGTTTAAGTGGGTGAATGGAAAATCTCCAGTGTCTCTGCTCCACCTGCAGCTGCGCTGAGCTTCACACCGTCCTCTGCTGCCTGAATCAGAACCAATCACAGTCAAGTGCCTATGCTTTGTTTCCTATTTCCTGTCCAAGAGGCGGTGGATGACCGGACCTCATTCCTCCGCTTTGACGCCGCTCTCCTCCAGTCTAGAATGGCTAATCAAGTATTCAGAATGACACCGGAACATATAAATTAATGGTGATGCTGATTGGGACTATTCATCTCAGTTAGGAATCCGTCTCTGTTTGTCAATCTAGTTAGCTAAAGCACCGAGGGTCTAACGTGATTTCCTTCTGTCTCATTATGATTGAGCCTCGATAGGTGCCCATTAGTCCCTCTGGTAAACTACGGCTGCGGGGGAGGAGGAGCGGGATTGATTCCTGTGTGCAGACAGATGATGGCACAAGGATGTAAATAAGCCGTTTCAGCCAAGTCGTGGGGACACGCTCAGTGAGAGAATGGCACCATGTATGCTCTTTATCCATAGCAACAGCACAATCAGCCCCCGACAACGCCAGGAGTTCAACCTGACTAAATAAAGTCACGTCCAGGATACAAAACAGATGAGAGGAAATTCATTTCTCAAGGCCTTGGAGCACCTTGAGCTGTTGTAGTTGGATCAATGCAAGCTCCCCCCCCGAACCCTGCAAGTGAAAGTCTCAAGGCGATAAAAATGCTTCATCACAAAAGTGAAAGAACGCCGTCACGTTGTGTCCTTCGGGGGGGAAAAACAACTTCAGCCTCGGCGTCATTGAAACATTTTCTGCGGGCCTGACTGAGCCAGCAACAGGAGGGCGCGATTGCAATCAATTAAAAAAAAGCCACGAATGCTGCAAGCAGTCGTGATGTTTGGTGAAACTGCGGGGGCTGCGTAATTATCACCGGGGCGGTCAAAAGAGCAGCAAAAATCAGAACCTTCCTCCATTCACATGAGTCTATTGTGGGCAACGTCGCACCGCCGCCTTTTATTTCTCCCCAATCACCAAGGCTGCAGCAGAGCATTTAATTTTCTGTTTTTGTTCACTTCGAATCAAAAGAGGCGTCCCGGCACCCTCGACGGAAAAGGCGGAAATCTCGGCTTTAATCCTCCGCTGTGGCAGAAAATGAATCCGGGGAAAGCAGCCCAACCTCGGTGGTACAAAAGGACGCTATTTAAACATCTGTGGCGAGAACACGTCCTGTCCAACGTGAGAGTGCTGGGGGGGGGGGGGGCGATGAGCCGGCCCGTTGTGCACTTACACCCGCACCCACATTGACGTTTCAAAGGCAGGCAGAAAATTCCAAAAGAAGTAATCTCACATCAACGGCGCTTGATGAACACGTTTTGTTTAGCTTTGCCGTGACCTAATGTGAAGGCAGAAAAAAAAAACCCGCCGTCTTCCTCCATCTGTTACGTCGTGCCATTTAAAACTCCAGCCTGTCCAACAGGACCTTTGCGCGGTGGCTGACTCAGTCTTGTTGAACCTCGTGCTCCTGCGTCAACAAGAGTCTAATCCATCTTAATTCTTGTCTCCCCTGAGTGAAATCTTTAGTCCTCCCATCGTCTGTTAATGAACGTGAAGGAGACGTCAAATAATACCATGTAATGAGTAATTGCAGCCTAAGTTTTAGAGTCAGAAAGTCTTACATTAGGTAAGCAGAAGTTGGTCTGTGAAAGTCCAAATGAGCCGTCTGTGCTCTACAGATGAAGAGAACCCTTCAGCACGCATTAGAGACGCTCGAGGCCGGGCTCTCTCACGTCACCACTCGTGTTACCATCCGCTGGACTGCTCGGGATATTTCAGAGTCCAACCATGACACCAAAAGCAGCTCTGCAGACGGACGTGTTTGTGGAACTCTATAGGTTCCTAATCTAGATGCAGGTTATTGATCGGCACAGACAGAGCTGTCTTTCATTGATTAGGGTCAGGGGTGGGTTTCTTTAATTACCTTCAGCTAATGTTATTCCCATTATTAACTAAAACAAATGCAAAACGATTGTTGTTTTTTTTACGTGTGCATCCCTGTTTCGCTAAACATGAGTTTGATGGATTTGCTGTCAGCGAGCCGATCAGTCGATGGCGGTTTCAGCTCTTGAAATACCGTCTTAAAGTTACGGAGTCTGATTCCAGCAGAACTTCAGTGCCTTCTGCCCCCTGAGGTCAGAACCAAAACAGTCCTCACCCACTCAAATATATATTTATCTCCATCCTGTTTAAGGCTGGTTCACACATGTCCGAACCCAGCTCCAACAGCAGCGAACAGCACCCCTGTCGGCTCACACGTTAAGTGTTACCACAGGTAGCACCGTGGTTAGATAATGACGTTGTAGCTGAAGCGGAGGGGAAACGAGCTATTTTAGTATAGATTCAAAAGCCTCTGACGTGTTTTTGTAAAGCTGTCTTCTCAATTTCCGCTTGCAAACAGCCTCTGCAGGCCGTTTCTCTCCTGAAACACGTGCACATACTTCTGACCTGTACCTTTCTGCCCAATCAAACAAAACAAACAACACTCCAACACATCAGCAGCCTGGACACGAAAGCGTTAGCGTGATCATCTGCACAATAAGAACTGTGCTGCGTGAGAACAAGCGGAGAAGAAAAGGGGGGATTTCTGCGGCTCACTCCCGATTTCACAGCTACCTTAATTGGCTAGAAAAATGACTCTTGAAAGCATCACCTCCCACGTACAATTAAGTATCCTCTAGAGAGCAGCAGCCTCTTGCTGTATGGCATGACTAATCTGGCAATGTGGGCAAAACACAGAGTCAAACAACTCACCGGAGAACCTTTGGCCTTCACGCTATGGAAGCAGTGACGCGCCGCTGCTACACACTCCAACTTTAATATTGTGATGAACAAAAGATCCAGATTAAAAAAAGGAATCACTTGTGTGAGCTGTCTGCTCCGGGAAATCTCTGAAATGAATCACACCTGATGGGAAAGGCAGGTTCTCCTGGAATACGGCTGGTTGGAACAAACAGGGGAGATGCTGAAACAAGAACAAGGATTCCACACTTCTCAACCGGGATCTCCAATGAGACAGTTAAAAGCCAAAGAAAATCATTTGTTGTCAAGATAATTACAGTAGAAATAAAGCAGAAACCCTCGTAATTGGCTCTTCCAATTATGCATTCAAGTACTGATGCGTGAATGCGACAGATCATCATAGAAACCATCTAAATGTATATTTCTCAAGGTCTATCACGTTTACAGTGCTGTTTATGAAGCGGCCCCCGGTGCTGGTGTACGTAGTACAATGCCAAAACTACTTAACGGAATTCAACTTGAATTCCACTGTGCTGGTCTCAGCCTGAGTTATGGTGCTGACCGTGTTTTAAAATATACGTGTGTATGAATAATCCCAGTTTGTCTTCACATTCCCGTCCTCTCGGTTACCCCCAGCATTAAAGAAACAATAACCAACCCCCTGAATAATCATCCCATTTGTTCTGCCGATCACTCTAATCACTCCAGTTATTGAAGGAGACAGTTATTACCCTCCACATTTGACAACATGATCAGCAGCTTGAGCTCCAGCAGTCGCCATGACATGATGCTGATGATGACAAAACAATCCCGAGCGCTCTCCCTGATGCAACCAAGTGCTGATTAAACAGGAAAGACATGTGCACGTCCACACTCGGTGCGACTCAGCCTCTTAACGTCTACATCTCATTATCCGTCCAAAGAGAAAAGGTCATTAATACTTCCCAGAATGTCAATTCATTTGTGTTACCTGTCCTAATGACTTCCATCACTTTCTTCAGAATCTTCCGTAACCCCGTCAGGGCCCTGATTATTCACAGTGTTACAGCGTGTTTTTGATTACTAATTATCACTTGTGGAATAAAGGCAGAGATTATGTCACAGTTAAATGTTGCACATCTATTCATGGACATATTACAAATGGAATTTAGTCAGCATGTATGGGACTGGTCATTTTGGCCATCTCTGAGATAATCTAGGATATTATGATTTATATAATATTATGTCACAAAGCTCATATCATCTCAATCTGATTTCTGCAACATGACAGTGAGTTCCCTGTTCTTCCCTGGCCTCCGCAATCACCAGATCCAGATCCAATAAAGCACCTTTGGGAGATTCCCATCACAGACGTGCAGCCGACAAATCTGCAGCAACTGCTGATGCTGTCGTGTCTTTACGGGGCCAAAAACAGCTGAGGAATGTTTCAAAAACCTCGTTGAAAGTATGTCATGAACAATAAAGGAGCTCTGAAACCAAAAGAAGGTCCAAGCATTTATTAGCAAAACGTATTTTCCACTAAGGCAGCCAGACGCCAGCTGTCACATAACTTCCTAGGCCAAGTTAATTAGAATCTATATTCATATTTTCCTTAATTTATCAAACATAAATGTGCAAAAACATATTCCATTGAAAAATCTCCTACTCAATATTACAAAAATTGAATTAACTGAGAGTTGCTTGTCATGACTGGAACATAAACAGAGCCTGCGACCAGTTTAGTGGTTTTGAAAGGCTGAAAAACCAGCTTATCAAACTGCCCTAATTGAACAGCTGTTGTCAGAGAATTAGCCTTAAATATACCGATACTACTCCGCTCTGCACTAATAAGCCTGCGCTCCAAATCATTTTCTTATGGGAAACAAAGTCCCCACAGACGATCAGTGACCACTGAGGCTGAAATTAGCAAAGAGGAGTAAGTTTGTTCTGCGCAGCTATCTGACAGTCAAAGCAACGGAGGATTTACGCCACAAACGTTCCAATTTCAGTCTAATTAGGGCAGAAAGTCACAAAAGTGCAACTGAACTCAGTGGAGGATTTGACAGAATAACCATGGTGGTGTGATCCCAAAAAGAGCTTTACTTGTACAAACTCATTGTTTTGTCACCGTCCTCACCAGCAGAATCCGCCCAGAAACGAAACCCAACAGAACCCTCAGGTTTTGTTTAAAACTCGTGAGCTCACCTGCTGACTCCAACAGAACGTGGTAGTCGGTGCCTCGCCGAGTGGGTATGTCGTCGCCAGAGTCCGGCTTCTCTGACTGCTCATAACGGTCCCAGTTTGACTCCAGTTTCCTCCTGGAGAAATTTCCCAACCCGCAGTCGTCTTCTTGATGACCTTCTTCCTCACTTTGCTCCTAGAAGACAAAAGAGTGAGAAACACCATGAAGGATTTGATATCAGTATCTTTTCAGATGTAAAAAAATTCACATCAAGGTTGCTGAAATATTCATCTTGTAAACTGTAATGCAAAAAAATTAACTCTACTCCAAACAGTTTAAGATGGTGGCGAGATGTGATAAGGGTTTATGTAGATCAACTCCAGCTGTACAAATGCTGTCATGGAAATGATGTCTCAGATGTGGTGACTGCTCAGTTGAAACACAAACATGGAACATAATCATTAGACCCCAAAGTAGATTGTCATAATTGCAATCAAGGAGCTCCAATGTGCCGAGGAAGATTTATATGATTGCAATCAACGAGTTCCTATTGTTTCCCTTCTGATGCAGTCGTTACCATGGTGGGAGAATCTGCTTATACAGAGCATCCCAGTGGAAATTCTGCTCCAATCTAATTTCACAGAAATTGAGTTAAAGGGGAGGGGGGATTTGGAAAGATTTTTATTTCGCAATTATCATAATAGCGCATATGCACTTTACAACAAGCAGTAGACGTAGGATATCAGGTGTAAATATTGGAGCTGCTGCCGATTAGCCCGGCCTGAAGACTTCTTATTTAATTTTAATACGTCATCTAAACATTACAAAACCATTTGTTTTTCCAGAATGAGCTGAGGTTGAGAGCATCAGCGTCACGGAAGCAACTTTCTCTCTCTCTCTCACCGGGGGATGAAACGCATGTATGTTTTCTCCACGTCCATGGCCGCGATAATAGTTTCTTTTCCCCCGGCCGCGGTGGTGACTTCCTCTCCCTCTGCCCCGATGTTCACCACTGTTGATAGCGCCCCGGTCAACTTTTTTCCAGCTCCCTCCTCTACCGCTGTTCGGCCTACCCTCCATAGCTGACAGGCATGGATCTCGCTGCCAGGCAGCGGGAGCGTTTAGCGTGTGACACCGCGTTACCGCGTGTTACATTGAATTTGGTCGTTCAATAACTGTAGCGTTTGATGGTTCCGAGTGTTATTTGGGCTCAAACGATGCTGTGTTGTGAGGGTTGACCTAACATTAGAATAATGTGATGTTAGGGTAAACGTGTTTAAATCATTTCTGTAATGTAGGTCATGCATTACTGAAGGCTTGCTTGAATAACAGAAAAGAATAAATAAGTTCTGTTTTTTTTTAATTGATCCATTGAGACAAAACGGGCTTTTGCCCACAGACAAGTTTATGAACACATTAAAAATGCACATATAGACAATCACCCTTTTTATCATTTCTTTAGCATATATGACCTGTGTTTGACATTTAAACTGGTAGAATGAAGGAAATAACTTTAATTTAAATGGAATAAAATTAAATAAACACAATGTACCAATTATATTAATATCCATTCTTCTTTTTTCAGGAACCTCAATGGAGTTAAACTTGTCAACTGTGAGACTGAACGGCATCATGGGAGTGCATTCTCCCAACACTACGTTTGCCAACAGCACACATTACAGCACAGCCCCACACAGTCTTTGGGAGACGATAACCATCGCCACAGTGTCGGCCATCGTCAGCTTAATAACTGTTGTTGGTAATGTGCTGGTGTTGTTATCCTTCAAAGTTAACAGCCAGCTAAAGACTGTAAACAATTACTACTTACTGAGTTTGGCCTTCGCTGACCTCATTATAGGAGTGTTGTCCATGAACCTGTACACCACATATATCCTGATGGGTTACTGGTCCTTGGGGAACCTTGCATGCGACCTTTGGCTAGCTGTGGATTACGTAGCCAGCAATGCTTCTGTTATGAACTTACTTGTCATCAGTTTTGACAGGTACTTTTCCATTACGCGGCCGCTGACTTACAGGGCTAAAAGGACCCCAAAGAGGGCTGCCATTATGATCGGCCTTGCATGGTTGGTGTCTTTTGTCCTCTGGGCGCCTCCTATTTTGTGTTGGCAATACTTCGTAGGGGAGCGAACGGTGCTTCCTGATCAGTGCCAGATTCAGTTTCTAAAAGAGCCTGTGATCACATTTGGGACAGCCATTGCTGCATTCTACATCCCCGTGTCTGTAATGACCATCCTTTACTGCAGGATATACAAGGAGACGCAGAAACGGACCAAGGACCTAGCAGAGCTGCAAGGACTTGCAACAGAAAATGTTCTGGAGAGGACTAAACCCCCGAAAACCCTCATTCACTCCTGCTTTCATTTCACAAGGGAGAGGAGAGAACAGAGTCAGGCCTCCTGGTCTTCATCAAACCATAGTAATACCACTAAAACCACCACCAGATCCGAAGATGTGTGGGTGAAAGGAGATCAGACCACTTCCTTCAACAGCTACACCTCATCTGAGGAAGAAGACCATCCGGTTTCAATAGCAACCCCACAGGGATCTTTCAGAGAGCAAGGGAGTAGGCAGAGTAATAAGAATGGGCAGGTGACAGATTATACAGAAGATCAGTTTATCAGCACTCCTCTGAAGAAGAACAGTAAAAAGGGCATCTCTTATAGGTTTGCACCTGGTTCAAAGGATAAGAACAGTAATCCAACGACCCCAAAACCTTCGCCGCCTAAAGCAGAGCCACCCACCAAAAGCGCCTCTCCTTCCTCCACCACTTCCAAACCCATAGACCCTGTCCTGAAGAACCAGATCACCAAACGGAAGCGGAACGTGCTGGTGAAGGAGAAGAAAGCGGCTCAGACCCTCAGCGCCATCCTGCTGGCGTTCATCCTCACCTGGACGCCATACAACATCATGGTGCTCATCTCTACCTTCTGCGCGGACTGCATCCCCACGTCCCTGTGGCACCTGGGCTACTGGCTGTGCTACGTCAACAGCACCATCAACCCCATGTGCTACGCCCTCTGCAACAAGACCTTTCAGAAGACCTTCCGCATGCTCCTGCTCTGCCAGTGGCGGAGGCGGCGGAGAGGTGAGGATTAACTTTACCGGTGTGGACACTCAGCAAATGTAGATAATAAAAAGGCTTGAGATGGGTATTAAATCAGATTTACTGCTGTCTTCCACAGGTGGATTCTCCTGATACAGCCTTGCTGGCGGTGGTTATCTCCTGCATAGAGCGTTGCATGCAATTTGCTATAAAAAGATGGAAGCTGGAAAACCAACTAGATCAGCAGCACTTAAACTTTAGTAACTTAGTAAACTGTAGTTTTTTGGTTTTTCCTCTTTGGATTATCACAGGTAATATAAAAGGGGTAAAAAAATGGCCTGAGAAGTTTTTCAAATGGTAGCTCCACTGAATTTATGCAGATGGGGGAAAATAGGACGTATAGACGTAAGCACAATGTTCAAACTGAGGCTCCTTATCTTCATCATGACGTTCGAGGTCAACACAAGCACCACATACCCGAATCCGAACGCACGGATCTCAGCAGCAAAGTGGAGGTGATCTACATCCAGACAAAGATCTAGATTAAAAACAGAAGCGTGAGTCCATTCAAATTCAATGCTTATTCCATGTTATAACATGAAGTTAATAGAGTTAATATTCAGTGTTACTCTTAAGAACTACAAGGAAGAATATTCATAAACTATTCCTGATATAAAAATAATCCTTCCAATGAATCCCTCCATCCATCTCTTCTGAATCTCAACTCCGACTGTGTCGGTGAACATCTCTGAGTTGTGTTACTGTGTTTACCGCTGCTGCGACACCTTTTATTGTTTGTGAAGTTGTGAATGTAAAAGCTTCCCTTCCAACCTTTCCTGTGAGACTGAGCAGAAATAAACCTGTTTAATCGGGTTCAATTCTACAAAGAAACAAACAAGGGTTCCACAGCATGTGAATAAGAACTCAAAAATCTGACCAAATGTCACACTCGCAGCCCCTGTTGCTCACTTGCACTGTACATAAAGAACTTGTGGAGTTACACATTTTAAGTGCTTTATAAATCATTCATTTAGCTGATCTCTCACCTCCGAAACAGTGCATGTAAAGTAGTTAGTAAGTGTTAGTGTTTGTTAAATATTCTCCTTTTTTAGCTCTTGTAAACAGCATCGGACCTTCTGTTAAAGGGCTCGTCTGCACTCGCTGTTAAACTGTTCACCCTCCTCAATGGCTTCCCCTATAATTGCTTTTAATCGCAGCTCTTAGTCATTGTGATTCAGTTGGTCTGATTAAGGCTGATCGGATCATTTTACTCTTATCCAAGATCGGACGCCAACTGTGTTTTCAGTCAGATGAAAGCCTGAACTTCGACTTGATCATTGTCTCCGTAGATAAACATACGTCCAATCACTGATGGTTGAATGTCACGTTGGGTTTATTAACAAGCAAACGAGCCTTCGTCCAGTTGGCCTTGGAATCTTCTAACCATCATAGCATGGATCTTCGTGGAGACTTTGCTCAGGTGAAGAACCATGACAGCAGTTATGCAGTTTCTTCCATCTTCTCCTCGTTTCTGTAGAGTAGGCTCAGGAATCTGGGAGGCCTCCACAGGCACCATTTTAATCCTGCATGTATTTCTGACAGAACCCAAAAACTAGTTTAACTAAAAAAAAGGATTGTTCCGTTTCCATCCTGCCTTGTGCTTTTCTCTGAAGTCGTTCATTTTTTTTTAAGGTTCTTTGGGATTATTATTTATTAAATGACTGGAGTTTTTTTTTTAGCTTATTTTTTGCATTTTGTCCAAGGAGCTGCTCGGGGTTCCATTTAAGCAGCATTAAATGTGGAAAATCATTGAAGGAGGTGAACACTTAAATAAACATTGTACATTTTGCAGGCATATTTGTGTCACGATATTAAAAAAAAAAGGTCAAGTTGGACGCACACTTCCGCAACCCCTCTGCGGAGGATCAGAGCCACTTGTAAATGATGTTGCTCGTGTGTCTTTGGGTGTCGGGTGATACTTCTCTAAACTCTGTGCCTTTTGTCCCACTGTAAACGATTCCGTGCGCTTCGTCTGACCTTGCAGGTCCGTTAATGTCCGTCTTTATCGCACAGTGGAATACAAATACTCTGTATGTCTTTTGGCAAGGACGACATCATTTTCACTTGTCTTTCTGGGGGCGAAAAAAGATGCAGAACAGCACCAGTTTATTCCGTTGAATATTAAGAAGAGCCCCGTCGTGGATGTCAGATGAGCAACAAGGTTCATCGGCAGTGCCAAAACGCTCCGTTGCTGTTGTTACTGCAGGTAAAAAGGCTCAAATAAAACTGTTTTCTCATGGTGGAGTAGTATTAATTGATGTCGTTGCTCTCTTTCAGTAAATCGGACCTTAAATTCACGTGTCGTGTGTTCTGTAAAATGCTGTAAATGCAGGTTTGCACCCTCGTTGGTGACAGTTACAAACACACCAAACATACAGACCTTTGTGCAGCCGTCAATATAATATAGTTTAATCAAAGAATTGGGATATACACAACATTTGATGAACAGTTTTATAGTTTCATGCAGGCACAGCTTCACAACTTTGTGCTCGATTTGTTTAATCTTATCGATCGTTTAATCTTTCTATCAACTCTCGTCTGGTACGGCAAGAGAACAAACACGACTGATCTCAGGATGTAGTCAAACCCTCTCGGGAACGAAAAACCATGACCGGAGTATTTTATCAACCATTATATCCCCTAGACAACATTAGGTGACATTAATCGGTGTATTTAGACTTTAGTCTGCTTTATTAATAATAAAATCCAGTTACAATCAACTAATTTTTAGCCTTTGAGCTGACATTGAATGCCATTATAATGTATAGGCACATAGCGTAGTGTGTTAATTCTAGTCATACACTACAACCCGTGAGGCTATATATTAACTTGGAAATAAAAACAGTTCTTACATAGACGATTACTATTTTATTTATCTAGCCTTTTTTAAATAAGAATTTATGAGACTTAAAATTCAATGAATCTTCATTCACAGTCGTATCACCAAACCTGGAAACAAAATCTCTGTATATACGTTTTCTTTTAGGAAGAAGTAGCAGCAGTGGGGAAAAACCACAAACTGGGGGGAGAGATTTAGGAGCAGAAGAGCCACAATGAAGCAAATGAAAAGAACAGGCCGTCTCTGGGGACAGTTCACCTGAAAATTCACTCTGTCTTTTGCTCATTTGCACACAAGCAGCGGGAACTCGGCGCACAGTCGGGCTGACACCACCGAGCAAAGGAAGCAGGTTCTCTTAATAGCTGCGGGACGATGATTTCTAGCGAGAAGACGAGTGAATTTCCTTTTCTGGGGTGAACTTTCTCTTCAAGAAAATTTGATCAGTGCAGAATGAAAAAAAAAAAAAGAAGAGAATCTCACTTTACATCTGCGCATTAGAAATCACGATGTGTTCAAAACATCAAAAAAGAAAACCGTACTGTACAACAGACCTCGTGTTGGGGAAAAAAAATAAAAAAAGACTTAAAATCTTGCTTCCATGGCGATGAGCTCAAATCTGGGTTTTGACAGTACTACCTCCTCTTCACAGCTGGCCTCGTGCCCTTGCTGCCGCCGCCCGTCTTGCTGGGGCCCTTTGAGCCGGAGAAAAACTTGGTCACGAGCTCGGACATGTCAGGAAGCTCAGGGTTGGGGCTCAGCATGTTCATGGACTGTTCTATCTCCTGCAGAGAGATAAGAGGAATGGGGCATGAAAGAACTATCTGGAAAGGGTGTGTGTGTGGGGGGGGGGGAGGGGGGGGTTAGAAGACAAAATCTAACAAAAGAGAAAGTAATGACCCACGAGGATGGTGGACAGGCCTATCACATTAACCCAGGATTTTATATTTTCTATAATTATCTATTAGATTTATCTGATGCAATGATCCTCGTGCTTATTAAACAAAAATATCCTTTTCGAGGAAAACAAATAAACAGTGAAAGCATGTGTAGCAGCCCCCCACAGAGCAGACTGACACGAGGGGGGACGAAGCAGCAGCATGACTGGTGAAAATGTTGAACACGGCTTGTTTTCCCTAACGAGCAGCAGAGCGGCTCTTGCACTGACTGCGTGGGAATCTGCTGTAACACCTACACACAATGACGGTATCTAAAGGAAACATCATAGAAAAAGGAAGAGATTGTGTTTTCTGCAACCTTGAATCCCCCCATTCACTCAGCCACTTTAAATGACTCTTATGCCATCATGACATAGGATGTAAATCCAATACCTCTTACTAAAGACTTCCTGATAACAACGGGTTCTTACCTTTCTCATTTCTGGGTCGTTGGTGTTGACTACTTTGGGCAAGAGCACAATGATCAGCAGGGGCAGAACCATCATCATAACCTGCCGGACAAGAGAAGTTTTCTGAGAATCTTTTCTGGCCAAAAGTAAATACATTTAATCTGCCGGGCATGTCAATGCCATCCAGACAGTATCGAACACATTCAGTAAGTTAGGCTTAGCGTTCATATTTACCATTGGGTTCATGAGGAAGTCTGTCCAGCCCCAGGTCTCTCTCTTCAGAAAATAACTGTGAGGACCATTGGATCTTATTTGAAGAGGATAAGGTTGGCGCACTACTTCTGATGTTTTGATATAGTTCACAAGGCGCGCCCTGGGTAATGACACACAAGGACTGGGGTCAAAGCGATGGAGCCAACAGCGCACACTGGTGAGAGCCGCCTTTGAGGGCTGTCTACATGGTTGCCAGCTTGAAAAAAAGTCTACAAATAGCCTGTAATTTTGTATGTAACGATACATGGGATGAGCATTAAAAGACGTTTATTATTCTTTTCTGAAGTTGTAAAGTTCAGGCTCAGATTTTACTTTAGAAACTTCCTAAAAATATACATACGTGGCCCATTGACGGGCAGATCTTACCTCATTTTGCCTTTAGATGTGATGTCAACACGCATGGGTTCGAACCTGTAACTGGGACTCACAACTTCCACCACGTAGGATCCTGAAGGGATGTCATTCACAGCAAAACTCCCATCAGTTCTGCAACATGAGGATACAACAGGAGTTTTTCAAACCTTTATTCTCCATTTCACATCAAGATTTCTTATGTTTTCAACAAAATCTGCACCAACATATCGTTATTGAAAAACTCGGATTGATTGAAAAATCCACTTTGCTACACATTTTCCTTGGGAAGGAAAAACCCGAGGCCGTCGGGCTGGTAATAAAATTCGCAACTTGAGGAAAACTAAGTAGATGTAATGATTTAAATCCCGTTAATAAGATAAAAACGAGATAAGCTGAATCTGCCATCTGCTCGGAGCAGCTGCGGTGTTGCTACAAACACTCGAGCAGCCTCCAAAGCTAACGGCTAAGCTAATACCGGATAGCAGGTACAAACACGACTGCTTCTTACTTTAAAAATCCAATATATTCTTCGCCGTCCACCAGGACTCTGGCCGTGGAGACCCAGTCTTGTGTTTTAATCCCTGGAACTATTGCTCTTCCCTCGATCTTGAACCGATCACCATTTGGTTGTGATGACACAACCGCGCCGGGCCCCGTTTCCATGTCAGCGAAACAGTACACGGCAGCGACTCCGGCGTGCATAAATAAACATAGAAGCGGTATTCTGTCTTTAGAAAACATAATTAGTTTTACTTCTATCTAATCAAAATCCAGTCAAATGGTATACAAGTCTCAACATCTGCGTTAATGTGCCTTGGAGATCGAAGAGATGACCGGACCGTCAGCTGTCTCACAGGAAGTGACGTCAATTTAAAAAAAAACAAGGAAGAAAAACTTTATTGTGCCGAACGATGAAGACATTTAACCGCAATTATTTTTTAATTACGGATTTTAATTGATTTCATGTTTGATTTTTAAATGTAACCTAACACCTACCTTAAAAGTTTTATGTACAAGTTTTGCAAATTCAGACATTTCAAATTGAACCTTACGTTCACTCCACAGTATATTTATTTTCCCCTTAAAAATGGTACAAAAACAGAACGTGTGTTTGATTTTTAGCAAATTTATTTAAAAGATTAAAAAGAATCACCTGTTTCCACACTGTCAGACATATCACATGAAGAGGCAAAATAAAAATGAGGTCTAATAATTTAAGACTTGATACAAATTTATGAATCCAATAAACCCAGGCCCAAAACATCAAAAGCAGTGGAGCATTCAATAGAGCTACAAATGCATTCCCATGCAATGAGTGTCGTAGTGAGAGACAAAGAGGTTGGCACTTCACAGAGTGACATTACACCCACGTCTCATGGAGGTCCACTAAATTTGCCCCTTCGCAAAATGGTCCACTTCAATGTGAAGCAGTCGCTGTGCTGTGTTGTGTTGTGTTCTGCAGCCGGGTTCTTGTGGTCGTCTCTAAAGAGTCTCCAGCTCAAACCAAGAACAGACGTCTGAATTGCCAAGTTCAGTCCCAGTGAGAGGTTTGAGTGAACCCGTCTGTTCCCCTGGCATCGTTACGTTCAAACACAGCCGTGAAGTAGTGGTCACATCCTCGGAGCGCGAGGCCGTCATGGCAGCTGCGCTAGAGACGCCTCGATAGCCTGGGAGACGGAGCGCAGGTCAGCTCAGCTGTCAGTTATGTCATTTGTGTCGTAAACATCAAATCCATGTTTGGTTTAGGCTGCATGATTCCGACACAACTGGTTCTGTTTGATTAGTTCTTTAAAATGATGGGAGTGGTCTGCAGCCTCCACCCAAACCCAACAGTGTGGACAACCGCAGCACATTATAGCTCTTAAACCTCCTTTTGAAGCACCAACGGGCAAATACTGACTCAAGCGCAGCGCAATTATTTAGTTTGGTGGATTATATAACAAGATGAATATGTTAAAACCTTATTTTATGAAGCCATGTTAAGCTTTAACTAGTTTACTGTAATGACAGTGTTAATCCGTTTAATACCTTTGCCTGTTCTCCTGTAGGTCCCGGGAGCGAACAGATGCGGGATCCTTCCTTCCATAAGTCCTTCAGCCGTTGTTTCATGACTTCAATATTCCTGAGAAAAACCATCACTCCGGGTCAAACCGGCTGTATTCAGCCTGTGTTCACACACATCTGCTCACCTGTCTTCTGAACGACCGTCCTGCAGTCTTCTTTCCTTCCTAGAAAGTTCTGGCCACCATTTCCTGATGACGGACTGAACCCAGTGTAGAACCACCTTTATGTGTCTGCAAACACCCCAAAAACCAGCCGTTTAACTTCCGATCCATCCAAAAATCCTCATCAGTTCCCAAGTTCCTCAGCTCAGCAGACGCTTATTTAATGGGAGGACAGCGGTGTCCTTCAGATGACCTTTAGACAAACTTAAATAAAAGTTTCCGCTGGCCGATGTCTGTGGTTAAAGTTATCTGACCAAAGAAGCAGGGCTGCTAGCAGGGCTGCTAGCAGCGCCCCCCCCCCCCCCCGGCTGGGTCACCACTTACTCTTCGTATTTGCTGGCGACGATCACTTTGAGTTGGGGCATGAGGTCAACGCAGCAGCCCAGAGACAAACACGGTGCCTCGTTTTGAAGGCTGAAAACAACAAAGACAACAAACTAAATTAGGCTGATTACCATCAACAGCGCAGAGCCACAAACCCGTGCAAAAGTTACTGGTGTTGACAAACGACCGGGGCAAAACTCACTCGTTCGTTAAGACGGGTAAGCAGTCGAGCAGCACCCCGGTGTCCTGGATCCTGGGACAGGAAGAGGGACAATAATTAGAGACAAGTGAGAGCGGTCAGCGGCGCCGAGGGTCCGAACCAAGGCGAGGGGAACTCGCCTGTCCTGTATGTTTGGGTCTTTTACCTGATCAGGTAGGCCACCAGTTCACTGGCGTTTCTTCGCCATAGCGTTTGTGCCACTTTTAATCGGAGGTTCCTTCCAAAAAGGATGTGAGTCATCGCTTCGTGGTCCTTCGACAACTGAACAGACGCGAGTGTGAGCGGAAATGACGCCATGCGTATCGTCACGGGGCGAAAGACGGGCTCTGACCTCGGTGAAGTCGCTGTATTTGGAGCTGGCCCCCGCCATCTTGGGGGCGTCTCCAGGGTTCACGGGCAGACCGCAGTTCCTGCGCGTGTCATCGGAGCACGTCAGCTCGTTCTCTTTGTTGGCCATGCTGCAGTCATGGGCACGGCCTACATCGGATGCCTGGCGGTGCAGCTTCGAGCCCCCCTCCACCACTGGACAACCCTTCCTCTTGACCGATGACACTCGCTTCTTGGCTTTGGCTGGGCTGGGGACTCTGTAATGGACTTGAAACCTACCGAGAATGAAGTCGACACGCACCAAGAGGGGAAACTGCCTTAGAAAATGCGACATTATGCAGAACCAAAGTTATTTAGAAAACCACCCCCCCAGGAAACTGTGACATTTGACTGGGCTATTCTAGTGATCCATATGAAACCTGTGAAACTAATCAATTAACAATGCAACACAGATCAATGTAGTGGGTGACTGACAAGTGTGTGCGGCAAACTGCCAGACTCTCACTGGTCTGTGACCCGGTTGCAGATGTGACATGATGAAATACCACAAAACACCGTGAGAAGAGTTCGGTGATGATTAATGTGAAAATGGAGGTAAACGCACCAAATATATTCATGACTAACATTTGACTAACAAAACACATTTGCAGAAGTGACAAATGCTGCATCGGATGTGATTAAAGAGCACATTTAGAGGCAGGCTAATGGTTTTTTTTCTAGCTCTGAGCTTTAGTTGGGTCCCACAAATTGTAATTTCAATCTGAAATGACATCTTCCAAGATGATGCCCAATTTTAACGGATCCCACTGAAAATTCCCTACAAAAATCCTAAAAAGGGGGCTGCACAAGCCACAACTGCACAGTCCACAGAAAGGACGTTATAATGGTTATGGGAGGATGTTTTTATGCGCCAGTCTGTCAGACATGATGGTGATCACAGGCGGTGATCAGACTGGTGAACCCCACTGATGCTGGTCGTGCACTCACCTTTCTTTATCTAATTCTTCCTTATTTATAATATCCACCTAAAACACAAGGATAAGGGATGAGGCCACCACTACAGCTACACCAGGAGTCACCAGGGTGAGGAAATATCTGCACAAACGACCACAGCCTTTGCTCAGATGGGCCCGTACCTGCTTCATGTTTCATGCAGAAAGACACAGGAAGGGTGGAAGAAAGCCATTGGGTTGTTTCTGGGTAAACAGCTCCCGATGACGGACATGCTGAGCGGCTCACACCGCGGTGAGGATGTTACAGGAAACACTGTTGGACAAACAAAGTTAGCAAAGCCACCGCGGCTGCAGGAGGAGCCGCGATCCGTCTTATCGGGATACGTGTACGTGAAGCTTTGCACCTCCAACATGTGCTGCAAAATATGGAAATGCCACTGATAATTTAAGACCAGGTGGACAAGCCAAAACGGTCACAATCGAGTCGGGAGAGGCGTCGGCTGCTCCCCTGTTCGCCTTAACATGAGCTAATGGAGATGCAACAAGTCAGTTGGGATTGCTGAAGTTGTATCTACTGGCAGAATGTCTCCCGCCCCACAAGGACTATGGTCGAGGACTCAAAAAGAACGAACGAGCGTTTCATTAACGTTCCACGGCGACATCTTAGCTAAAGTTCCAGCTAGCTTAGAACTGCTGCTAGCCGTTAGCTCGTCCGCCAAGGATTGACGTTGAATTAACCTGGGCCGCTAATGCGTGCTAGCTAGTTAGCATACAAACGCAAGGAACATATGGTTTTATTCTCGCCTGTTAAAAGACTTTGTTGAGCATGTGAACAGTAAAGATACCGACCAAACCATTTTGCGGGATGTCGTGAGATCTTCACCGATGTATAGTTCCAAAACGGGAAATGGCAAAGAGCAGATCTCCACTGAGGCTCAGTAACGACGCACAACTTTCTTGTTCAAATGAATACACCGCCGGCGTGTGAGGGATTGTGGGATTGATTTGGCGAAGAAAGCCCGACGCCGGTCTGGAGTGTGGAGGTCTGGGTGTGATGGCGCCGCCCAGTGGCTTGTTCAGGAATTACAGCTGCAAAAAAATAAAAAATAAAAAGGTTCCAGCCTCTTTCTGGACTAGTAATCCAAGAAAATTTGCAGTGACTTTTCGTTCACCAGTTTCAGTAATGTGTACATTCATGGTCGGAAAGGTTATTTGCAAATGTAAGCGTCAACGACTATTAAAAGACTCCACATTGAAGGCCCCACATCAGGCGCTTCGAAACGCAGAATTACGGTTCCGATTCTTGAATCAGGAAAAAAAAATGCCAAAAGTTGAATCATGCTGTCAAAATGGAGGGAAAAAAAACAACAAATGTAACTATCTTTAGCTCATTCAGAATTCTGCAGCAATACCGCAACATAAAACGCAGAACTGTAATAATGAAGCCACAAGAGAGCTAATTTGTTTCTAGAAACCCGGAATTTCTGCTTTTGCGACAGGACGAGTGATGGCGTGTGACATTACAGGTCGTTCCTTGTTCCCCATGTGAGGAGCTGATGAATCTGGTCAGCTACATCAGTCATTTTTGTTACATCTTAAATCACAAAGGCACGCAGAGTGTGCAGACCTGTCAAGCGGGTCATTTCCACTGGCAGATTATAGACGATGATTCCAATTAGAGAATCAAAGCACTTGGACAGATCTGAGTTGTCTTCCTTTAACGGAAGTTGGTCAACATACCGTAAATGTACAGCTCAGCCAGTAGGTAGTATAGTATAAGCTGTCCAGGTAGTAGTATTACACGTTGACATGCTACAGCGCTCTATGACTGAAGCCCCGAAACCTTGATCATTGGAAGATCAAAGGCAATTATCCCTCAGTTGGTGCTGGGAGTTTTCAGCTGCAGTTCTTGACTCACCACTAGGAGGCGCCACCAGACCATCTATGCTGGTTTGCGCCCGAAACGCTCATCTGGAACATCACCAAATTTTCCTGAAAATATCATTAAAATCC
The DNA here is from genome assembly GCF_003711565.1 of Takifugu flavidus. Classification (NCBI taxonomy): domain Eukaryota; kingdom Metazoa; phylum Chordata; class Actinopteri; order Tetraodontiformes; family Tetraodontidae; genus Takifugu; species Takifugu flavidus. The sequence goes on from NC_079538.1 coordinate 6,718,124, forward strand.
CTTCATAAACATTAGAGCTTTGCTAAGACAGACAGACAGACAGACAGACAGACAGACAGACAGACAGACAGACAGACAGACAGACAGACAGACACTGGCTATCACATAACCTCAGTGAGGCATGTAAATATGGGCCGGGAACACAAAACAGTCCTGAAATTTGTAGACTGTTGGCAGCCCATATTTATACAGACAAGAAACACATTGAGACTTGTTTTTAAAGTTGTAAAATATGGTAGCATTTTTCATATTTTTATAGTATATTTGTACACCTGTTTAATTCATATGAATACAGTTAATAACAGAACACAGATGGTGTAAAGATAGACCTTTCACCCCTGCCTGGGGAAGGGGGGAGAGATTTAGAGACACTATTTTATGCATGTTGTCATCTATTTGAAATTGAAAACGTACAAAACTCTCCTCCAAATCAGTAACAGGAGGAAATCCCTCTGGACTGTGCCTTAGCGAGGCCCTCATAGCCTCAATCTGGTGGTGAAGCATCTTGTTCTCCTTCCATAGTTTGTTTGTTAAGTGAAATTGTTGACAGAGTTGGAATTTTAGGCATTTGTTTAATTCCCCCTGAGCCTCAGGAATGGCACCGATCTGCTGGTGACCAGCTTGACGTTCTGCAGCTCCGTCTGAAAAGAGAAGCTTTGGTTTTTCAGGTCATTTTTACTGTGTTTATTCCATGAAGCAGATCGAGCACTTCACCAAGGGTCTTCATCTTCCCTTTGTGGTAGGTTCTCTCAAATGGATGACATGTGACAACTGCCCATCTGGTGGCTCTCAGTCGGTCACACACATCACTTTCCCATTTTACACTCAAGGCCTTTGCATGTGAGTCACAGTTTTCTTGGTTTTGCTGCATTGTGCTTAAATGATCAGTTTTTCAACTAAGTCATCTAGCATCATGTATGTCCCTCTTTACCTGTGAAGCCCTGATATCTTTGATGTTTATTAACATTTGTTGATGTTTTTGATGCAGTTCCCAAAGACTTGCAGCAACCTTGAAACCACGCATACCCAGTTTCCCCCGAAACCCTCGTTACAAGACCGGAAGACTGATATAAGTCCTTCAAAGACCGATATAAGTCCTTCAAAGACCGATATAAGTCCTTCAAAGACTGATATAAGTCCTTCAAAGACCGATATACCGTATTGGCCCGAATATAAGACGACCCTGATTATAAGACGACCCCCTCTTTTTCAGTCTTATTTCAACGCAAAAAACACCGTCTTATATTTGGGCCAATACGGTAAGTCCTTCAAAGACTGATATAAGTCCTTCAAAGACTGATATAAGTTCTTCAAAGACCGATATAAGTCCTTCAAAGACCGATATAAGTCCTTCAAAGACCGATATAAGTCCTTCAAAGGCCGATATAAGTTCTTCAAAGACTGATATAAGTCCTTCAAATACCGATATAAGTCGTTCAAAGACTGATATAAGTTCTTCAAAGAGCGATATGTCCTTCAAAGACCGATATAAGTCCTTCAAAGACCGATATAAGTCGTTCAAAGACCGATATAAATCCTTCAAGGACCGATATATCAGATTTAAACCAGCGACCTAAGGATGTCATTGGGATTCTATATTCCTCCGCTCTACCATCAAAGGGATGAAGTCATTCACGGTTTCTGTCTATTATGTCCAGTATGCTGCAGTGATCATTTCATAGATATGATGCATTATGTGACATAGCGTTAAAGGTAAATATGAGGAAGCATTTGTTATATGACAAATAAACTCACTAACTGAATGGTTTTAGTGACCGCAGAAGAAAGTCTGGTGGGGTCAAAATTCTTCTGTGGGGAAACTCCGACATCTACTGTCAATTTGTGGTACTGCATCTATCTATCTACCGGTATCTATCTGTCTGTCTGTCTGTCTGTCTGTCTGTCTGTCTGTCTGTCTGTCTGTCTGTCTTAACATATATACAAGCACATATCTATATTCTTATGTGTGTGAATGATTTTCATGGTATGTACTGTTGTATGTAGCACATTCCCAATTTTAACACACTGCTGTTCAGTATGATAAATGTTTTACAAGGTTTTCCGATTTAAAGGCGCGGTCTGACTTTAGGTAGGGGTCAGTGCGCGTTCTGGACAGCCTCTCCTGTCTGCAGGCTTCCACGTCCCTCCTCTTCATCAGCCTCTGTGTAATTTCCCAACCCGGTGCTCCGTCATTCATAAGAATCTTTCACAGAAGGGAGGGTTCTTCTCCAGTCTCACACCCAACAGACACAATCAGATGCTTTTATTTTTTTGCTCTCTCGGCTGTGGTGGATTTTAGAGCGGCCCATGTCAGAGCATCTTTGATCCAGCCAGAGTTGACTGCGAATATCTGCAGGATTCCCGCATATTTTCTACCCAGTTGAGGTTGTTTAGAGACGCGAACCATCGCCGACCTCTGCGTGCTCTTCAGCTCTTATAATCACATTTATATGTGGTATTTTGGGAGCATTTTCTGGTTCCCTTACGCAGCGCATTGGCGGTCGGATATGTCTCTTCAACGCTGGCTGCTGACAACCCGCCAGCCTTCCTAAAAAAAGAAAAACTCAAAAAAAGCCAACAATGGCCAGCCTGGAAACGACGGCCGGCTACGTGGCGGTGAATTTCACCGTCGCCCACCTCAGGCTGGAGCCTGTGAACGCGTCGAGCCGGTGGGACGGCAGCCCGGCGGCGGAGGGAGCCGAGCTGGAGGAGCAGCAGCGGCTGATTGGGGAGCAAGCCTACCGGGATTTCAGCACCACTATTCAGGTTTTCCTCCTCCTAACTTCGCTGCTCTGTAAGTCAAACACTCATCAGCGTCCACAGAAAAGAGCAGATCTGTTTTGTAAAAGGTCTGTTGTGCGTAAATATAAAAGAAAACGGGATGGGCTTTCCTCCCTGTTGACATATAAATCGATTCATAAAAATATGTTTGTTTTACATCAATGTGCTGGGCTTTCCTATCCAAACTATGGCAATGAAATGGTAAGGATCTAATTTACTTCTCAGGAGCCAATGTAATAAAACAATAATGAAATAATATCAATTCTTACATATATTCCCAAATTGAATGAAACCATGTGAGTTCCTCATTTCCTGCCATCATTTTTATGTTCTTCCAGGTTTTAGCAGTTATATAAGACCCCTATTTCATTATAAACTCACTTCCTGCTGTTGCTGTATATGTGTTGATCACAAGTCTCATGTGGGCATTTGCAAAAGCTTAAATTTAACTGAAAATCAAGGTGTCATTTGTTGACCCGCCGATCCTGAAAATGGACCCTGAACGTGTCCAGAAACTTGGGTCGGGTCCACGTTCCCTCCAGTCTAATGTGCGGCACACCTACAGCTGCTTTGGTGGCTGTATGCACTACAGATCATGCACGCAGCACCTGCTGCCATGAACGTTTATACGTGCACGCGTGTGTGGTTGTGACGTGGGGTCAGTGACTGATCCATCCATCTTCTGGGGCTCGGGCCCAGGACAGGAGTCACAGGGGTCACACAGGTCAGCGTTCTATCACAGGGCAGCCCCCCATTACACACACACACACACACACACACACCATTTTAGTTTAGAATGACATGAAATGAAAATAATCATGATTCAACCCGTAATTCAAATCCAAACCTTCAATTATTATTTATTTAATGTATATTTTTGAAATGTATAATAATATCTAACATTATTGTTCAGTCAATAAGTGGTAATATTAGAATCCACCGGTACACACAGGTAAAGTTTGCTACACTCTCCTGTTACCTTTGCTCATCTCAAAGATTTGTCTCGCTGCTGTAAGAAAGGGTCACATGTTCACTGTTTGCATGTGACCAGCGTTCCATTATCGCTATAGCAACCTTCCCGTATTGGAGGGGGCATATTTGGAGCGGAAAGAGTAAACACTCAGTACCAAAGTGAGCGCTGCTGAGATAAGCAGAAAAAGCTCCAGAGGAGAAGCACCATCAAGGCTTTCATTTGGTATTGGCACTGCGTATCGACGTTCCGTTGTGGCGCCGCCTGCATCGCGTCTCCGCTGATCCCCTCTCAGGCGTCCATGTTTACGTGACACTTACTTAGAACCTTTCATACGTTGCCACTCATAAACACTTGAAACGTGTGGAAGCGAACAGCACAGGCGAGTCGACAGGAGGACGCTAACATGCTAATGATGCTTCACATGTGGAACCTTCTGTGTTGGGAGTACTTTATCAACACCGGGCCTGACGTATTTTCACACACGTGAGCCAGACGGTCATGTGATTTCCTAGATTTGGACAGCTATTTGTGAAGTGGAAAAAGCCATTGGGTCATGTTTAATGTTTGCTCGCGCCCTCACATCGACTGTTGCCGCTATGGTTGCCAGGGTCTTCCTGGAGTGTGAGATGGGGTTTTGCTCACAAAGGGACAAATTGATTTTACAAACGCCATATAATCTGCGTGCTCCAAACTAAATATCATGACCGTTGCTCTTAAAACAAAGAGGGAAGTGTTTCATTCACTTTAATCCTGAGCAGCACATTAGTCTGTGTAGGGAGGCCATTTTGCTCACATTTAATCACACTGTTTAATTGAAAATAGGAATGTGCCATCACAGCATCGCACCTGTAAGACTCACATCGCTAATGCTAACAGCTGTTCCTGTGCGAATAATAACCTCAGTTATTCACAAATCTGTGTGGGGGGCACCTTCTGCAATAGCTACCGTTAAGAGGTTAATAACTCCATTATGGTGGAAAGATCAAAATTCCCTCATGCTAACTTGGGCAGCCTATTAAGTCGGTGGTTTCCATTCTAAATGACGTTCCTCGGCTCTCCTGTGAGTGTAATCACGCTGTATCACCTCCCTTCTCCCCCGCAGGCAATGCCGCCATGCTGTGGTGCGCCTGCTCCACCAGCGTCTTTAAATCCGTCACCAGCCGCTTCGTCAAGAACCTGGCGTGCTCGGGGATGTGCGCAGGCTTGGCGTGCGTTCCCTTCGACATCGCGCTGGGGGTCAGCCCCCGCTGCTGCTGGTGGCTTCACACTCTGGTCGTCTGCAAGGCCGTCAAGTTCCTCCAGAAGCTCTACTGCTCCGTCACCGTGCTCAGCTTCAGCGCCATCGCTCTGGACAGGTTGGCACGGAAACTCACTCGTGATGAAAATTAAAAAACAACAACACTTAATTTCTGGGCCAAATGAGAGCTTGAAGGAAAGTCTCCAGAGATTCGGAGGCTTTAGGTCAACTGATGAGTTTATTGATCGGCAGCTGGTCTTCAGGAAAACAGAGCATCATCAATTATTTTGCGCTTTTCATCTCAATCCTGTGTCACGGCTGAAAGAACCCGAGGAGCTTTTGATCAGTCCTCCCGTTGTGGGACCGACACCAGGCCCCACCCCAAAACTGGAAGTTAGACCTGCTGTGACATGAAAAACTAACTATAGGACTTATAAAGAGAATAATAATGCTCAGTTAACATTCACAATAAACCATTTAAATATCTGTAACATTGCAATGTCATTTATGATTGGAAATGAGGCTTTTTTTTATTTTCAAGCTGATTCTGCTCTCTGGCTTCACTGCAACAGATTACAAAGCTTCCATAGCAACAAATATGAACAGAATGTTAACAAGGCAATTAACAATGAATTTTGTTGAGGATACTCGACTTTGCCTGCACCTAGGAAACACACACACACACACACACACACACACACACACACACACACACACACACACACACACACACATCTTCTAACTAGCTGGCACATTGTGAGTGTCATAAACAGGAAGTTCCTCTCCTTCGCCACTTCACACGCGCTGTCATTCTTTCCTGATATATTGAGGAATTCCTCAGTGTGTTTTGTGGCGGTTTGATCATGCACGTTGTCTTTGTAGGTATTTCTCCGTGCTGTACCCTCTAGAGAGGAAGATCACGGATTCCAAGTCTCGAGATCTCATCATCTACATGTGGGTCTACGCCGCTGTGGCGAGCCTGCCCGTGTTCGGCGTGACCAACGTGACGGACGTGTACGTCAGCTCATCCTGCTCTGAAGAACCCGCCCGCTCCCTGGGCCACGTGGTCTACGTCCTGATCTACAACGTGGCGGTGATCGTCCTGCCTTTGGCTGCGGTTTTCCTGTTCATGCTGCTGATCCGCAGAGCGCTCAGCGCCAGCCAGAAGAAGAAGGTGATCATCGCGGCCCTGAGGACTCCTCAGAACAGCATCTCCATCCCATACGTGTCGCAGCGGGAGGCCGAGCTTCACTCCACGCTGCTTGCTGTTGTGCTGGCTTTCTCAGCCTGCAGCGCCCCCTATGGAGCCATGGTGGTCTATCGCAGCGTTTTAGCAGACCCAAAGGAGCTGCCCGTCACCTTGTATCTCACAGCGCTGTGGCTTCCCAAAGTGTCCTTACTCACCAACCCACTGTTATTTCTAACCGTGAACCGAGCAGCCCGTCACAGCTGTCTTGACCTGCTGGTCAGGATTCACAGATGCTTGAGTCGCCGCAACGTGGTCACCACAGGGGGCCTGGCCTCTCTGGAGGCTGACGGTGGCATCGGGGAACCGGCTGGACTTGAGGTGGCTGGTCGGTCTGGGAGTCAGCTTCTGGAGATGTTTAATATTGGCCAGCAACAGATCTTCCGTCCGTCTGAGGAGGAAGAGGAAGACAAGGGTGCAGAGGATGCTTCCCAAGGATCCGTGCACTGTTCTGGTCCTAAAGAGACCTGCAATGGCGCATCGAGACCAGGCAGCTTCAAAGGGGTGGTGGTGACCAAAAAAGAGCCTCAACACTTGGTCATCACCAAAGAAGGAGCTGCGGTAATGCCGGCTCCTCAGGTGTCTCCCGTCCACACCTGTGCTTACACCTCCTCATCCCAGGTGGCCCCGGCGACCCCAACTGAAGCCGAGGACTGCACGCAGTTTGGCTTCGGACCGTTTGAGCTTCCGCCTCAGTGGTTACCGGAAACCAGGAACAGCAAGAAGCGGCTGCTGCCTCCGTTGGGTAACACGCCCGAGGAGCTGATCCAGACCAAACTGCCGAGGCCTCGGCCCGAACGCAGAATCAGCAGGAACAACAAGGTCAGCAGCATCCCTGCTGTGGATCCATGAAGGACTCCTGCTGTTCACCCGAAGAGACAATGGACAATGACTGAGGACCAGGATGGACGCATTGAGGATTGAGTGTTTCCACAGTGAGGAGTGCAGAGGATTTTTGGCTCTGGCTTTTTATTGTGCTCCTTCTCCACTCTCTCCTCTTTTGAATATTTACTGCACTTTAAAACGCGTCAAGTGTTTCTTTTTAATGACATTCAGTGTTGACGGGTTGTATTTCACGAGTTCTGGATGCAAATGCACATTTTAAAGATGCAAAATCTGTTTGAAAACTGTCTATTTTCAGAATGGAGACGAATACATCCAATCTGCTAAGATCCATTTCATCGATGCCTCCCATTTTTATAATGGTGAACAAATAAATCTGATGAAAATCATTTGGATAAAAGTCCTTTTTTATAAAAATGTAACTGACAGATCTTCTTTGTGATGCAAAATTTATCAGCGGCAGCCTCAAACCAAACGCTGACTGTGGTAAACAGAGCAGGACCGCACTTCAAATATTTATCAAGCCGTGTCTCCCCCCACGGGCTACCCACAATCCCTTGCTCTGTCCACACAGTAACGGCGTCTGCAGCCCCCTACTGCTCTTTATCAGGCGCCACAGCGGACGGTAAACCAGCAGCAGCGAGTTCTGGCCATTTACCGGGCCCGTCTCTGCGGCGTGCTTGTTGGAGATTAAAGGATCAGCCTCGGCTCCTACTTTACCATTGAATTCATTCATTTCTTAGTGAAGCACCAGGAAATGAAGAAGCTGCTGCAGTGAAATAGAATACAAGAATATAAGATTTATTTATTCTCTTTGCAGTTTGGATATGGAAACTGTCTGAAAAGTTGATTGTATGATCATGTTTCGGCTTCCAGGCCGGATTTTGAGAGGCTTTTTTTTTTTAACAGTAAGAAACAATACGCTGCTTGTTTTTATCAGCGGTCAGAGACAAATAAATAGATTTTAATTTAACTGGAACATCAGCCTTTACAATGTCTCTCTTCTGCTAGCACGCCAGCTTGTGAAGCTTTTAAGTTGTTCACATAAAAGCAGACGGGCTCAACCGTGCAACACTGAACGGTTGCAGCTTCACTTCTCTGTTGGTATGAAAACTTAATCTTCTTTGCAGTCTCAGTAAGAAGGAACACATGAGGCATTTGTGCAACAGAAACAAAGTCTCTGTTTGTTTGCAGCTTCATTTTTCTTTAGTACTCTGAGCTGGAATTGTCGTCAGCTGGGCCCAGTTGTCGTCACTGGTATTTTCATTGGTCTTTGATATTCCATTAAGCACTGTGCTGATTATCTATAACCAGTCAATGCAGTGGTTGAATCAATGACAACTAGCAACAAAGTAGCAAAATAATGTTCTTTAATCAACTGGCCCACTGAAAACAATTAAAATGGAAGAAGTGATTGTGATTAATTATTTATTCAGAACCAACACACAGCACATGTCTGCCACGCTCCCATTTTAATATATTTCTGCTAAAGGTTGAGGAGCTTCGCTCCATCCTCTCTTCAGAGATTCCCCTCTCCTGGGGATTATGGCTGAAGCTGCCAGAGGTCAAATGTCAGGGAGGTTCTTCTGACGAAGCGCCTGCACAAAAAAACAAAACACACAGCGATACACAGCGTGAGAAGAGTAACATAAAGTCACCCTGAGTGTCCTTGAATGATGCGTGCACCATCACGCTTGCGCACCAGTGCTCCCAGTAGAAGTCCAGCATCTCACCCACTCAGCATGGTCCTGCAAACATCACATGGGGTGCTGACTAATCTGTGCCAACGAAAAAATCCCCCAAAACATCTGTTTTTCATAAAGAAAATAACAGTTTGTGGATTGGTACTGATGTAAAACAACGTATGCAAAGCTAAAAAATTGTGCTCATGTAACGCGCACGTCTGGGAGATGCAACAATACCGAACCTTTAAGGATTTCCGATGCAGGATGAATTTATTAAAGAATTTGTACCCCGCTGACAATGTGTATGAATAAAAATGAAAAATGAAGTGAAATGTTTGCATCTGCAGCCAAAAACAGGGTGAAGTTTGCTCATCGAGCTGAACAGTGGCAGCTATTTATTGTCTCCTGACAGAGCTGACAGGGCCGTTCCTGGCTTCACTCGCTCTCAAACACAAAAGATGCACTATGAAAGACTGGTTTCAGGCGTTTTGTTCATCATTTGAGGTAAACAACCGATGTAACCTGGTTACACGGCAATGGATGCTGCAGAGCAGCCCCGTGTTTTCAGGCCCTCCGGAGAGCTCAGAGCGAGCAAAGGTGTCAAATAATGACAAAAATGTTTCAGTTCGGCATGAGCCCAAAACAAAGTGACATTCATTTTATTAGTAAGGAAGTAGTAAGAATTAGTAAGTAGCTTCTCCCTGACGGACCGTCAGGTCCAGGAATTCCGGTTCTCCAAGGATGCCTCTAGTCTCTTCCTCTTTGAAAAACTTCTGGTGGCTTTTCTTTAATTAGGAATTTAATCAATTTAGCTATAGTAGCATTTAAAACAAATTCAAAAATCTTCTGTAAATTGCCAAGGGCCTCAGCAAGGGTAAAGCCACCACAATAAATGACAGTATCATCAGCATAGAGATTAAATTTAGCATCAAAACTATTAACATAAATACTAAAGAAGACTGGGCCTCGAAATGAGCCCTGATGCACTCCAAATGACATGTTTAGCCTTGGGGACGAGCTTCAGTCATAATAAATACATTGTCCTGTGTCCTGTGTGTGATTGAAAAGTAGGGACCAAACCCAAGTTTCCAATTAATGCATCACGATTTATGAATTTCCCAGTAGAATCATGCAGAAGCTCCTGCTATTGTAGCCAGCTGAATAACCACGCTAGTCTGCAGATCTGTGTCTGATACAGCAACTCGGACTGTAGATCTGTAGCAGAGGGGGGGTGGGTTACAGTGACAGGTCATCTTGACACTCGTGAGATCTGCAGTTACACAGGAACAGGACCAGGTCACTCACACCAGGCCTAGCTTTAGAATTTTCACACCAATCAGCTGTAGAGAAGGAAGAGTCGTTAGGGATGTTTAGGTGGACACGTTCTCTGGGCTCTTCTTCCCTCAGTCTGCCATCTCTCCTGTTTCCACGGAGATTAACACCTGCCACTGTCTCGGGCTCAGAGTATCCATCAAACTAACGGATATGCACCAGCGTTGTGATCAACAGCCACTTTAGCTTCATCAAAACAACCTTATCTTTAGTATCAAGAGCCATATTTCGCTCAGTGCTGCCATCATAAATAATTCACACCGTTTCCTGAGTAACAAGCTGCTGCATATTTTCACAGCTGGATCCACCTATAGTGCTTCCTTCTGAACCAGATTCATCATTTACTCCTGTTCCACGGAGATTTGCATCCAAACCAAAGGTGGGCTGACAGCATGCAGAATCCATTTTTGCTGCTCAAAATCTGCTTTGTGTATAATCATGAGCTCTGCGGGAGAAACTACCCAATCACAATCAAACATTAACCCTCTAATCAACCGCTGCCACATACATTCTCATACTGGGCTCTGAAGTGATCTGAAAGTATCTTCTCAGCATCTACTGCCATAAAATGCAGGTTTCCACCATAGAAAATCACATCAGTCAATAAATGGCACATTTGTGGGCTCCTGCATTCAAACGTGTGCATTTGCTTATGTGCATGTGTGGGTGGACGAACACCCAGTTTCCCTGCAGGTCATGTGCAGAGGGGGGGCATCAGTTCTACTCCATTGCTTTCTCATCCTAATCTTTACCAGCAGACAAGATTCACACATTTATTTATTTATTGTGACCAAACTACAGCTCCTCTGGCTGCTTTATAAACCCTCTCAACTCAGTAAAGTGGTGAATTAGTGTGAGGAAGAGCGCGCGAGTGAGAAAGTAGGACAGTGAAGAGCAGTAATCTCCATGACAACACCCCCCCCCCCCCCCCACACACACACACCTATATTGGATGATATTGGATGGAGTCCAGCATCACGTTTATTATGTGGAAACAGTTCTAAACCCAGCTGACTGACAGGTGAACAGGTCGTGATCGGCTGTAATTATGGGCTGCTCGGCTGCCTGCTGCTGAACAGGACTCGCCATGTTCTTGCTGTCTTTAGAGGGAACCTTCAGAGTCGCTGGATTAAACAGCAACACAGGCGAGATTGTAAAGTAGAAACCTGAGAAAAACATCAAATTTGATTGGTAATAACTCTGATCTGCTCAACTTATGGAAGAGTTCTGATTTTCCGGCTTTCATTGATGTCATGAACAAACCCAAATTCAACTCTCTTCCCCTGTCACATGACAAATGTAGCTTTGAAGCTCGTAACATCGACACATTAGCACAAGTGCTGGTTGCTGGTTGGGAGCTCTGAGCAAAGGTCAAGCAGTAAAATGTTACATCGCAGTCCATATTTTCTCGTTTCTGGTTTCATTTAAAATGCCGTCTCAAAGAGCTCGACATTTCTGTTGTGTCATTACTCAGGAGCCTCTGACATTTGGCCGTGAACGTGAGCAGAAACCCAAACACCTCTGACGGTGACCTTTAGCTCTCATCTTACTATGACTGTTAGTCACAATCTGAGGGGAAACAAACTGCGAGGTGCAGGTCTGCGCTCTCTGGGTGCTTTTTTCGAGTCTTTTCTTGGTTGTTATTTTTTTTAACTTTTAGTTGGACCAGACTGTCAGCTCTAAGATCCCAAAATTCTTTAACAGCTTCTTTTCCCTCTTTCAATCAAGTTTGACCCCGGAGAAGCTTAATGTTGCTGATTTATGTGTTTTCTGCAGCGATATTTGAATTTGTATCTGGTAATTTTCTAACACTTCTATGACCAGGAGGGGGCAGTGATGCTCCATTAGCCTAATGGAGCTGTCAAACAATCCCTCCATCACATCCAACACGTGTTTTCGTCCCGGTCAGGTGGAAGTGATGTTTGCCAGTGATGACAGGCCACCATTTCACCCCTCCTGTCAAATCTGCACTTAACGTTATAGATACTTGGACAGCTTTTCATGATGCAGCAGAGTAGCAGCAGAGCAGCACCAGAGCAGCAGCAGCAGCACCAGAGCAGCAGCAGAGCAGCAGCAGCAGCAGCAGAGCAGCAGCAGCAGCAGAGCAGCAGCAGCAGAGCAGCAGCAGCAGAGCAGCAGCAGCAGCAGAGCAGCAGCAGAGCAGCAGCAGCAGAGCAGCAGCAGCAGCAGAGCAGCAGCAGCAGAGCAGCAGTAGAGCAGCAGCAGCAGAGCAGCAGCAGAGCAGCAGCAGCAGAGCAGAAGCAGCAGCAGAGCAGCAGCAGCAGAGCAGCAGTAGAGCAGCAGCAGCAGAGCAGCAGTAGAGCAGCAGCAGCAGAGCAACAGCAGCAGAGCAGCAGCAGCAGCAGAGCAGCAGCAGCAGAGCAGCAGAGCAGCAGCAGCAGAGCAGCAGCAGCAGCAGCAGCAGCAGCAGCAGCAGAGCAGCAGCAGAGCAGCAGCAGAGCAGCAGCAGAGCAGCAGCAGAGCATCATCAGCAGCAGCAGCAGAGCAGCACCAGAGGCAAAGCAGATGTCCATCGATCTCACTCAACAGTCAGAAAGGGACGGGAGCTGGTTGGTGTGTGTGTGTACGAGTGTTAATCAGTTTTTGCTTTCAACACTGAGTCAACAAAGGATGGAAAATCCAAATAATACAAGCAAATGTGACAACACCTACTTTGGAGGGCGATGATGGTTTAATCATGAAGAACGTGACGCATGACAACATGAATCTGTAATGCCAAAACAGCCAAAACAGAAGAAACTGCTGATCTCTTTTGAGTCTCTGGGTCATTGACTCATATCACCATGGAGATGCTTCAGCAGAAAAATAACCGGGACCAAAGACTCGACAATGAAATAGGAAAGGCTCTGAGCTGCTGCACTCTTCCAACATGGAGACACAGATGTGACACAGGCAGTTCATATATAACCCCCCAGTCATTCAACGGCATATTGGAGCAGATTTAATAGGTTTGACTGAACTGTCACATTAACCCAGCGATGTTAAACATTCATTATCAACTTGTTGAATGGAATTGTATTAACTTCATCTTGACAAGATTACTCACAAATTAAAAAAACTGGGCAGTTATTGAAGCAGAGATAGGGGCTTTAACATTGTGTACAGCTAAACTTGCTTAGACTTGCAGATTTTCTGTGTAGGACTGAATATTTTTCTATTGTCTTCATGTCTACAGATGTTTCACAGACAGGAACAGCGTCATATCCAGGCTGTTACCGACTCATTAAAACTGGACTCAAACTAAACAGACAAATTAAATAAATGTTTCTGGATTTTTCCTCATGGCGTTCTTGCAGAATTTCTCTTTTAGAATTCAGCTGAATGTTTGATGCGTTTCTGCAAGATGTTTTCGCCCACATTTATTTATTTTAGGTCTGGGACATCGTGTTACGGAAATCTCTAAAGTTCAACCGGTTGTGGCTGCTTTCATTCTGCTGCTGACAGGGAGCATTTTGTTAAATAGATTTTATTATAGCGCCATCTGCTGGAGCAAACGCGACACAACCCGACTTCACACGCTGGCTTCACATGGTGTTGAACAATAGCCCAAATCTGAAGACACTGTCGAATAATCTGCCAAACAAACAAACAAACAAATAGCAAGAAGGTGAGATAACAGCTGGATTTGGTCAATCTAGTGATGAAAAATTAGAAAGCACCAAAATTTCTATTTTCTAATGTTAGTCTCTCAAAAAGCACACGTGGATGTTTGTGCACGTATGTGTGCGCATCTGCTAAAAAAAACCATTATCACCATTAAAATTCCAGCTCCAGCTATTGCTGGCTGTTTATAGCTGTTCTGACATAATATCACCTGTTTTAATTTGGCCAAATGGAGCCAGAGGAGCCATCACAACAGCGGCCAGCACAGAGGGGAGTCCCACTTAAACATTTACCAACCTCGTCCCAGAGAGCATCCTTTTGTACGGATGTTCTGAGGGTGTATTCTGATTTTTTACGACAACCTCCTCCTTCTGTTTTTGTTTTTCCCATCCTGCCTGCCAGGCCTTCATGCTTGTTCCTTTGGCCTCTTATAATTTTAAAGGAGATTTTTCTGGTTTACTAGCATTCTCCTCTTGTTATTTCCATCCACTCACCTCTCCCGGCCACATACTTTACTGTGCCTCACATAAAAAAATCAACAATGACTCTTAGATTCACATTTGCTGAGGTGAAGAGTCAATACATCAGCCTCTGTCAGATTGGATTATGAAAAATAGTTTCTGCTTTGTTATTGGCATCAATCACCAGTGATGGTTTCAAGTGCTAGACACACATTTAAAATGTTCAGTGACTAAAAATGACTCCTTTGTTATTGATGCTTTCTCAAAAACTCAAAATTGACTGAGCTAGCATTAAAATGAGAGTGTTAGTGAACGGCTGATCGTTTAATGACAAGTTAAAGTTACAATTACCAGGAACATAATCACCTTTTGCTGATAAATCTTATATTAAAAACATCAATTTGAATTGAAATGGAAGCAGGAGCCTTCTAGCTGCCATCTCGATAACCTCCTTTCAAAAGAGCACAAATTATTATTCACATAATTATCTTAATTTCTTCCCTGATTGTGTACTTTATGATGCAGGATGAGTCCTGACTGCGTCAGTTCAGCTCCTGCATGGGTTTGGCTGATCTTTCTCTGATGCTTGGCCCTGACATTAACCAGCTCTGAACCACTGACACGGGTCCTGTCCGAGTTTGGGCTCTGTTCTTCATGACGTCAGCAGCTCCTTTTCCCATCTGATTTGAAATCTGACCAGCGGGGGTTCAGTCCAAACCACCATTTCTGCACCAGGAAGAATCACTCGAGCTCTCAGATGAGTCCACCTCTCAGGTACGAGCTCTAAGACTCTGATAAATGCATCCCATGGCTTTCAGAAGCACCGAAGGCCAGAGCCAGGGGTCAGAGAACGAGCAGCCAGTCAGCAAGCAAGTCCCGGGGAGGGCAAGAAGGGAAACTAAAGGCCGCAATGAAAAAACAAAATGATGTTGGGCAATAATGCAACATTATGCGTAACCCTTTTAAATGAACTCCTGTTTGGAGCTTTGTTGTGCTTGGTCGCATTACATGGGTTTTCTTTATTTTGCACGCCAATTAAAGTAAAGCGGGCAGTGGTTAGCATCACATTTACCTTGGTTAAGATTACCCGAACCACAAAGGACGTCAGATCCCGGCAGACATGTTTCTGTTTAGTCCTGAGTAAGTTAAGTTTCGGAATAAATGAGTCGGTAATGTCGCGGCCAGCGTGGTTAATAGGCTGGGATTTAGTCAATAGGGCCTTGTATTGAGCTTTTAGGAAAAAAGAAATCTCCCAGTGGCATCGCCGTGTGAGGACAGATCGCACACAGATGTCTCTTGGACGGAGGACGAGCTGCTCCGACATCTTTCCATCACTTGTTTATTTTTACTTCTTTGGCCCTTCGCAGCTCACGTGAGGGGAACGTTTTCTTTTATGCCAATTCAAAATGAGCTCAGAGACGAGCGAAAGGATTTTCTTCATCTGTGTTTCTTTCACTGGGAGTGGGACGGCTTCTGTCTGGGCACGGGGCCGGCGGGGGCGGCTGGAGACAAAACAGGGCTTCCTGAGTGGAAGTGGTTCCCTCGTGCCCCTGCAGGAGCCCGTCTGTGAGTTAGTAGGAAGACATTACAGCTAGAAAAGCTCGTGCGGGCTGGGTGAGAATCAGCCATCCAAGGGTCACCGACTGGCTGACTGGGCACCACCAGGTCCCATGATGCATGTGTCTTTCCACCCCTCCTTTACCCAGTTGACCAGCAGCAGGAGGATCCCCCCCATGAGTATGGTCCTGATCAAGGGTTCTTCCTGTTGAAGACAGGCTTTTTTGCTTGTTTGGGGGTCAGGCTCTGGGTTTCCTTAAAGCTCCTACAGACAGTCCTGATTGTAACAGATGCTGGGTAAGTAAAGTCCAGAAGGTGGCGGCACATCTGGTCCTCAACCCGCCAAAGCGGGTCCACATCGCCCCACTGCTGACCTGAGTCAAAGAACTATCAAGACCTGCTCCCTTTTACTTGAACTATCCCGTTCGAACCCTGTCTGGCAAAGACATTTGTCCATGCACGGCGATCCAGACTAGTCTACTCACTGTTCCCCAATGGTGGAACCACCTCCAGAGCTCCGTCAGAACGGGGTGACCCTCTCAACCTTCAAAAAGCTCTTAAAGACACAGCTCTTCCGAGAGCAGCTGATCTCCAAACAGAACTTCCTCCTCTCTCCCAGTCTCCTCCTTGCATCCCTATCCCCCCCCCACCGCTCTCCAGAGCTCTGCACTGGTACTGGTAGTAGCAGCGGTACCAGGTACTTTAGGACGGTGGGGCAGCATTTTCTCCAGATTGTGTCTCATCACTAGTAAAAGCTTCTGGCCCTCTGCGCCCGATCAGCAGTGATGACGGACACCAGGCTAACGCCACTTCAGGGGAACGAGCTCACTGCGTGGCTGGAGCGCCAGACAATTCCAGCGTGAGCCTCGCCAGCGTGAGCCTCGCCAGCGTGAGCCTCGCCAAGCGGCGGCGGCAGCAGCGTCTGGAACATTGTTTCCCCAGAGTCGGGCTGTTCCCTCTCCTGCTCTTTGATTCTTTTTTCAGCAGTGTTTGACACGGTTTTTAAACTATCCCGAGTGTTTCTCAGATCAGTTATCCAATCAGACTCCACATAAAACCTTCCAGCCATGAAAAGCGACTGATGCAGCTGATCATTGTGGGAAACACCCGAACAGGCAGCTGTTTGGGTTGGTGGCTCGATGGTAACAGTCGTGAGCACATCTAGTCAAATTGCCCTGCAAACTGCTCATTGCAACGTTAATGTGAAAGCAGTCACTAAATGTGCCTCAGCATGTGGTCTGATGCTAATGAACTGTTCCTCTGGACGTTTGAAGCAGTAAAAACACAATCCTGAATCCTCTTTCCAAAACATTTGTACATGTCTTGTTTCCCCTGTTGGAGGTTTAAATACTTCTGCAGCCCCTTCGATGAACGGGAATGTGAGTTGTCAGAGCAGATTATTCTTTTCTGGAACAGAGTGCACCACTGGCATTCCTTCATAAAGTGACGGAGGTTGGTGGATTTCACTTTGGAAGCAGGCGCTGGTGTCCCCCCCTCCCCCAGCACGTGCAGGACATCCAGGAAACGTCTGGTCAGCTTCGCAGCTAGCACGCCGCGACCTGCACCCCCTGTGCTCTGCGGGAGCCCGCCGGAGGGCACCACTGTTTGGAAACCTTTTCTGCGATGCTGAACGTGCGCTTGGAGTGAAAACACGGCTGTAGGAAGGAAGCGGTGAAGGTAAGCGAGCTGTCTGCACCCTTTTTTTAAAAAAAAAACACATTCAGTCTGAGTCTGTTGCTCCTCAGTCTGCAGGGGTCTGAGCTGAGAAGCAGAGGGTTGTTGGTTCATGTCCAAAAATTGGTGTGCTGGGAGCAAGAGAGGCGGCGTGGACCCTGCCTTCACCCGTATGCAGCTGGGATAGGCTCCAGCACCCTCCCCGGGACCCCGAAATCATGGTTGCCATCATGGCAACAGTGGCAGGAAAAACACCCTTTTAACAGGAAGAAACCTTCAGCAGAATCAGACACATCTGATGCGTTTGGTCTGTTGTCCTGCCTCTGCTCCACGACCAGCCCACAGGGACGTTGTCCCTCTGGTCATCCAGGGAGGAGGGTGACCTCAGTCGTCCATCTGGGAGCATCGTCAACAAGAGGCCTTATATCGTGTTGCTACGGTTACTAGGCAGCCTGTGGAGTGAGCCGAGCCTAGATGAAGCCTTCATCAGCTGTTTATTAGCAACACACGCGCTTCGGACCGAGACGTAGCGACCAACTGTCACCTTTTTCGGCCTGAATCTGTCTGCAAAATCTCAGGCTTCACGCTGGATGCAGAGTAGGATTAAATGTCTAAAATGCAAATCCAGGGTTATGCAGGCCTCCCCGACTGGCAGCGTAACACATGCACAGCACCAGGAAAAGCCCGGCTCACTCTGCCAGCAGCCTCTTGTTGAGGGAGGGTGAAAATACAGCATTGGGGAAGATGCTGCCTGCTGAGTTTGGGCCATAAACAGTCAGCAGAGAGACACAAAAGAGGAAATGACAACAGGGACAGTTTTGATAATGTTGCTACGTGAATTCAGCTGGTGTGATAACTGCTGTTGTTTTTGCTAAAGGTTCCATAACACCGCAGATGAGATGCTAACGTAACGAGCATAAACCAGCGGTCCGTACAAGTCCCACGCCAGCCTTCTAATTATACAATCTCCAACACCGCCATCATAATCAAGCGGGAATTCCCATTGGCTTCCTCCACCACTAATGCGTAACCCATACTGCTGACACGCTGCGGGTATGAAGTCACAGTTAGCCGCTGGTTTTACTGGGTATGTGGGAGGCCACGGCTTGGCGGCGTCCAATTAACGATTGTGACTGCAGCTAGCCATAATGACAGGCCGGGCAGAAATGCTCGTAGAAACGCAACAAACAAGAAACAAAAGCAACAAAAGTGAGTTTTTAACACGCGAAACACACAGTGTCTTAAAGAAATAGGCTTTATCTGTTGCCTTAGATACGCATGTCTCAGGGTGACATCACCTACGATCAGTCGGCCCCGGTAATCCACTACTCTGTTCCTCGCGTGATCTGCTGCACGTGAGACAACCGTCGGTGCACGTGTGATGGCTGAACGCTCTTCTCAGCCACTGAGCCCAGGATCCTCCTGCTGCTAGCATAAAAGCTCATATGTAGTATGAAATTAGACACTGACAGAAGCGCGTTACCTGGGAAATGAGGAAGTTGAGGTTTGAGTGCAGAATTGAGTTTAAAAAAAGCTTGGCTGCATTAACAAGTTTTCCTGTATTTTTGCCCACCAACACTCCTGGATGAGTTGCCCTAGAGGTTAGCAGCATGTTTCTGGGGCAACACTATTGTGGCACACACCTGCTGGACAGCTGATTGCATCCTGCTCCGCTACACACGCGCTTCCTGGCCTGTGTGTGATTCCGTGTTAACCTGGAAGGTCACATCTGGCTCTAGCGGCAGGGAAACAGGTAACTGCTGCTGCTATCTGGCCCGGTCAGGTCGGCTTCCAGCTGCTATCACTTCTTTAATTTCTCCCATACTGTCTGTGTGAGATGGGCCAAAGCGTGTTTTTATTGCAGAACTGACATATTTAGAACACGTGCACGCTCTAGTTCAGAGGTTAGCGTGAATAAATACTCAGAGAGACATTTTGCTTTCCTTTAACAGCAGCCGATTATTTTTAAATGTTTCAAATTTTTATAGTGCTAATTTATTAAACATTCTTTTTTTCCAACACTTTTGACACTTAAATTGACGACTGTTGATATCAAATGTAATATTTATGAGTGTTTCTCAATCAAAATGCAATGTTGTAAAAGCAGGATTCAGATGAAAGAGTATCTGTTTTCCTTAAATGTATAAATTGGCTAAAATAATCTTTCATTTATTTAATTTTAATTTATTGAGTTATCAGGTCTAGTGTGTAATAAAATATATTTAATATCAACAAATCATTCTAAATAGGATTCATTTTATGCCATCATGACATCACCGTGTCGTTAAAGGTACGTTAGAGGTGTATTTGGTGAATTTTAACAATAATTTCACGATAAATTAGCTTTGTTTTTCCTGCAGTGTGGGTTTTAGTTACAGGTTAATGCTTGAAAAGGTTGAAAAATAACGTGTGTGTGTCAAACTGAGGGTTCTGCCGACAGTGACGCCTCTGAAAACCCACCGGTCAGGAATCTTTCCTCGGCAGGAATCAAACCCACAAGCTCTCTAAAAACATGAACTTGACTTCTCGGGGTATGCGGGGGTCACCTCTCCCCTCCCTAGATGCCCCTTCCTCTCCGTATCCCACCCCCCTGGCCAGACAGAGCAGGTGTGACTGGAACACTGAACCCCATTCAGAGGAGAAGGTCAGAGGGCAGAGAGGAGCAGATTCACGCCGTGTCTTCATCTTTACTGTATGTGGAGATTTACAGCCTCACTGCTCAGCTTCTAATGTGACAGTCACATGTTTACAAAGCAGCCTGGCATTTTTAGAGGGAACCTGGGAAAGTTCCCTGAAATAAACAGCAATTGGTGATGGCGAGTCAAATTCGGAGGGTTTTTATTTCATATTTTCAGTGAAAAGGAAGTGGCAGGTTTGAGATCTCCCGTGTGGTTTTAAAACAAGAGCAGCACTGTTGAAAAGGACTCACAAGAAACTCTTTCTGCTGTTAAAACATGAGTGAAAACATGTTTTTACTGCTGTGAGGAGGGTGAAAATCTCCACTATAAACTGACTTGAAATGACGGCCGTTTTTGTTCAAAGCCGTAGCCTCTAACGCCGTCCGAGACCTCACAAAGTTGACACTTGATACTGGCGCTGGATTTAGGTGGAAAAATAAGCTGTAATTTAAAATAATTCCTTTCGAGTTTGTATCTTTCAATGTTTGGATACCAGAGCGAGAGATTAGCCCTCCCTACCAGCTGCTAAATATGTCAACAAAACCACGGATTCCTTTTTTCCCCCGCACATTGAGGCCTTTAAAAATGCAATTAATTTAGCAATGTCTCCTATTTAGGTTAAATTCACATTTGTATTTGCATTTTAGACATTTTTTCAGGTAGAATTTCCTTTGGACCGCGGGGGGAACGTTGCCGCTATTTTTCCCCAAAAGAGAACAAAGAAAAACAAATTTCAACAAAAAAAGCCAACAGTCAGAGGTCTGTTACGAGTCGGGCCTGGCTGTTCCATCTGAGATCTGTGGCTTATTAAAAGCTCTGTGTGCTCTTTGTAGTTGGGCATCGGTAAGCTGCAGTGATGGATCACTGGTTCCGATTCCAGTTGGAAACAAACATGTTGAGCCGAGGATTATCCAGTTTAGATATGCTAATCTCCTGTGTATTCTGGAGCTGTAATGACAAACAGGCCTGACCTTCTCCAGAGGATATAAATTAGGAACAGCAGAATCGTACGCTGTGCCTTTTAATTCTCATTTAACATTTTAGGAGGAAAAAAAATCAAACTGTCCAAAAATGCTTTACTGGTGCCATAAAAACAGGAAAAATTGTAAACCTCGGGGCGAGGAGTGTATAGGAAAGTATGCAGTTTTAGAAAAAAAGAGGTTTTAACAGGCGAGAGGTGGATTGAACGAGGGCCAAAGTGATGCAGGGAGGACACGGAGCCAGACACGAGGACTCTGGGAGTGCATGTGCCCCGTGCACACCAGGAGGAGGATTCGAAGGGGTTGGATGTTTGTCTTTTGGGAAATACAATAACATAATGTTTATTCCAAAGTTTATAAAAGCAAAGTTTTGATAAATAAGGAATTTAATCATCACATTGACACCATCTGGATTATTGCACGTGGAAGAAAAATAATATTCTTTGCTCTATTGCTAAATATATATGCAAATATAGTGGCTTTACATCGTCACACATGAAGGGAAAGCTCACACCCAACAAAGCTTTAGCTCTATTTCATTGCAGCTGGTGCTACCGCTCCTCCACCGTCCACCTTCCTGCAGCTCTGATGTGACCCAACGCCACTCTTATATCAGGCTGAACGGGAGTTTTCAGGGGATCTGACTGCTTCCCTTAACTGCTACCGTGTTTAAGCCGTCCAGGACTTTTCTCTGGACGTTTTAGGCCTGTTTAGATAAAGTGTTCAGAGCGTTTCGTCATTAGGAGGAGTGCGACAGAAGGCTCCGCACTGCTCGGGGCTTCCACAGAGCCTGCTGCGCGTTGCGGTTAGCCGCCCGTTGAGACGCATCCACTCTGATTTAACGTGCTACATCACAGACCTCGCTGGGCCCTTCAGTCAATCCCCATCGCCGCCACAACAGTCAGGACCGTCTGGAGTTGCACTCGAGACCACGGCCTCTGTGGTCGAAGTTTTCTTTTCTGTGGAGGTTCTTGGATGAGCTGACGGAGTCGGCCTGACATGAGAACTTGTCTGGGGTTTGTGGTGTTTTTCTAAAGCTCCCCTGGTGTAAATAGGCCGGGTGAGTTTGAGGTCACTTCAGAGGACAGGGACGGCTTCTCTGGAGCCGCTGCTCAGGTTCTTCTTCTTGCCTTTCAAGCAGGGAAGAAAAAATCAACAGGAAGTGCAAAACTGCCCTTACAACACTTTAATTTAATGGTTTTGTATCACTGTTCATGCAGGAACATAATTCTGCAAGGGTCACATGTTCTAGCTAAGAACAACAGCTCGTTGTGATAAGCACTATCAGTGATTTATCAAGAATTACAGAAAAATCACATTATTTTTCAAAAATTGCATGTAGAATTTAAGCTTGATTAATAGTTTTCTGTGTTCGGAGGCTGTTCACTCTTGTCTGTCGTCACTTTGTGAGGAAGATTCAGATATTTCCTGTTTTCAGACATCGGCAGCATGTGGCTCAACGATGAGTGAATGCAACCACTTTGCCCTTAAAACTAGGAGACCTCGACATACGGGGAGCCAGGCTGGGGTAGTTGGGCACGTGTAGAGACAATTCACCTTCCAGGTCACCGAGTCCAAGAGCGGAAAGTTGGAAAGATATTTAATAGAAACACGGAAGAGAAACTGTGGCTGTCAGGGCACCCCTCCCTGCCATCACTGATATTTTTACGACACTCCGAAAGCTATAATCACCGTCTCTCAGTTCTGTCTGTGCAAATGTAGAATAGACGTGTTTATCTGGAGCTCGTGGGGAAATGATGCCTGTGGCAGTGTAACATAAAACAGCCCTCTGCCGGCCAGAACTAGACCTCGACTATTTTTGGGTCAGGAAACTCTGCACTCGATTTAGCTTTACCCAGTTGACTTTGTCTTTAATTAAAGACTGTAATTATATTATTTTTAAATGGCGAATTACAGTATACTAAAGAAATAAAACGGGATCTAAAACAAGCTTAGGTTTTGCTGAGCTGTCGTAAATGGGCTATTCTGCGCGGTGGTTTGGGATTCTTTTTCACGGTAATGTGCTGACAAGTGGCAAAGAGACAATTCCGGGTCCAGATGTGCACGAGAGCTTAGAAAACCCAAATATCTGCACGCGTGCCGGTCAAGCACTTAAAAGTTCTTATGTCACGACTTCAATAGTTATACTTGCTCAAAATGGGATTAAACAGACCGGTAAGCGATCATTTACCATTTCCATGCATAGATCAAAGATCCAGAAAGTAGTTTTAAGAGTGAAACTTAAATATTTTCACTCTTAAAACATTGCTGTAAGCCTTTTAGAAAACAGAACCTGAGGTTAATATTAATCTAATCAATTCATGTAAACAGCACACTTCTAAAGAAAGGTCCTCCTCCTGCCTACTTAAACCTGCATATAGTCTGTATTTCACCACTAAGATTTAATTAGACGGACCCAAAAATTCAGCTCAAGTGGCTGCAAGGCCTATATTTTGTTTTATAAATTATTATTAATATTTTTTCCCAGACTGTGTACGTATCATTAGGATTAGTATTTATTCCTTGTGTGGAGAAGAAGGACGTTTCCGTGGTGAACGACTGTGACTACAGGCCTGGAATCTTGGCTTGATGTTTGTCAGAATGACGATTTTTTTAAAATTCTTGTCCGGACCTCATTGTGTTGTGATATGGAACTCCCCCCTCTTCCCCCAAACACAGTCCATAGGGGTCCAACACAAGAGGCGGTCGGCCCCGCCCTGAGAAGCACTAAGCCCGGTGACATGGCTGTCAAACTAAATCTCCGAGCTTCCCTAAGTCCTGGTTGCTAGGGGCGAACATCAGGAATGTCGCCGGGTGACAAAGGACGATTAGTGTCCTGATTTCTCCATATGCTGACATTTGTGAGGATCTGAATGTTGTCTGAGAATTCTTCACGCCGAGGTCAGCTTGGATACCATGGAGAAACCCAAATGTCCTCTTTCAAACACCAGACACAAAGGCTGTTTTTGAAACATGGACTATTGCCCTAATCTGGCTAATCTCTAGAGTTTAAAAACCGCAGCCTGCGAAATGCTGAAGCCTTTCATTTGATGACTGTTCTACGTCTTTACTTGCATTTGTATAGTAAATCAGCTGTATTCCTATAGCGCTTTACTGCTCAGGATTTATCCCTCAAAGTCTACATTCACACGTTACTGACGACCCAATCGGAGTTAGGAATGAGCATCCATCTGTGCACCCTACTGGTTTTCTCTGGGATTGAAATAACGACCTCTCCACCAACTGAATTACAGCCCTAAAACGGTGGGTCGTGACACTAATCAAGCACCTTGACCTTGATGGTACACATCCTCTGATCAGAGAGAGAATCGGATGAGGCGAATGTTGCTGCGGTGTGGAATGGTGTGGACCCAAACAAGCAGACTGACTGAAAAACAGGTGCTCTTATTCTGGGCGACCTCACTAACTCTGCAGCACAGAGTCTAGACGGACGTGCTGATGGTGTAGTGGGACCAGGCTTGGGTAAATACCTGCACTATTAGGGTCAGTGTTTACTTTAAGAGCAGTTTGTTAAAGGAGTGAGACTCCAAAGTTCACAGTTTAATCAGGAGATTGAAATTGTTGGTTGAATCTCGGCTTTTATGTTGGAGCTTTTGGAATAAACCTGTATCTGTTCCATTGCTGTGTGAGGTCTTTTTTCTCATGGTGTGTGGCAGAATTAAAGCTGCTAACAGCAATCAAAGCGCTTTACATAACAGGACTGAACGGCAACACGGTTGTGGCGTTCAGTCCTGCTCCTTTCCTGCTCCTTCTGCTGAGGACATAAGGTCTTTGTTTAGCAGAAAACCACTAGAGAATTTCAAAACCACCCCATGTATTTACCAATTAGTCTGTTTGCATGCTTCCGGGACCCAATCTGATTTAGTTGTGTTACCAAAGTAGCTAATCAGGTTGATCCAGTGGTTAATCTGTGTTAGGACGTTCCAGTAAAGCAGAGCAGACTTTAATTACCTCATTCAACAGCGAGTCCGCATAACAGAGGGCTGTAATCCACTTTTGGCCTAGTCTGACCAGGTCAGAACATCTCCAACACTGCAGCTTTTTTTTGGGGAGGGGGTTCTGGTCTGCAGTTATATTTATCAGAAGTGTCTCAGGAAAGGAACTGTGGTGATCCAGCAGCAGAGACGGGCATGGCCAAGGCTCGTCGATGCTCTGGGCAACGGCCTCATGGGAAACTGTCCCTCTCTTATTGGACTTTGATTGCAGCCAGACCCTCCAGTAGCCAACAGCGAGGGCCTTCCTCAGGCAGATGTGCCCTGGAAACAGCACTTTCATCCAACCTGGCCAAATGTGAACAGCAGACAGAAAACCATCAGGCAGCAGCTTCACAGGCGCACGGACGCCGCTATCTTCTCGCTTAAATGTATTTTACAACACGCAGTAAAAAATAATTGTTGCTCTCTCAAGACGCTAATGTGGAGAAAAGGAAGAGGTCGACTTTGGGGGAAAATCCTCTTTAACAGCCGTCAGTTCTGAGACCAGTTTTCATTAAAAATGTCATTTAGCTATTTTTCGGTGAACCTGCTGAATCTATCAGCGCCTTAATTCATGTTCAGACTCACAGAATTCCTTTGATGCAAGTAACCAGTTTGATGTTTCCTTTTAAGACCTTGTAAACTTTTTGACTTTTTTGGGTCAAAAGGTTTGGCAGAAATTACACCATAAAATAAAGTTAGAATGATCCTTTGCTGGTGTCCTTCTGCTTTATCTTGTGTTGGTCCTGTGGATTAAGTGAAGCTTGAATTACTTTCTCAATTGCTTCATCTGCACAACTGTTGGATAACTTAGCTAACCTCATGCTGGTTTGGTTGGAAAAGCTAACAAATCCTCATTTCGAGACCAAAGACGTCAGCGTCAGTCATCGGCTGGAGAGGGATTATCTTTGACCAGTCAGGCGCAGCACACAGGTCAGCTGAGATAAGTAGGAGCTGATGTAGCGTGCTGACCCCGCTCGGAGGGGATCGTAGACTGACGCATGCGGATGCCGTGCACCGTCAATAGGCAGGATATTTCGCCAACGTTTTTCTGACATAGCAAGAAAAAACAAGAAAAAATATCAGCAATGTAGTTTAGTGAAGGAAGACTCAAAGGCAAGACCAAGCATGGTTTATTTCAGACTGCAATGAAGTAACAAACAAGACCTTTCACTGTTGTTTTAACAATAGATCGCTGGAAGGCTGACACAAAGAACAAGACTTGACCTGACAAGACAAACTGGCACAGGACAGGGAAGACGCACACTATTCAAATACTAAGGTACAGGTGCAAACATTCAGCGAGTGAGCCAGATAATCACGGGCGGGGAACGGGCCAGGGGCAGAAGGTAAAGGTATCCGACATGAGAGGAGCAATTAGCCTTCAGAATAAAACAGGAAATGCAAAACGATGTGCATGATGCTGACTGGAGACCCTATGGACCCCCTACTTGCCGTGCTCAGGATCTGATCCTGGTGTCCAGCACTGTGATAGACCCAAGCTACCTCCAACCCTGGCTGTTAAGTGGTAATTAGCAGAAAATAAAAAAGTTTGTGCACATATGATAAAGTGAGTAAATAAATATGGGCTGGGAAAAAAAAGGAAGGTTGACAGCTTGATTCCCACCATTGCGAATCCTTCAGTAAGGCCCAATAACCTCAATTGCTCCCTAAAAGGAGCACCATAGAAAAAGGAAGGAGTATCTCAGTCTTGAGTGTGTGTGCTGATATTAAAAGTATTAACAGTAGAAATGTTGACTGGTGTGCTCCCAGTATAAACACGCGCTCACAGATGCAGCTGCTTAAAATTCATACAGTAGGTGTGGAGGTAGGAGACAGCCTGTTCTGGCCCAACCACACACCTAACAGACAGCTGGTTCGTCTTTAGGTGCCACCCTACCGGCCTCATTTGTGGTTCGTGAAACCCACCCGCTGCCTTCAGGGGGTCCTACCGGCAGCTCTGGACGGAGCCTCACACAAACAAACAGGCAGCAGAGTTGAATGGATGATTTCCAGACTTATAATCACACACCCACACCCCTGCGCCAGATTAAATCTAATTCCTTGTTAAGACTGGAGGCACGTTTAGGTCTCACTGCTTTAGACGAGTTTACAGAGGTGATGGTTAAATCCAGGCTGGGTGGCTTCAGTAGTGAGGAGGATGACTAACCCGTTTAAGAGCACATGTGCTGTTTGACCACTGTCTTTAGGCCTCAGAAGTGATTTAAGCTGATGAATAATTTAAATACTTTTTCCCTTTCGTTGCTAAATGGCCGCAAATAGATCTCTAAATGGCTTTAGAAACCAGCTGATATTTTAATTGTAGCAGATGGCATATAAATAAATATTCATTTAATTTAATTAAGCAAATTAAACATTATGGAATAGCGCTGTGTCCATAAAAACATTCCCCTGTTGTTTTTTGTGTGCTTTATTTACCTTCTGCGCGTGACAGCTGAAACAGTTTAGATTGTGGCTCAACCTTGTTTTCAGGACATTAGCATGCACAGACGGCAGATAAAAGATGTTTTGGGGATCGTGCTGCGTAAACCCGTCACGTGTCTGTAGGGCTGCCACCCTGTCATTTTCATAGTCTGCCCAGCTGACGCGGGTGCACTAGGTCACACTGTTGTCGGTGACCAGGAGGCTGCCTGAGGTTTCCACCACAAGCTTAGGTACATAGAATCAAACGCAAACGTCCCATAAACTGTTCTAAGGATCTATAGTTATAAATGGTGGAGGCAGCAGAATAATGTTTAGAGTAATCTGTCCTTGTTTTTGGCAGCATTTGTAAAAGCCTGATGTCCACGTTTATCGTAGCTAACAGATTTTGTTCTTCTTTAGATCGAAATCAGGAAAACAAACTATGGGTTTGGTGATTATGGTGAAGGTTTGGCCTGCGATGGTGCAGTGGTTAGCAACGTTATAACAAGGTTCTGGCTTTGATTACGGGCTCAGGGGGTCTCGCAGAAAGACTCGCTATATGTAAGAGATCCTCTCCCTAGAGTGGGTTTAATCCAATTTCCCCCTAAAAAAAATGTGCAAATGGGTTAGCCTGGTGACTCTAACCTGCCCTCAAATGTGAGTGAATGCACCAGTGATTGACTGGTGACCTACGCTGGTTGTACGTTTCCTGGCAACTGATGAGTCCAGTAACCCACCTGTGACCCTCATTGGGACTCAGCAAAGTTCATAGATGTGGAACACTACAACTGGGAAAAGCTGAGCAGTATGCGTAAGTTCTGCTAATTAAGTCTGACTTCTTATAACTAACCTAGACCAGACTATGGTTTCATAATTTGGGGTATGTTAGGTGCATTTTTTTTAAAATAAAAAACATACGTGATTCATTAAGAGTCGTTTTATGGGACAGAACAGCATATCGTCTGTTTGTTCTACTGTATAAGGAGCTCACTGTTCTCTTAAGCTGCTGTGTTCCGAGCAGTAGCCTGTAAGTTCTCCAAGGAATGTTGGTAATTAGCTCTGCAATCACAAGCTTTGGGAAATGTGCAGGAAAACAGTCGTTATCGTTGGGGGAAAGTCTTCAGCCCTACAATATGGCTTTGGAGAAATCTTATTTCGTTATGGTGTTGAGGCCTGAAACATGTCAGGTTTTGGAATATATCCAGCAGATTTAGACCATATTTAGGAATCTGTACTTGGATCTTATCAAAACTGTCATTTTTCTTCATCTGTCCACATCATGAAAGCACCAACAAGAGGTAAAGGAATAAAATAAGTAAAATGAATATAAAGGTATAATGGCTGAAGGTGATGCAATAAAGCTAACCTATATATTATCATCACCACGGAACATCACAAATCTTCAGTTCACCCATGAGACTTTGAATGTTTTTGCAGCTCTAATTCCCACATCATCCATGACAACAAAGCAACACTAAACTGACTAAACCGAGTGAAAGCAGGCTTTATTTGTTTGAAAACTTGTGGTTTATGTTATATGCAGCATAGAGAATATTCATGCTTTGAGATGAGTTGAGTGTCACGTTAAGAAAATCGGATTCAATCCTGAGGCCTGCTGGAGCAGGATTCTTAACCTCGTTTCTTATATTTACACCCATATTTCTTAATCTCACACCGGTGATCCTGAGCTGTGTATGTTTGGCACTGATTACTACCAAAAATGAGTTATTATAAACACACTACACTCCCATATTATACCAGAGTGTGTGGCCATGCCTGTTACTGTGTTGGCAGGTCGATATCTTTCCACCTGTGTAAGGCTGCATGACTTTCACCAACATAACTCACGTTGTTGTTTCCCTGCAGGT
Organism: Takifugu flavidus; assembly: GCF_003711565.1. NCBI lineage: Eukaryota > Metazoa > Chordata > Actinopteri > Tetraodontiformes > Tetraodontidae > Takifugu > Takifugu flavidus. The sequence continues at coordinate 6,747,482 of NC_079538.1, forward strand.
GAGTAAAGGATTCATTGACTCACATCTGGTTGTGATCAAGCCCTGCTAGAAGATTCGGGATCCAGATTGAATGAAATGGTGTGGTGTGGGCCCAACCCACGGATTAATTAACTTTGCATCAAAACCAACAAATGAGCCCTGTGGTATGTTTGAGCCTCGTGAAAATCTAGAAGAACTCCCAAACTCTGCAGATCGACGAGTGATTTTTTTCTTTTTCTATGAACGCGAAATATCTGCACCCTCGTCTTTACCACTGTTGGCGCTCCAACCTCAACCTCTTTGCGATGTCTTTGCGATGTGTTGCAAACAGAGGGTAGTGTGTGTCTGTGTGTTCGACGGGTTCATTATCAAGGGAACCCATCTCCCTCAGTGCTGAGTGCTTCTCCAAAGCTGTACAGTAGAGCTGGCCGGGCCGCTCGGAGAAAGGGCTCATTCTTCCGTCCCTCCTGACTCGCGGCAAAAGGGCAGAGCTACCTCAGGCTCTGGTTACTGTGGTCCTTTTGTCTCGCGCCACCGATCGAGGACAGAAAATGGGCCTGGAGGGAACTCAACACCACACCCTCACGTTTCTCATCACCCCGTGGAGGTTACAGTCACAGGAAAGTTAAGCTGTCTGACAAAGAGACGCAGTAACAAATGTCATGATCTTATCAGTGCTTTCACGAGGCGATCACGTACAAACAATATCAACGTTTTAATTTACGTACCTCTACGTATCTCTTTTATGGGTTTTGTTTTAATCTCCATATCGTATACAGTACCAATGTCTCCTTAACCTTTAGATGAGGTATTTCCCACCCACTCTTGAGACTGTCCTGGTGGGCTGCCCAGGAAAGCAATGACCCTGACCCAGTAATGTGAGAGGAATTCCTTCCTGTTAGCAGCACCACTCTACAAGATTTGGACCTTTTGGTGAAGGAATTTTGGCAGTAAACACCGGTTTGTGATTAGATATGTGTGTTATCAAATCCATTTAACAAATAAAAGAATGTGTAACCTATGAAACTGTACAGGGAACGGTTGCTGGTAGTGTACTGTAGCACACGGGCACAGATATTTCTCTGAAATACCGGAATTAATTTTTTGTTGGGGAAGGGGGGGGAGGGTTGCCTGTATTTTGGGTGTGTGTAATGTTTCACTTTACTCAACCCTAGAAATTCTCAAGAAACGAGCCATAGGCCTGAAGCAACCTGCCCAGGTTTGTGGTCGACTGTACTTGGAGACTGTTGCTGTCACCAAACTGCAGCCTACAACCAAAGTCTACATTAAGTTGAAGTCATTGGCGAGTTTCACCAAACAGTTTACCCCAACTACATTGAGCCGGTGCAGACTGGGCTTCATCTGTATGCGGCATAATGGAGTATCTCATATGTGGTAAATCAAGATGTGTTGCTCAGTGCTAACCCTCGTGGTGGCGTGGGGGAAAACCCCACAATGACTGCTATTAAAAACTATTGCTCTAACCCTTAAGTCCTTTTCCTCTGGAACATCCAGAGTCCACCACTGTCACATTATGTTTAATCAAAATGCTTATTCATTGCTGTTCTTATTACTTTGTCTGTGTTGTAGCCAGTGGTTCCACTCAGCAATCAAGGTACTTTACATCTGGCGAACAAATAGGAATTCTGCATGAACAGACTGTGAAATTTTGTTCACATTTGTCAGCCTAAACTATTTTCTCCATCAATTTTCCTCATTTCCAAACTGTCATACAGCCCAGCACGGGAGGCTTTTCCATCCTGAATGGAAACCCGGGGTCTGGCCTGGCCCCGTGGCCTACATTAGCAACTTCTGCAAAGTTTGTCATCACGCTGGCCGCCGCTGGAGCCTGGAGGGTCGCCCGTCTGTCTGTTTGGTCTCGGTTACTTATTTCCTGGCTCGGCTTTGGCCGAGGAACTCCCACTCCTACCAAATGGAGAAAAACAGATCCACACTAGACTGGTATCACGTGTCAAATGGTACATTTTATGGAAAACGGTTCGGAAATCAGATGGTCAAAAAAAAGCAAAACATCGAAATGATTCATCAATAGAACGTGATGTGACTTAACTTAACTTTAAACAAACTGGGTCAGCGTGTTTCTCTTTGCTTTTACCATAGACATCATATGTAAGTCAGGGTGCTTCAGCGGAATTGCACCATCATAACACATGTCAATCCAAAACACTTCAAACAGCATCATACATCAACTTTGAGGCAACACATAAACCAGACACAGGTGTCTCTATTTCAGCTGTTTACATCCGTCTCTCTCACGCAAGGCCGACCTGTGAGGAAGTCCAGTGCCTGCGCGGACCTTGGTCTTCCACAGCTCTATCTCATATTTCACACCTCTATGCAGAGCAGGGTGGGGGGTGGGGGGGCGCACACTTAGTGGTCAACATCACAGACAATACTTGAATACCTGACCAGGTACCGTAGTCCATGACACAGCAGTGAAACAGAGGAGATCAAGTAGGTTTTTCTTCATTAGTTTCTGGAGTTTTAATATGAGTCATGTTCTCTGTTTGTCTCAACTTGTTGGTGTTCAAAACATTGTGATTTTTGAGCTTTTATCCTTTCGCCCTAAAATATTTGCTATTAATGGCCTGGGGCATTGAATTAAATCATTTGCTGAGCCACTGACCCCAACAAATACAGGTTGCATTTGAAAAAAATCATCTGTACAGCAGCTGTATGCTAAAAACTTCTTCCTATGGGTATATTTTTAAAACTCAATGTAGATTCTCTCTATGCCAGGTAGCACAAGTCATCTCAGTCACTTTAAGTTGATCGGTTGTATCAAATTTTTACAGTGACTTTGCAAACATAGTGGTAGCATTTGAGGCATGTCTCTAAGGGATGTTAATAGATATACAGCAGAGTATCAAAGTCATATTGATAGTGGATGTGCTCGGGAACTCACGTGCATGCGAAGTGCAGTTTGTAACCTGGCACAGTGCCAGGGCCAGGAGGAATTACAGGCCATCAGATAAACAGAAGCTCTAGAGGAGTAGCAGGGTGTGCTCCCTCCAGGAAATTAAAAGCCATCGCTTTTTCCTTAAATCTCCTTATCCTCCTCTCATCTGCTGCCAGACTGGCTGATGCACATCACAGCAGCAGCTGAGGTCTTTATTTTCAGCTGTCGGCATCACGGGCCCCACTGTTGCATCACCATTGATATATGAGGACATATGTTGTCTCGTCTTCTTTGCAGTCGGGAGTCGCAGCACCAATGTGACAACATGGCTTTTATTGTGGCTTCTACAATGGCAAGTCAGGCTTATGAACATTTAAACATGAAAGAAAATCTGCTAGACCCCTTCCTCCATAGAGGTTAGCCATTAAAAGATTAAAACACCCCCTTTTTTTTAGCAAAGGTGCAGCGCAGTTCATTGAAGCATTGGAACATTTTGGAACTTCTATGATAGTGGCGTAACTTTATAGCAGCATGACTCAGTGAAGGAGACAAAGAAGAACAAGACACCGAGGAGGTGTGTTGCACATGAGTGTTGAGGCAACAGACTGCAGTGTGCAGCCCCACCTGAGCTGTCCCGCTGTTCTTGGTACACCAACTGAAAGGGACCTAAGAGCAGGGTGATAAGGATCGGCTATTTGAATGCCATTCCTGACCTTTGACCTTAAATAAAGGGTTTTACAGTCTGATAAAAATGTATCAAATGAGCATCTCCTGTTAAAGTGAAAATGGAAGCCAAAGGCGTGAATTAAGTTTGCTCTATTTTTTTTTTTTACATGAATTCCAGTCTTGATATTGTTTGACTTGTTTTGTCACACTTTCACTATTGAATCTCTCACTCTGCCTCAGCAGGGAGGAAAAACAAACATCAGTAAAGCACAAAAGAGACAATGAGATAAAGTGACAAGGTTCAAGTACCTGGCAAACATGTTTGTCGTGATTAAATTTCAACACGTAGGTCTCATACCAGAGACCCAAAAATGATCAGCAGTTTGTGGCATCAATGTTTCACCCACTTTTTTTCCCCAAAACTCTCATTTCATCATTGGATTAAAATTAATGACACCCATAACTTACCGAACAGTTGACATTGTTTTGATTTTCAGCGTTGTGGCTTTCTTGCTTCCATCAACATATTTACTCACTGAATTTTCCAGCTGCAACAAGCGCTGGGTGATGAGTCACACTGCAACCACCTGAACCATAATTCTGCTTAATTATGTTTTTAGTTTTATTGTTATTATAGCAATGCCATGTCTGGTGTTATCATCGGTTGATCAACAGGCTATTAAGAATTTCAGCTGTCTGCTCCCAGTGAATCCAGGCGGTTGATTGAAATTGAAGTGTGACAGGTTTCTACAAAGCACTGGTGTCTTATTTTTGGCATACATGGTTTCTGGAAAGTGCTCTAGGGTTAAGTTCCCCCGCCCCCAACAACCATGGCAGTTGGAGCTGGATGCATGGCGTCTGCATTAAATACAGCAGTTGTACCCCTGTGTTATTGTCTCTCTGATTGTAGACATGGAGAAGGGACAACTGCCCTGTTGTCTACCTTTACATCAACGAGTGTGCAAATGATTGATTGAAAATGCCAGAAAATATATACGTAACAGTACAACATTGCAGAAGTTGCCCCCAAAGCACCTTCAGTCTGTTGTGGAAATAGCGAAACTTATATGTGTTTAATCCAGGGAGTGCAGAGGTTTTATACCCACACGGCTGATGTTTTTAATATTTTCGGTGACTCTGGCTGAAACTGCGGTTTCACAATACACACCCAACTAATGATATAATAGAAAGAAAACGTTTTGGCTCAGCCACATTCCAGACTACTACATACTGGTATTTGATGCTGTAAAGCTGAAATATTGTATGAACAGGTGGTGTCGTACAGTTCTTGAGCTTATAGAAGTGCACGGTGGCTAAAGGTTGGGGTATTTAGTGGGGGGTCTCCCAACTTGAAATAACACTTGAACACCTCAACACACAGCAGGAGCAGAGGTGTGGAATGACAGACTGTTGGAGGAGGGAGGCCAGATCAAATGCAACGTTTTAGGTTTGAAGTCTGAGGTTTGAGGCCAATTGTGGCAGCGGGTTGTGCAGCCTCTCCACTTCCCTGGGTGGATTACAGGAGCTAAATAAAGCTGTTGTAACCCCAGGGTGGGTAGCCTTTGTTCTGTTCATCAGCACTTTGCATTAGTCACGATACTTAAAGGATCGTGTATCGCGTTCTTTGGCTGCAAAAGGTGCTTTTTGCAGACACATAAAAGGTGCTGGAAGTAATCAGGTGGGTCTTTTTCAGCTTTGGTCTGTCATTATTTGAGGAGTGTGTGCAGCGCGTAATAACGGCCACCGATTTTCATTCCGGAAGGCTTCCAGTTTAAAGTAGCAGAGCAGTCTCTGTAACAGTGGATCTGGACCTTAAAACTTGGAACAATATTTTTGGAATCAATTGGCAAAAACATTTAAATTTTAGAATGCTATGTTCTGAATAATTACTGTGGATTTATATTGTGGATATAAGAATAGTTCCTTTTGTAGTTCTCCAGAATATAAACAATAGACAAAGATAATTTTGGTAGCAAGAGAAAGAGATAAAAGATCGTTATCTCTCACTCAACTTCTTAAAAGCTGTATGGTAAGTCATTCTTCAACCACTGGCATGGACAAAGTTGGATTTCTTTTATTTCAGAATAAGTTGAAGAAGAGGTGGTTTTCATGCATGGGCAGAGAGGAAGCCACCATGACCAAACAGACAAATGAAGTACAAGAAACAACAAAACATCATCTCCATCATCGTCTTAGATCACACAATGTGATTTTGTTATTGGTCCGCAGCTCCGAGCAACGAGCTGACACTTTCAGGGAACAGGTGAGGTTAAAACTAGCGTAGCCTCGTAGAAAGAAAAATGGAGGCAGTGACAGATGTTTAGAAAGCAAAAATGAAAAACGGCTCTGTCTTGCTGGAGAGACTTGCTTGATTGATTCCTTGAGATAGCAGGAAATTATGAATCAGCTACATCTGAGTCCTGAGAAATGAACCACACGAATGCCAAAAAACACCCATCCTGCACTTCTGAAGGTTCCTGATCCTCTCACACAAAGGTCGAGAGTTTAGGAATAGCTCTCTTTATATTATGTATCTCAATAACAGAATCAATAAAGTACTAAACAACTGTGGAAATATTGTTTGTATGGACTCACACACACCCCCCCTCCCTATATGGCAATCTCTTAGTGCTTAAATAGAAAAATTAATGTAGTAAATCAGCTGCGTCAAAATTCCCCTGGCTAATTTTAACATTATATTTACAGCCATTACATTTGACATCCCATACCCTGGTTTAATTTTCTCCATGCCAGAGAAACTGTTAATTATTTGCAGGTTTGTGTGTATTCCTGCTCACCTACTGTCAAACACAGAAATCTGTGTGCTTGCTTTTCAAAAATGTTTGGACAACCAAAGATTTTAACCAGTAAGCTCTCCTGCATGTCAACAGTGACTCCTGAGGACAGCCTGTCCTCACTTTGGAAATGTTTGAATTTGATTGTGTTGCTCACCAGGGTTGGACCAACATGTACCATCTTGTATTATGAAGTTATGCTATTGTATCTAAGACATTTGATATTCTGTGTCTGTGTCTTTGAGCTAGGCAGCCAATGTCAAGGTTAGTGTCAGGCCAATATTTGCGTTTTGTGTTGTTCAGCCATGTGCAGAGGTCAGAGCGGATCAGAGGGGTCAGGGAGATGGAGCTGGGAAGCAGACATCTGTGTCACATTCCTCATGTGGCCTTCATCATAGAGTCTATGCATGCCTGTCTGCACAAAGGCCTGAAAGTACCGCTTTGTCCGTGCCTTCAGGGAACTTGGCATTCTTTTTGACTTTGGAGTGTTCAGGTTTGAAACCTCGAGGCTGCCACAGACCTAATGAAAACCACTAGTCTAAGAGTCAACCCAGTGAGGCTTCTCCTGGAGCTTTTCCTACATTATTAAAGCAATTTCTACTGAAATTCCAGAAGATATACTCAAGACAAATGGAGGCCGCTTTTGGGAATTTTAAAAACTATTTATTGTCTTAAAGTATGTAGCAAAATAGGCGCTATGAATAAAAACAGCGTTCCGCTTTGTACAACTAAGAAACTGTTTACAGACAAGTAACTCTAATCATACAAAAATAATGGTAAAAATGATACACAATAAAAAAGAAGGGAAAAACCATAAAGAACAGAACATCCTCACGTCAGTGTGCAAACCGTTTATACAGATGGACCCGAGCCTTTCGTGGAGGCAGCAAATCCCGATAAATTATTTAAATAGCATTCCTCTACACACACGATCACTCAAACACAAAAATCGACCTCTCAGAAACAACTAAGATATATATATATCAAAAAAAGAAAAATAATTTATCTGCTACAGACAGCATTGGACCTATGTGATAAAGCAAAATTCTTTATAAAAGAACAAATCTCCCATTTTACCTATATTTTCAACAGAGCAGATCTTATGATTGGGAGCCTCTTTTCTTCTTCCCTCCCCCCAAATGATACGACACTATTTACAGCTATGCTACAGTAGCACTAAGATGTCAGAAAAATATGAAAAAATACTTTGTGTTGTGGGGTGTTTTTTTTTGCTTGTTTGTGGGTTTTGATCAAATCGTACAACGATATGAGGTAACATTTGTAAATCAAAGATTAAGTCAAAGGCACCCAAGCCCCAAAACAGCTCTATCAGAAGAATATTGAATACAAGAACAAGAACATTTTGTACAACTGAAGGTGATCTGGCATTAGACACCAGTCTTTAACAGATTTTTATGCATTCTATGTGATGTTGAATATTTTCGGACCTCCTCAGATTTTTTAGTCTTGCTTTGCTGCCTACATTGTAGGCACGACTCAATAAATTACATGTATTTACAAATTTTAAATTGAAATCCCCCGAAGCTGAGGAAGACAGATCTCTTCATCGCCAAAGGTTTGAGTGTAAGATGGGAAGTATTTTGGGTGCAATACTGGTGTTGAGATAACTGGCCACAGATCTTTCCTGACTGGTTTGAAATAGAAAAGTTGCCACTTCCATCTCACCCTGAGAATTGTTTAGTTAACCAGACAACATAAACAAAGCTCATGCTAACTTTAGGACAGCTACCCTAATTTTGATGTTGCATTTCTCCTCTCTGCAGTTTCTTTCCTCGGAGATTCTTAGGTAGACACGTAAAAGTACTTTCTTCTTTCAATTACATTCTCAAATACAGCACACATGAATACAAACATCCACGACACCAAATTCTCCTTATGTTGACTCCATTCCCAAACATTTGTCTATCAAGAGAGATTGCTAAAAAAAATGCTACTGTTGCCTTCATCTTTTGAGTCCTCATGAGTCGTATCATGACAAATGCACATTTTGGCAGATCTACTAAAGCAACGGGACTATTTTATCAGGTGTCTTTTTCTTTGGGATCTTCATCCAGAAGACACACAGGCTAAAGAATTGAGTTATAAAAAGAGAGGTATAAAGACTTGGAAGTGCATAGTTGTCTATAGGGAGCTAGTCCCGCACAGAGATAGATAAAGTCTTTCAGAAGAGGGTGAGCGCAGGTAGAGCTGGGACAGAAAGGTGTTTGTATTCTAATGGTGGAAGCTGGAAGGTTTGTTTTCTGTTTTTGCCTGGCTCTCCATGCTCCTGTGGGATAGAGGAGAAGGGGTGTTCCAATCCTCAGCTGGTAGTAGACAGGTTGGTGGTTTGCCGCCAAAACAGTTTCCAGCTACCGAGGCCAAGCATGTTGCCCCATCTCAGTGTGCGTACCGCAAAGAAGAGAGACTTGCGGGGATAAAAAAATAAAAAAGGGTCCCTGGACGTTGCATAAGAATACATAAGTTCATACTTTATACAGACAAGGTGCATTCCTCAGAGCAGTCTGCCCTGGAATTAGGCATCTGTTTTGGGAAAGAGACACACAATTTAAGGACCAAATTTAAATCTCTAAAAAGCTGATTTTTTCCTATAAAAACAAAAAGAAATCCTTACCTCTGCATTCATACTTGAGGTCTGAAAAGTATACCATCTCTTGTGAGAAGACAAAAAGACCTAGCCTGCCTCCTGCGTAGGTCTTGTCATATATGTTTCCGGAATCAGCCATGATTTTCTTGCCTTCATACATCAAAACCCTGTAAAAAAAACAATGGGAAAAAATGATAAAGTGTATATATAAAAAGCACAGTTGCATATGAATGAAATAAGATCTTGTGTCTACCTAATGAGCCCAGTTCTCGGTCTGTGGATCAGATGCCATCTGTAGGCAGTAAAGTCCTTCCATCCTACATTCTTAGGGTCATGCCAGAGAGTGCGAACCTAAGGCGTCACAAAATATATATTGCGTTAAATTCATCCAGTCATCTAGGAGAATACCAAGGCTAAAATATTCCTTACCTGTCCTGCAGTATTTCCTGTGTGCCAGAGGGCATTTCTGAGGTGCTCCCCTGGGCCGGTGGTAGAGTTAACCACTTTGATGGACAAGCCAGAATAACCTTGGGCCTTGGTGGGTTTATTTGACCAGTATGTCTGTGTAATTTGCTTCCACATCACAACATAAAACCTGGAGCTGGACTGGTAGCCAAACACAAAACCTGCATAGTCATCATCCCTCTCAGTGTTTATGAAGAACGTCCCGCTAAAATCCACTGAATTGAATTCATGGTAACCTAAAGTACAGACACAAGTCAGAGTGTAAAAACAGAAGTTAATGCTTAATACTATATATTGTGAATAATTGGTTGCTCTCAGCTACTACAAACTTCACTCACCAACAGCAATGCCAGGGTCACAGTTGACTGTCTGAACCAGCTCTTTGCCTTGATGACGAACAACCCAGTTAGGGTCAATCTGCGATGTGCCCTTGGGATCCAAAGGAACCATCTGGAATTTACGGAAGTCTGTCTCACTAATGTCAACATTTTCAGGGCACACATCATAGATGTCGGGCACTTTGTCTTGGTCAAAATCATCCTTGCAGACATCACCACGACCATCGCCTAAAAAAGAAATATCATTAAGTCATATGTCATATGTGGACTGTGTGTCTTAGGAATAGGATCCTTTAGAGCTGGAAGGTGATTTATTTTACACACCATCAGAGTCCAGCTGGTCTGGATTGAAGGCGAGCCTGCAGTTGTCCTTTTCATCAGGGATGCCATCATTATCATCATCATGGTCACAGGCGTCTCCCTTTCCATCCTTGTCATGGTCAGCCTGGTTGGCGTTAGGTATGTATGGGCAATTGTCCAGATTGTTCTGGTGTCCGTCCTCATCGATGTCCTGGTTGCTGTCACACTTGTCTCCTACACGGTCGTCATCTGAGTCCACCTGAATTAAGACAAGATTTATTTCAATTTATGCTGAAAAAGGTCCTTATATTCAGTAATTATGTGCAAACAACAAAATTTGATTCAACATCTGGCCCTATTGGGCAAATTGGAGAATTGATAAGTTTAGATAAAGTCCATACACTGCTCCTGTTTCTTTTTCTGTCTGTGTTCATTTTTGCTTTGAAGTTTGTAATTCACTCTTTTAATACAGCATTAGATATAGATTTAGACTCCCCTCTGTTTTGCTCAATGCTTTGTGCGACACATTCCTATTTCTCAGTGTAGCACAGTGCAGGTGGACTGAGCTGGCCCATGGTGTGGAGGCCGCTCATGTACACAGCCTAAGGCCAGACCATTCCGCAGGCTGGGGCCTCTTTCTTCACATTAGGTAGCTAATGTCAATGGGCCATTGAAAATACCCTGCACTCTCCCGCTATGCCTTATTGAATTGATGTGCCCTTGAGCTCCATGCAGGATTTGCTTCCAATGTTACAGGGCCATTCAGGGCTATTCACAGAGGCTCTGTCTCAATTGGAACACAGATATTTGCTGAGCTATAGAAAAAGGCAGGGAGGTGAATGTGGATTATTGCGGTTGGGTGAGGTGGAAGGAAATGGGCATTGGTGGCGTCCACGCACCTGATCGGGATTATGTTCAAGAGGACAGTTGTCACACATGTCTCCTACACCATCAAGGTCTGTGTCTCTTTGGTCAACATTGTACACATAGGGACAGTTGTCCTTCTCATTCAGTATGCCTGGGAAACAATAAAAAACACAGAGTAAATATTTAATCTACATTACAATCTAGTTCGGGATTATGAATCCAAGATGCAAAATAACGACAGGTGCAACACACAGTGCAGTTATTTACTTTAAAATACTGTTGTCTTTAGCACTCACCATCTCCATCAATGTCCACAGCACAGGCGTCTCCCTCTCCATTATTATCTGTATCTGTCTGGTCTGGGTTACTGTTGTAGGGGCAATTGTCACAGCGGTCACCCACATCATCGCGGTCATAGTCATACTGTCTGGGGTTGTACACAAATGGGCAGTTGTCCTGTTTTTTTTTTTTTTAAATATGAAAAAGAAGGTTAGAGAGCAAGTTTAGGATACATATTCTACTGAAATTCTTGCCTATTTGAGGCTGAACAGCTCTAATACAGTGTGATGCAAATGAAGAGGTCCTTTAGTTTTAGGTCCTGTCCCAATTTTTAATGTTGGAATTAGCAACCATACAGCAGTTTCCTTCATACTTCAGTTTTGGAATTTGAGGTTTTGGCTCAGGCTCTAAGGGACATTTGTTTTCCTAGAGAGCCTCCTTATTAACTCTCATGAATAGTGAAAGCAAAAAGCCCATGTGAACACATTCCTCCCGGTTCCATTTGAACAGTCTTACCTACCCTGTCATCTGGAATGCCGTCATTGTCATCATCATTGTCACACGCATCTCCAATACCATCTTTATCGTAATCTTCTTGTCCCGAATTGGGAAGGTTGGGGCAGTTATCCTGGATAACCAATAACAGAATTGGATCAAAAACACAACACACAAACACCGAAAACAGCTGAGTAAGTAATTATGTACCTTCTTGCAGTGGTAGGTGGCGTTCTCCACACAAATCAGGTCCGAATTGGGCCAGCCATCTAGATCCGTGTCCTCTCCACAGATATGGCCATTGCCAGCATAGCCAGGCTTGCATTCGCAACGGTACATGGGATCGGCAAAGTGTCCAAGGTAGTTACAGCGGGCATTTTTATTGCACTCGTGGCTTCCGTCGAGGCAGGGATTACGAGGAGTGCAGACCTAAAGAAGAGAGGCGATTGATCAGTAATCAGGCTGACAGCGGCTCACACCTCAACTGCCTGCCGGAACATTTGAGTTTTCACTGTGCTGTGAATGACAACTCTTACCTGTTTCTTTGCAACAGCTTGCTCAACACCTTTACCATATGGTTGGGGTCCTGAGTAACGAGGAGGGCATGGTAGACAGTTGTAACCAGGATCTGTGTTCTCGCAGCGGTGTACACCATTAAACTCGAAGCAAGTATCAGGTACCTCTTTACACTGTTTTTAGGAGAGATGGTACTATTGAGTCTCCAAAGACATAGTCTGATAAACCGTCAAATCATGAAGGAGCTTTATCGTACCTCATCAATGTCTTTACACTTAACTCCATTACCACTGTAGCCAACAGGGCATTTTCCACACTTCCAGGAACCATCATGAAAACTGGTGCACTTGACTCCAGCAAAGCAGGGGTTAGACAGGCATCCATCTAAAAAAGCAATGTAGGCTCATTAATAAGACATTAGTAACATTCAGGTGTAGTGCTTTATATACTCAATCCTCTTAATGTGTTAAACTAGAACAATATAAGACATTTTCTTCATGAAGATTGAAAAATACAGCTGATGTCGCACCAATAGGGCAGGACTTGTTATTGCAAGTCTGGATGTCTTTGGCATCACCAACACACTCTTTTCCACCATGTTTCGGTTCGGGGTCATTGCAGAGACGCTTTCGAATTTGGACACCACCCCCACAGGTGAGTGTGCACGTGTCCCATGGTGACCAGGGCCCCCAGTTCCCATTGACTGTGGGCAACAAGGCGCAAACATCAATGATTTTTTTTTTACTATTCTTGCTGTGTACCATGATTAAGGGATTCAAAAAGGTGGAAAGTTACTTGGGCATGGAGACTTCTGACACTTCTCAGTTTGCCGACCCTCTCCAGTACAGCTCTTGCCTCCAAACTGGGGCATGGGGGAGTTACACAGGCGGATACGGGTGATGACACCAGCACCACAGGTGACAGAGCAAGATGACCAAGGCGACCAGTGACTCCAGCTGCCGTCTTGCTTGACTAAAGGCCATAAATACGGGTCAGAGGTCAGTAATCAAGAAGCAAACTGTCCAACAATGGTGGCCAAAACAAAATTGCATTTAACAGCAGAAAAATTGAATGACAATAGAGATCATCTTGGCTTAACTCACATCGCTTGTCACACTCCTGTAGGTAGCAGTCTCGGGTCTGCACTGAGGTGCCCTCACAGTTGTTATTGATACGATCGCAAGAGCGCCCGCGCTGCTGGATGCCCCGCCCACACGACGCAGAACAATGGGTCCATTCAGACCATGGTGACCAACTGTCCTCTGCAGAGTCGCTCGCTGAGCAAAAGGCAGATAATATTAGGGAAAGGGAAATGTGGAGACAATAACAGAGATATTCCAGGGCAACAGCATCTGATTTGCAAACAGATTCCCAGGCAACAATGATAAGATACTGCTTGAAAAGTCAAGACAATAGCAATGAGAAACGGGCTGGTGTTAAGAGAGTAAGACATTAAAAGGAACACTCTCCTTGGGGTACATGGAGAAGCCCATTAGATTCTGAATTCCCAAAGCAGAAGCCCATTTCCTGCACAATGTTGTGTGTGAGCAATAACTAAAACAAGTAGCTGAAACACGAAGCTGAATGAATGTTGCCACTTGTCACTTCCTTTCAAGGAAATTATGTCTTCACCTAAGAGCCAAGCAATTTTCTGCTCTACCATTGGCCTATTTAGCAAATGAAAACAATTTGAACTTAAGAACTAAAAGATGCTAGGGGATACAAAACAGCAGTGTTCCAAACATATAGGAACCCTTTCAGTTCTTCAGATGTTATTTCAGCTAAATCATCTCTAAAATTAGCATTCGTTCTTCTAAATAGAAACCTCTAAATCCTAAGAAATATTCATGGATTTTTTTTCTGCTAAAATGGCAAAAAAATAATAAAAAAATCCCAGCTTCAATGAATGAGTTAGTGTTTCAAGGCTGTCCATTAGTTCAGAGTTTAGTTTGTAGCTCATATAGTCCATTTATACACCAGCTTTGAGCACCAATACGTCATGGTAATTATGGTGTTCCTTTCAGTAAGGTGCTGACAATGAGGGGGTCATTAGAAAACAGAAATGCTCACGTGTTCCACAGTGCGGGCAGCATTCCCGATCAGGTATAGTAGCATTAGTACAGGAGATCACCGGACAGGAGATCTTGCGACACACAGTAGCAGAGTTCTGCAAAAACCCCAGATGGAGTATATGATTAATTACATAGATATCAACTGACATTGCTGCAGTGTTGGCTCATTATTACTCGTGTCTGCTCAGTATCCATATTTTACATAGTATATTGTACATTTACATATTTACTAAGCTGCTGCACTCAAACAAAGGCGCATCGATATCTGCGTAAATAGAGGCCAGACTGGTCCCTGAAGTACAAACACACAATCTGCCTGTGGAACCAGTATGTCTCTCAGCAGTAATAAAGGCCTCCTGCGCTGCTGTTGTTCCCTTTTCTGGAACTGTGATGTGAAAAATGCCAAAAAGGGGCTAACTGCTGTATAAGTAGGAGGGGAAATCAGGAAAAAGCCTTTGGCTTCTCCACCAAGCATTTTGTATTCCTCTCCTTGTTCCACTCTGTCAAAGCCAAGGATTTATTCTTAATTACAGGCAATCTATCACCTAATGTGTAGTCAAGTCTCTTGAGGACACACTGAAGTTGCTCTTCTGACAACAGACCACTGGTCCTCCCCCAGCTCTTCACACCACTAATTAGCTGAGAGCTGGTAAGTGTGTGTCTGTCTGCTTGAGTGTGGGTTTAGATTAAACGTGTGCGACCAGCTCGACACGCACGTGGTTAAGTACTCTCTGGAGTCTCACCTGACAAGTGCACTCAGTGCAGTCGTCTACCGTCCACTCGTCTCTGTTCTTGTGCATGATTCCGTTATGGATGCAGACGCCGTTGTGGATGCCAATGCGATTCTTTATCAGCTTGTTCTCATCTGTCTGTGAAGGGGGATGAAACGGAGACAGGTGTTTTGTGTGTCAATTGTGTGTTCTTAATGATGGAATTTGGTTTTTAATTTCTTCCACCACATTAAAATTATGGATCAATAGAGGCTGTTGCTCATATGTCTCAGGAAGTGGGAGGACAGCCCAAAAAATTGAATATAATTTGTATTTGTTACATTTATTAATGTGAATAAATACAGCTCTTTAATAGATTTAAACTCAGCATAATGTAAATTATTTCAAGCCCGCCTCTGCAGGCTCCTTTGTCCATTTGTCTGTTTTCTGTTTATGACGGTGCAACATTTGAAAAACCATTAACAGCTGAAAATTCAGTGTCTGACTGTGTTGGACAAGTGCACACACGCACTGACGGCACAAGGAGGCAACTGGCCAACAGACACACGGAGAGACAGGCAGGCAGGCAGTCTCATGCATCCTGCCACCAGACATCTGGACTCTTCTCTCACCAGCTGACGGAGCTCATTGGACAGTTCCTTCACGACTACGCCGAGACTCTTCAGTTCCTTGAACATGCTGATCAGGTCCTCACAGGAAAAGCCACAGACCATCTGCAGGTCTTCACCGGGACAAAACCAGACAGATCAGTCAGACCAGAGCTGAGCTGCAGTTCACAGAACATCAGACTTTCATGTAGCATGTGATACCTTTAGTTTTGTGTCCAGTGTACTCTGTTCTGATGGCTGAGGAGCCATTAAGGTTCTCCAGGATCATAGTTTCACTTGTAACAGCTGAAAAACAAAGGACGTGTCAAAACAGTTTTTGGTATAAAATTTATACATTTTACACCACAGGCAAAATTGAAAAGAATAGAATTTTATCTAATTTTATGACAAGTGGTAAATAATATCACAGGCTGGAATAATTACTCACAGTTTTGGCATCCTTTGTTACGGAGGATGGCATTCAGTGTGGTTCCAAACACAAAGCGCACATTTTGTAGGACGCCCTGCAACCGTCAAATGATCATCAAATTAGGACTTAATCGGCTACTATAATAGGAATAATTGAAACAAACGATCAATGTTCTAGGGTAAATTCTGCGTTTTGCCCATGCCCCCCCGTCACTCTCACCATGAACCTGTCATTCACTGCGCCTTTGCCGATCCTCAGCCGCGCACTGGCCGGGGTCTCCTGCGTCAGGATGCTATGAATGGGCGCGTCCAGCTCGGCTGTGTTCACGTCCTCGCATCCCACATACAGCTGCGCCTGGTCTTCCTGCACGAACAGCGTGATGTTCTTCCAGTGGCTCGTCGCCAGGTCCACATCTTCGATGGAAACCACCTGCTGCTTGTTCTCGGTGGAGAAAACGATGTCCAGCGTGTTCGCTTTACCGTTGGAGATGACCTCAAACACGGGTCCGGAGCCATCCTTCTTCTCCACGGTGAGAAGGCTTCCCCTGGTTCGCTTGAACTGCTTGAAATTGAGCATCAGGATAAACCCTCTTTCGGCGTGAATGGAGTCGATGAGGTCACTGAAAGCATTATCGGGGACCGCAGGGATCAGGTCCGGGTTGAGGATCTTGTAGGCAGGGCTGTAGGGATCATCGCCTTTGACCAGCGTGACCCCGTGGTTCTTCCTGGGGACTTGGACGAGCTCGAACAAGTCATAGACACTATTGTCATCACGGCTCTCTGCAAGATGAAAAGAGCAGTCTGAGCAGCAGAAGAACGTTGGGTGGACCGCATATGTTTTAGTTATTAACTAATAATTCATGCAAAATAAACTGTCATGGTCTTTAGAGTGTATAAAGTTCAGGTTGACGCGCAGCCAAACTTACCTGCCTCTCTCGTACACTCGCAGGTCCAAAGTATTAAAAGCAAAAATATCCCAGTCAGCTTCATGGTGAAACACCGACCTGCTGCCTGCAACAAGCGACCACAAGTGTCAGGTTAATCAACGTTTTGCACAGGTTAGACCTGGAAATAATATTTAGCGTGACTCTAGTCTGAGGATATTTGTCACCAACCTGCTTCACAAACAGCACTTCAAATAACGCAATAAAATCCAGAAAGTAATCCGTCAATAATCCAAACAAGAGGAATTTCTAGTGAAATATTAAAAGGAAAATATATATCGAGCAAAAAAAAAAAAGTCCAATAAAGTTATTCAGAAGTTTTATTTAATTGATAGAAAAATTCCCGTGCGGCTAAAAACGTTCCTTTCAAGCTGAAGGGGGACAAAGTGCTATTTAAATAGTTTGGTGCCATTCCTAAGAAGTAGCCTCGTCCAATCATAGTGAGGGAGAGAAGGGACGAGCTTAGAGAGATGGAGAGAGAGGGAGGGGGCGTAGAGGGAGGAAGAGAGAAAGAGAGAGAGAAAGAGAGATGCACTCAGACTCTTAAAAGAATCCTTGTTTCCTCTCAGCCTCCATCAATCAGCACCTCTCCCGAATGCCCACCTGAATAGCATAAATATTCGTGTAATATAACACTAATGAACTATGTGTCCCACAATGCACCACGCACACGCGAGAGAATATGTGCTCATTGTATTCAGACATCTTTTTATGTGCAATATCTCAGACCTGCAAAGGTTCAACGGGGTTCGCTTTGCTGCCGTTACCAAACACCGCCACTAGGCGTCGTCGTGAGTTCACTGGAGTGACAACAGAAGCGCCCGCATCGAATCTGACGATTATTGAAATAATATTTGTAATAATGTAGCAAAATGGGCGTGATTGGTTACAGTGATGCTGCATGTTCAGACAGCAACACTCAGCAACACTGAGCAACACTCAGTTATTATCTACTTATTTTTATGTTTTTTAATAAAAAGAAAGGCGGGACATTAAACTTTTAAAAATAAAAACACAATTTAAATGAGATCGATGTGTCATTGAACATCTATCGTTAAAGAAATGACTTAAACCTATACTCAACCAGAATCACCCATTAACTGAGTTGAATTACAAACCTATTTACTGTCCAGCATCACCTCCTGTTTCTTTAATTTAGTGTCACATTTCAGATTTGCCCTGAAGCGTATATATACACACACACACACGCACAATTAGTTACCCACAGTCTGTTGTTTATATGATGCATATGACATGATGGTATTCAGATGTACTGACAGATTACAGAGCGTCATCACAGCAGACTGGAGGTAAACCTGAAGCTCTCCCCCGAAGGGGTCCTGAGGTCACAGCTGAGCTGACTTGACTGGTGCCTGAGTGTCTCTGTCTCGTTCAGGATGTGGACGAAGACTGAAGGCGGCCTGTTTCAGCCTGTGCAGGACACACTGTCGGTGCCTGGGCAGCAGGACAGTCAGCACATCTGTAGCGTACGCTGAAATAGTTCAAAATAAAGGTGCGCCTGTTCTGATATGTGTGAGCGCCGCCGTGGAATGTAATCACGTCCATTTACTCTTCTGCTGTTCTTCAGCACACGTTTCTACTGCGTTGATGATATTCCCAACTTCACCCTCTTAAAATTTCATTCATATTTTCCCGAAAATGACAAATTATGAGCTCTGTCCAGAAGGTTAGACCTGCTGTTGGAAAGTCATTTCAGACTTTTGGAGAGCCGACTTTATGACACGTCTGAAGAAATGTAGCGTTTGCACGGGAAAGCTGATTATGGTGTCAAGGAAATGGGATGACTAAAAGAATAGAAGGAAAAGGAGACTCATGAGAAAGCAGAAGAGAAAAGGGCAGACTTGTGTCTCACACTCATGTGTGTTACACTGTCCTCTCTTTGTCCCAGTCAGTTCAGGTACAGGAAGTCCCTCAGGGACTTTTTGGGACAGCTGAAAAACACCTCTGACCTTCTGTCCCTCTTTCTGTTGCCAATATCCTTTCTCCATCTTCTCTCTGTCTTTCTGCTCCTTCAGCCAAGATTTCCTCGCAGCTTCAGAGAACTGATGATTCAGAGTTTCAGAATTCTTTTACTGGTGCAGATTAGAGGAGGACGTGCATTCTCATGATGCTCTCTCTCATGGCTTTAGGCTGAGGATCGGCCCCTTTGAACGCCAGACCATGGGAATGAAACATATGATTCGGTCCTTCAGAACTGGCCTTGTTCAATAAGCTGAGATGATGCGCATCGGCTGTCACTGAAGTGATGTCCATGAAATTAAAACTTGATATGTTCATTATGGAAATGAGTGTCAGGCCACCTGACCAGGGGGAGTCACCTGACAACCACACACAGGTGCTGTGTGGAGTTTGTAGTTTACGCTCTGCTCTGCCTGGGGTCACCGGGGAAGATCACGGAGGTTAGGGCACCACGTGCAACACCCAGGCAGGCAGGCAGGCAGGCAGACAGGCAGGCAGACAGGCAGGCAGGCAGGCAGGCAGGCAGACAGGCAGGCAGGCAGGCAGGCAGACAGACAGACAAACAGACAGACAGGCAGGCAGACAGGCAGGCAGGCAGGCAGGCAGGCAGGCAGGCAGGCAGACAGACAGACAAACAGACAGGCAGGCAGGCAGGCAGGCAGACAGGCAGACAGGCAGGCAGACAGGCAGACAGGCAGACAGGCAGGCAGGCAGGCAGTCAGGCAGACAGGCAGACAGACAGACAGGCAGGCAGGCAGTCAGGCAGACAGACAGACAGGCAGGCAGGCAGGCAGACAGACAAACAGACAGACAGGCAGGCAGGCAGGCAGACAGATAGACAGACAGACAGACACCCAGGCAGACAGACAGACAGACAGACAGACAGACAGACAGACAGACAGACAGACAGACAGACAGACAGACAGACAGACAGGCAAGCAGGCAGGCAGGCAGGCAGACAGACAGACAGACAGACAGACAGACAGACAGACAGACAGACAGACAGACAGACCGACCTAAGTGTGTTCGCCCACGACGCTGCTGTGCAGGAGTCACTAGCTGGTCCTTGTGCTCGGAGAGAGACTGAGCCCGCTGACGTCTCATCCCCTCAGTGATTCCTAAATATCCAATAGTGTCTAGGAATGTACATCTGATCCAGCTCCATCTCAGGCCCATTAGGAGGTCACGGTGCGCCAGCTTCTTTTCACGGGCTTCCAATGGACAATGTAATTTGCATTCCAGAGCTCAGGGGAAGAAAAGACATTTGGGTGTCCTGAATGACCTGATATAATTGCTTCTGAGAGCGTAACTGCCAATTCTGTTTCATTCTAATGGGGTCTCCAGTGAACTCTGGCAGATTAATTCAGGGGTCTGTCTCAGCCGTGTCGCATCTGTTGACCAGCTGTTTACGCCAAGAAAACAGACGCTAATGTCAGTCTCATATCACTGTTT
Source organism: Takifugu flavidus (assembly GCF_003711565.1). NCBI lineage: Eukaryota > Metazoa > Chordata > Actinopteri > Tetraodontiformes > Tetraodontidae > Takifugu > Takifugu flavidus. The sequence continues at coordinate 6,767,902 of NC_079538.1, forward strand.
TGTTTTTTGTTGTTGATGAACATTTTGTTATAGAACAGAGAAGTTCAGGTGTAATTACACATACACAACACATTGAATTCACATTAAAAACAGCTAGGGAACAAAGTGGATCCTGAAACCACTCCCTGTTCCCTATATAGTGCACTAATTAGTGAGTATGCCATTTTGTAGCAGTGTCCGGATGTTAATGACCAACAAACCCTATTTAATTCACTCATCATATCCCATAATGCATTGTGAAATGTAGCGTACAACCACTGATCTCTGCAGCAGCAGAGGATGATGGGATATATGGAGGCAGAGTGAATACAGAATAGTAAACAAGCTCGTCAACAGCATGTGATTGTTAGCATTTTATTCAATATGTATTAAAAGATGCAGGTTAAGTGTTGCTATCTGTTGCTAGCATGAAAAAGGTCTCCAGTCAGTTCTGTTTGAATAAATACCTTTAATGTTCCGTTCTCTGACATTCAGATTCGTTTAAACACTACAAATATATCGGATGAACACACAACACACACAACATTGGGGAAACTGAACCGTATGCACGTGCTGACAGTAACAGAGAGGATCGTGTTTCTGGCTCAGTTTGTAAATGTTTGTCAAAGCCGGTCGACGGTTTTTTGGCTGCGAGAAGAGAAACAACAGGTGGAAACTTTAATGTTCAGAGGATGAGACGTTCCCTCGAAGACAACACGTTGATACTATTAACGGAGGATAAACTTACCTGTTCAAACACTTTGATACCGTAATGACTTAAATCCCAATTAAAAGGATGGATTTAATAACGAGTTCATGCGTCCTCGGACTCCAAATCTCCACAGACGTCATTGTGAGCGTGTTGTTTTTGCTCCAGATGTGATTTTTCGGGGGGAATTTAAACAGTGGTTGTGCTTTATGGTTCCACGCACATTCCTTGCGCAAACAAACACAAGCTGCTGTTTTGACCCCTGGGCAAAAGCAGCAATAAACTATTGTCAGCCGGTATTATTTGGTGATAGAGAGGTCACCTGCCATGTCCACATTCTTGAGATAACTCCTCAGCGTACATAAATATCCTGGGTGCCTTGGTCCATCTGCCTGTTAATCAACCCAAAGGCTGGACTGAAATCTCTCTTATTGCCCCTCAGCTCAATCAACACAACAAGAGGTGCAACAATAGCCCTCCTTGTCCCTGCGTCATCAGTGCAAGCAAATCTGACCTCATCCGGAATGTTTTCACAAAGCTGACTCTGATGGACCGTCACGTTCAGAAGCACATGGGTCGAGGGGGGAAAAAAACCTTTTAATTATGGTTTTCCTGCACCGACGGGTGTGCCGCCAATGTTGTCACGTTCCCGAAGCCTTTCCCTCCGATAGGAAAGGGAGGAAAAAATAGACAAAGCCAGAGTGGTAAAAGAGGGATGGGGTCACGAACTAGAGGTCGGATGGGTCTGAACCTGTGCAGCCAGAATCAAGAACGGCAAAATTAGATGATGCAGATGCAGTTATGGGCAACAGATGTGGACCGGGGCTCGGCAAGGACATGCAGGCTGGAATTATCCTGTTAGCGTGGGCACGTTTGCTCTCTGCATGCGGGCACAGTATGCTAGCAATGAACTTTTCTGACATCTTCAGCTCGTTGGAATCTCAACGAGAGCTAAAGAACCCCACATCCCCATTAGATTTAATCTGCAGCACCTACTCTCTTTATTCTGGTGTCATTTTCTCGTGTTGCAGTTTCGGTCAAAAACTGGACTGGACCGTTTCTGCTGCCCCCTGGTGGTGAACCGCACCAACGGCCACCGGTCCACCCCTTCCATTGTCCTCAAAGTTCAGTTAAGGCTAATCATTTGTACGTGTGTGTGTGTGTGTGTGTGGTGTGTGTGTGTGTGTGTGTGTGTGTTTCTTCTGGGGTTTCTTCATGACTGGACAAGTGTCCTGAGGGGAGGCGAACTCTGTGACTCCCCTCTGGTCGCTCTGACTCTGAGATTCTTGCTTCAGTTTTGTTTAACATGATTTAGTATGTGTTACGTGTGTTTTAACATGTGAAGTGAACCACCGGTGCTTTAAAATTCCATACTTGTCTGCATGTGGGAAAGAGGATGTGGACCACATCAAATTCACACAGTCTGTTTGTTTTGTTTGTTCCACTGAGAGAACGTTATTAATAAGCCTCGCTGTCATTACAGTTGTGTGACAGGTCACTTTAAGCATTTCAGGACAAATGGCTGGCAGTGCTTGTGCGTATATTCTGACATCAACATAATAATAATAACCACAAAGTGAATTTATACAGCTATTTGGGGTACCGAAGTGATTTTCATTTTTGAACCAGGATTAAAGAACATGTCAGGGCTGCAATGAGGCGAAGAAAAGACCCAAAGCCTTCCATTTCTGGACAAAGAGAGCCAAAAGAGCTACAATCCAGAACACAGATTCAGGTTTGAATGTTTGTGTACGACATGTCATGCTTTGTTACAATAAGTAATTACATATTATTACATTAGAGCTGACATCCAGCACTTCCCTCATGACAGAATAGGCAATAATAAACCACACTAACACATCAGTCTTTTTTTAATAACATGAGTGGGAACTTGATGTAACTTCATCAGCTGTAGCATCGTTAAATAAATCAGAATGTAATTACACTGCAACGCCAACATAGTCTGGAGATACGACACATATTATAGATTATTTGCATAAAGTCGGATATTTTCCTTGGCTTTCTTGCCAGACATTAAGTCTTGTCCTATTGTACACCAACATTGTCAGTAACTTGTGTGCAAACTTCCACCTTCTATTCAGCCAGGAAACGTTTGCGTGTCTGTAGTCGAATCCCGTGTCCCTTCATGTTATCAGCAATTAGATGTTCAGGTGGTCTCCAGAAGGATGTTCCTCCACCTAACGTCTCCCCTCGAGGTTTGTATGGGACCAGTGTCTTTTTACTGAGAACCGCCCAGCGTCTTTGGTCTCCGAGGGACGACTCTTTTGTCTGCTAAATCCTCTTGACAAAACCTGCGTTGAAATGTCCGTCACGCAGACGTTCATTCATATGTTTACTTTAAGCGTCCACATTTGTAGTTTCATGTTCGCTGTATGCTCCGGATTTTAAGCATTAGGACTCCGTCTTTCTCTGAGTTGCCGTGTTTGATTTAAACAGGTGCAAAAAAGCATTTTGAAAAGTCTCTAAAAAAACACTAGAAGCTGCTTCACGTCTGTGTCTGTGATACAAATATATAAAAATATGATGTATGAAAGCAGCCACCAGTCACGCAGTCAGCTCACGCAGGCATGGGAGACTAAGAAACAGCAGACAAAATCAATAAAGACAACAAAATCAACACAAATTGGAGGAAAGAGCCCTGACTCACAGTTCCGGACCAGCACAGTTGGTTCTGAAAGGTCAGAAATAACACCAGGGTGATCCAGGAGGGTCAGCTCGTCTCCCCAGGCTACAATCAGATGATTTCTGGACGCTTTGAGGACGAGAAAGAAGCAAAAAAGTCGAGACTCGCATCACTGAGTAGCACAATAGCTGCTTAATAAATAGGGTGTTTTATCGCTTTATATTAGTTCATGGAAATATTTATACATTATTGTTATTTTATGACGTCCATAATTGCATTAAAAATATATTTTGTGCTTTCATAAGAACCTTTTAAATGTGCATGTTTGCTGTTAATGCATGTAATGAGTTTAATAGAAGGGGGAAAACTAATAAGACTAATAAAACCTGTTAATATCTGTTTATAGCTGCCATATATCATTAGTATAAATTCCATTTCCTGCTCTTTCTTCATTATAACAAACTGGATCTGTAGTCGAAACAGCTGTCAGACTTCATAGCTCTTCCTTTTTGCAGCAAATCCCTCTGCAAGCGACTTGACTGCCTCACCAGCGGATATTTGGAGTCCTTTCCACCGGCCCCGCCGCTCGGTCCTGTGGAAGAAACAAACAAACAACAAACAACAGCACCTGTCCCGGCGGCATTCCTGCAGCCCGTCTTCACGTCCTCCCAGGTCACCGGTTCAGCGTGCCAGACGCAGCAGAAAGAGCGACGGCCGGTCGCGCTCGTGTTGCTGCACCGCAACAACAGGATGAGAGCGGGAGAAGAGTTACGTTCAAAGACAGATGGGAAATGCATTCGCGTGGGATTTTCACGCAGGATTGCATGTGCCCGTGCGTGTTTGTGGACTGTACATGTGTAAAGTTTAAAATCCCACCAAATACTGGACAGACCAGTCAAGTAGGGTTTGATCAGAACTGTGGATTTGATTTAGCAGCAGTGGACAAAGGAGGCTTAAACCAACTAACTGCACTTAATTTGAAGCTGCAGTGACAGAGGAACAAAACAGTTCAGTCAACCTGGCAGCACCGGTGACGTTCTGGGCGCCTCCAGCTGGAACAGACGGCCGGGAACTCCGGCATTTGTGCCGAGAAGGCAGATTCTCAGCAGACAGACACGGTTCTGGGTCAAAGTTGACGACTATCGCAGAGGCCTGGACTCCACCAGACCCCTGAAGGTGTGCTGTGGTATCTGGCACCAAGATGTTAGCAGCAGATCCTTTAAGTCCTGTGAGCTACAAGTGAGGCCTCCGTGGATCAGGCTTGTTTGTCCAACACATCCCACAGATGCTCGCTGGGCTGAGATCTGGGAGTTTAGAGGAGAAGTCAACACCTCAAACAGGTTGTTGTGCTCCTCCAACATTCCTGAACCATTTTAGAGATTTATTTTGAGTTAATACCACCAAATACATTTACTTGAGGATTATGGTTCTGGTATTTTACCATATTGTGCATTTGCTCTGTTTCAATGGCAAAACATCCCTTGAATTTTGACCACCCAAAGACCAAAGTGCTGAAAGAACCAAACATCCATCAACTCAAATTCAAACGAGTTCCTAAAACTCTTCGGCGCATTTGGCTCCATATTAAACACGGGTGGCTATCTGTTAGTCCAAGGAACTCTTCTAAAACTCTTCCTTCGACAGACGATCAGGCTCAGATAGAATCGGCACCTGCCTCGGCCCCCTTGTCTCAGGGATTTGGGGTTGCCAGGGCTGCGTTTGGGATCCGATCTGATCTCTGTGAAACTGTCATGGCTGCTTCCTTATGATGTTAACGCAGTAGGTGGCTCACATCAGGTCACAGCAGCCAATAAAGGAAAAGACAGCAAATGGTTACTGCTACGTTTAGCACCATACAGTATGGAGACACCTCCAGGCCTGACTATACTGTTCAGAACTACTGAGGGGATTACAGCACCCATGTGAGGGGTTTTCTTAGGATATTACAGGTCTGTCCGGTAAAATATACAGCTCCCCAGCTCTCTGCATGGTGGATAAACTTCTGCCATTAATGTTTCAAAATATTTAGTTACATAGTTATAGAACAGAGCTCCTTTAGATAGTTAAAACAAAAAAGAGGCATTTGGCTCCATATTAAACATGGGTGGCCATCTGTTAGTCCAAGGAACAAAAACATCCAATCAGCTCATGTATTCATGAAAACGTTCTTGTTTGTTATGCAGAGGAACCACTGGGTCCGCGTGCTTGTAAGCACTTCAGTGTTAGACTGATAACGGTTTAATTGTGGACATCATGTGATACTGATTTCAGAAGGATTGATGTGGTTCACGTGTTCCACCCTCTGTGACGGTATCCTGTAAAATTAGAACCCACTACCCTACTGTTCTCCAGCAACCTCCAATCAGTTTATTGACACTTGATTAGTGCCATTTATCATTCCTGCTTCGAGCACGCTAGATGTGAAAATAATAACCGATCGGTCAATTTCAAATAAAAGCCATCCCATTATTCATACACAGTTCGCAGTGGTAGTGAAATAATCAAAGTTTCAACTGACTGGAAAACTCATCGGAAAAAAAACCCCCCAGCAACATTTCGGATCCACGTGCGTGTGAAAAAGGTGCCTCTCGTCCTTGAGGGCGGCCATTTTTTGAGGGCTGTATTTTGACCTCTGTGACTGTTTAAATCTCTCAGTTCAACCCACCCGGATTCCCTCATTCAGCTCATCCTGCTCTAAACCTTTTCCCTTTTTCCTTATCCGTGCACTTTTCTGTGATCAGACAGTATTCACTACGCGTGAGCTGTTCAAGGCCACAAGCCAGCAACGTAATATCACTTCAATTTCCCCTCAGCTCTTCCTGTCCTGCTGCGTCTAAGAGGGAGAGGCAGTCCGTGCGCCAGCTGCCTGCTCGTGTCCTCTGTCTCTGGTTCAGAGCCATTTGGTTTAATGTCTATCCTCCACTTGGGCCTGACATCTTGAATCAGCATTTTTTTGGCACTACTTGGCTTTTGAAGTGCAGACAGCAACTCCACCTTCGCCGAGATGTTGCATAACCAGCACACATGTGCACCATCTGTGCAGCTCTTGCTGGTGGTTCAAGGTTTCTCATTAACCGATTCAACAGATTCTATGACCTCAAGGAGTGTTAGTTTTATATTTTGGCTAAGTCGTTTGGTCAGAAGTCAGTATATTTTAGAGACTAAGAGAGCAATATTCCAACATATCTTGGCTGGTTTATCCCATATATTTGCAGGTAAAATGCTCAAGAGTAGCCGTGACTTTCCCTACGTGACTGTTCTGTTTCAAAAGGATTCTGCTCAGATTCATCCAATTACTTATTTTAATGAGAAACTCACATCACAGTTTTGATTTTAATCTTCAGAGCTTGAGACCAGTTACCTAATGTCAATGTGAAACTGACCCCAGACATGAGCATGTGTTTTTCCTCTGTCCAGCGATTTTGGAAAGGAATCAATAAACTGAAAGTTGATTTTTTTTCCTGCACTAAATGTGGCAAGAGAGAGAGAGAGAGAGAGAGAGAGAGAGAGAAGAGAGAGAGAGAGAGAGAGAGAGAGAGAGAGAGAGAGAGAGAGAGAGAGAGAGAGAGTGGGACCGAAAATCTTTGCTGATCACGAAAGAGGTTGCTTTGACAAGTTAGAGTGGAAACTCTTGTGGGAACCTGCAGGGCCAGTCAGAAAATGAGGGGGCAGGAACAATGAGTTTCTTTACTGATTGTACAACACAGACTCGTGCCAGCTGTGCCAGAACGTCCAATATCGTCCACCCCCACAGCCAAACCCAACGCTATTTCTTCAAATGAATCCATAGTTTGTTGGCGAAAATCACCTCCATCTTTCTTATTTCCCTGCAGCTTTGCAGAGGTAGAGTTGTTAGTTACTGTTGCTATGGCCGGGGATATTCTGATTCTGATATTCTGCAGATTTATCAGACAATTCTGGTTCCAGCCCAATGACTTTGGGAAACTCCAGTGGCTTTTCACTGGGGAGGTGATTACGCTACAGGCGACGCCGGTTACTGTGGTCTGAAACAAAGAGGCGGAAGACAGGAGAAAGAGACAGAGAACAGATGAAAATGAAAGCACATGTGGCTGACATCTGTCTGCCTCTCGTCATGAGGATTTGCATACAGGGGCGACTCAAGCAGCCCAGACAAGCAATCACAACACGACTCATTAGACGGGCGAGGCTCCTGAAAGAAGCTTTGAGCGCCCGGCTGGTGTTTAATGGTAGGAAGGAGGAATCTAAAGAATGTCTGGTGCTTGAGTTTGTCCCTAAATGAAAGGTGCTTCTGTAACGAGCAACCAATCAGCAGATGGACGGATGCTGAGATCCCCATTTCTGTAATGGTGCTGCACTCTGTGACTAAATATAATGAACCAGTAGAGCGGAAGAATGTTTTTTGTTTATGTTTCAAATAACCATTTAAGCAGTTAAGAAAATAAAAGTCTAAGATCGTCCTAGTAGATACGATCAAATGTGAATATTTAATACCAAAGTGTGACGATCAACGCCTTTAGAGCTAATGGTTCTCCTCTTAAGTCGTGCTCCTGCCATAATCTTTATGCTTCTGACGCGTCTGCATTCACCCTGTAGCACATTCTGGTATTTTTGTTTAGTTGATGTTTGAGTGTTTCGAGATTGCATAAATCCGTTGGGAGATGAACACGTTGTTATTCCACTGGAGAGAGGGAGGATCTTCCCACATTCATAACATCTCCTTGCTTTTACACAATCTTCTTAAGAAGACTCATATAATGAACACACTGACTTTATATTATTGTTGCGTTAAGCTCAAGTAAGAACTAGTAGACCATTATTGTTCGTCAATGGACAAAAGCACATTTTTTTGTGGTGATTGTGTTCTAAGAGTACAGGTGTCATTTTCACACACACCTTGATACGGGTTAAATTCTCGTGAAATTCCCCTCTTAAAGCCCGGATTCCCGCGTCCTGCCCGTGCAAGCACAGCCATCACGTTGCTGGCCCTGTGACTAAGCATTTTCACCCAGCCTGGGGCAAGTTCTTTCACAGTGCACAGGCAATTTAGCAGGAGATATCTTTGTGACCAATTCGTTGAAATGACTCGTGTCAGTTCTTGGGAAAACTGCACAGAATCCCTGGGAAAAATAAAGGAAGAAGCCCTCAGAGTCGCATGTTACAGCAAGCTGGACATCAGTTAGAGGATAAGGATGAGACGTCCTGAGTGGAAGTGCTTTAAACACAAAACCAGTTGGGGAGGCAGGGTCAAAGGTCAGTGATCACCTGCATCAAACAACATCAAACAAAAGAGAACATTAGATTATGGTATTGAAATAATTCCCAATACCAAGATGATATGACCCAGAGTCTATTATTACCTTCACACTCTTTTTGTATTAAAGAATACATTTAAGACAGAAAGGTTCATCAAAATGTTTTAGCTATATGTCAAACCAGCTGGAATGACCTAAATCAGCAAGAGATGGATCCTTTATGTTGGATTTTTGATGGTTAACAGCTTAGAGTGACCTAAACTGAGGGATTTGAGCACCTTAAAGATCCAGCGAGATTGCTTGGTAGGGTCTTTAGGGCCAACTAGTTCTACACGGAGGCACAGACACCAGAAAAGGAACGTAATGATAGATCAGCACACCTGTCACAGGGGGCCAGCCTGAAACTCTGGCTGAGAATGCTTTTCCACTGACATTACCATACAATAAACAGGACGCTTCTCAGTGAATCAGCAGAGAACAAGAATATCAAGACTTTGGGTTTTTAATGGAACCATCGAGTCAAATGAAAATGAAATAATCTGCAAATACAAATGCTGCTCAGTTGCATCTGCACAGGAGTTGCCATAAACCTTTAGATGAGGTTTCAATGAGGTCTGGATTGTTAAAAAAAAACCAAAAAACCTGCTTTCTTGGTTCAGAAAACAGATCCCTTTTCTAAGTTGACGGTTTGAGGCTTTTGAATTTGTTTTGCATTTTTGGGAGCTTTTCTTTCTCATTCTTTCTAAGGCTTCAAGGATGTTGGGGAGGAATTACTTACTGAAACCAAAGCAGTCTCCAAACTGTCTCCAAATGCACGAGGAGACAACCTTAAAACACCGTCCCCATACGAATCTTCTACCCTGCGCTCCCCTTACGCTTCAGACGTGCACCACTAATCATAGTGGTGGATCCCACTTTTCTAATTGTGCTTGCGTTTATATTACAGCCTGCGCGCCACCACACCATCGGATCATCGTTTCTGACTTGGGAGCCGTGGGAAACCACAGTTCTGGGGAAATGTTATACGCAAACATTTCAATTTGGGATTAAATATAAATATTTGGATATGTCTTCTCCTTTTATTTTCACTTTATCCAATTTTTGTATGGGATCTATCATTTTCCATTGAAGATGTCAGCCACAGATTACCAGACGCAGTTAAGGTTTAAGTCAAAGCTCATATCCAGATATTATCCAGATAAGTCTTGACTGCAACAATGCAAGAAAGGAAACATATACAGTATATATATATATATATATATCAGTGTGGACACGTCGTCTGTACATCAATTTTCAAATTATCTTTTGGCCTTACTGTAGGGTTGGGGTGGGTTGAATCAGATGTCTGATTCAAACAGACTGAATTTAAACTCGCTTCTATGCAGAGGTTTGTTACAAAGGTAATTGGAACAGTGACTGAGCAGGTAAGCTCCAGCTGAGAGTATAAGGCAGAGCAGTGTGGGGAAACGGGATGGAAGTAAGAGAGAATCTTATAACATCAGCAGAATAATATCACATCCGAGTCATTTCAAGGCTATGGAGCCATTTTCAAAACAAAAACCAAAGAATATCGATATGGGGATGCTCACTTTCTGGTTGTTTTTCAAAGTTAAACTCTTTTTTTTTTTAAATCTCCTCCTGTCTATATCCCGCTGCCCTGGCTGTGTGTGTGTGTGGCTTTTTCTACTCAGATCAAAGAGGGCAGTCACCCCATCAGAGGAAACCTTGTTAATGTCGCTGATACCGTGCCATCAGCCTATTTGCAGCTTGTTCTCAATAACAGGAAGCCAGGAGAAATGAGTTCTCCCATAATTACACCAGGCTTGTTTTTCCCTTCCTCCCCATATAGTATTCTAGCGCCAAGATCAAAGGATGGAATGTTGAATCACGATCTTATATCAGAGGGGGCTTCCAGAGTCTAGCACCCGTTTAGTAGAGCCACTTCACAAGTGTGGCCATACAGGCAGCCTAAGACGTGGAAAACAGGGTCACGGAGAGAGTAGAATAAGCTAATACTACAGCACTGCATTGTGGGAAATTTGAAGCAACAGTGATTGTTTTTGATTGTACATTAATAGTAACATACAACAAATTATAGAAGGTCCACCAGATTCATATCGAGTTTTAAACAACAACACCCTAAACTGCATGTGGTGTTTATTAAGTGAAGCTTAAAAACCTGATTGATCCCTCTGATAACTGATAACATCCCAACATGCTTTTCACAGAGCTCATATTCGTGATCCAAGTCCAAAGAAGAGGAAAAACATCTGATGATTAAAGCAGTTCTGGATACACATGACCCACGGAAAGTCTGAAACTCATGTTTCCCTCAATGAACGAACCGATTGAGTGGGAAAAGGAGACGATGATTCTGAGCAGGAGCGTTTGGAAGACAGACAGACGCTGCACATCCTGTTGACAGGATGACACAGACAACCAGACAAACACGACCAGGACAACTTCCCCAAAATCTGCTGCACACTCATCTCAATGTCAGTTTTATATTCAGGCTTTGCACGACTTCATCACATCTGCTGTTTAATATTTCATAGTTTTCCTCCTTCACACGTTCATACACACTGATTACATCTATCAGTGTGAGCAGCTGGCGAAGCCACGGCAACCAGGACGCTAATGAATTCAGCCAGCAGTGTGGCACTTGTGTTTCTGTCATGCATGTGACATGTGCTTGCACTAAAAGAGACCATCAGTAGCACATTGATGTGAGACAGTAATGAGTGTTTTATCCTGCAATCATCTTCTGGAAATGGTACACAGAGTCCAACATTACGGAGAGTTTCTGGGCAACGTTTATGTCTTTCGAAGCCAACCTGCTGCTATTGTTTGTCCCTGACGATCTTAAAGGAAGAAGGCAGAGAAGCAGAAATGGTCTGTGATCAGAAAAAAGACACAATTATTGAATTTTTAATGGGGAAACTGTCAAACAAACTGATTCAATATCACTCAGTATGCGAGCTGGTAGAACGGGGCACTCATGCGCATTTAAAAGGGATTTATTATGGTTTAATAATGAACTTCAACTTCTATACTCCTCCCGTGTCACTTGCACTACAGCACAAAGTTCTGATTTTAAAAAAAACCTTACTTTCACACCTTGTGGTTGAATAAGTATCTTTATCCTGTATATCATTCAAGGTTTGTCATTTTTCATTCCCTTTCCCAAAAATGAGAGCAAATGGAAGAAAGTGAGACGCAGTGAGAGGAGTGATGGCCGGTGAGAAGATCCTCTCAGCTCTCCTAGAAAAGAATTGGGGATTAGGCGGTGAATGGCGATTACCTCCCTCCACGTCGGCCAGTCAGCCGCTGTAATCAAGGACGGCGCGAGTGATACCATGATTGTCCGGGAGGAAGAGGTCAGAGACAATAATCCTTGGGAAAATATGAACCACAATGACAGGCTGTGCAGAGATGATGCCAGCGGCTGCATTCCCTTTCAGAGGGGGGGAGAAACCGAGTAGATGTCTGGATGGATGGGAGAAAAACAGTGACTTCCTCTCAGGGTTCAATACTTATGAGCCTTTCTGGGACATTGAGAGGCCAAGGAGTCCTGGAGGAAAGAGAGAATAAGGAAAAACCTCACAAGTAATAGAGCTTAGAGGGATCACTTCATTAGGCCCCAGTGATGAAATCACCTCATAGGGGAATGGAAGATCGGGCCACGGCAGCTAGCTTCTCTGACCACCCACCGGAGGAACTCTTTCTGCTATTTCTGCTGCGGTAACTCCAAAATGAACACCTGCCAGCGCGCCTTCAGCTCTGATCTGCATCTCCATAGCTTCCAGTAGAAGAAATGGAGCTGAATATTACCCATAAATACTGGATATCTGCTGGGATTTGTTTTTGTTTGAGTCAACTTACTGGAAAATTGGCTCAGAGCTGCGTTTTCAAATTTCAGTGTGAAATTAACCAACACAATCTAACAACTATCACAGCTCCAGTGAGACGGGTTTAATGAACAGGGATTATTCAAGATCAGAGGGAGAGCGGGGTCACACCCTCTATGACCTTGAATTACTTTTTATAGCAACTTTAATACTTCTGAGAGATTTGCTCTGTGGTCCCAAAACCAAATTTCCGTTGTTGGAATTCCTGCGGTGTACCGATATTCACACATGCTTAATTAAACACAGCAGAACGATCATTGTGGTGACAAAAGGATCAATGCACAGGCTTAAACTGAAACCTTACAGGCAGGTGAACTTTGTCATAAAATGTTGTAGCAGGCAATGTTCCATAACCTTGAGTATTTAAAGACGTAAAGCCTTCATGGGGGGCCAATTTACCGAATAATAAACCCACACATACGTTCAAAATCCCCCCGATACCTCTTTACGCCGAGAGAGGTGAAGGTCTGCTGGCTCCGCTGTCATTCAAGGGCTTTGATAGAGATTCTAACAACAGCAGCCATTATACTGCACACAAAAAGCACCGTTTTAAATATTTAAAGGGACTAAAGGGGCTCCATTGTTCATTGTAACACAGCTTCTAGAAGAACTCATGAGCAAGTATCAAAATCCTTCACACACGCAGCTTCTTTTTGAATCAATAGCACCTTGTATCTTGTTTGTAGCACTAAAATGCTTTGTCATGAGGTCTCGCTGTTTTAACGTTGGCAGCGTGGCGGTGCCCTCGCATCACCTGACCACATTTCTTAAATGCTTCAATCCCAGGTGCTGCCTTGCTCAACGCCCCCCTCATCACCAAACCTAGTTATGAGGGGAATTGACTTTTTAATGAACTCCTCCAGTCTTTATCTCAGTTCCCTGCTTCCCTCTGTCTGTCAGTGTCTCAGATTGAGCATCCGAGGGATTAATCAGGATTAATCAGGAAACAGTCAGGAAAGCATCTGAAATATGCTGATTCAGTCCTGTCACAAATTGAGTTTTTGACCTTGTGATCTGCCTGGTGCTGCAAACGTCCAGTCAAAAACAGTCGCCCCAGTAACGGCGGGACTGGAACCAAACCAGGTCCAGTTACAATTACAAACAAAAACATGCCATTGTGACAAAACAGCAGCTTCTCCCTGCTGTCTCCCAGCATTCAGGTTCAACACATACCGACCCTGTTCGCTGCGGTGGGTCACGCAGAGAAGGCTCACTCAGGCTTCTCATGCACTCTGGCCTGCAACACCTGGATTTAAGAGACACCGTCTCCCTTCTGGTTGATTTATTGCATCCCAGGACTTTTCTCCCCATCGACCTTCTTCAGTTGCCAGACTGAATTACATAATATACAAAACAGTGGAGGACCTGTGAACCCCGCTCACGTTAAGAGCTGTTTGGCTTGTAGGGACTCCGTCTGTTCCAGTGGAAACGTACACACATCAAAGACTCTCAATGCAAAAAATACAAGAAACACAGCGTGGCGGACAAAGGTGGTTTTGTGCGATGAAAATGGTCCATAAAGGCCCATTGAGGAGGAAAATAAATGTGAGCTGATTGAAGGGGGCATGTTGTGACGGGCCGGAGGATGTTTCTCAGATGTGAGGTGGTTGGGTGAATGTTTCTGGCATCCCGCAAGTCCTGCGACTGGTAGCAAGCTATGCCAAAAATGCATGCGTAAATACGCTACTCTGAGGCATGTCTGTGCCTTGCATAGACGCATGTGCATGCTGTATGGCTCCATTTGCTCCCATTAAATAAAAAAAATGATAATAAGCACCTCCCAGCTGTCACAACCTGTTGTACAGCAATATGTGCAAGCAAAAGAGCAGATTTTTTAAACTAAATTGCTTTTATTTACATTTTATTTTTGGGGTATTTGGGTTTTTCCTTTGAATAATGGATTAAAATATATATGTTGTAAACTTAAAATGAACAAATTAAAAGTACCAGGTTTAAACCAATTTAATAACTTCTTACTCCTACTCAAGGTTTTCTTCCTTTCAAAAGGGAGGTTTCCTGGCCACTCTTGCTTGCTTGGGGGGGCAGGCTGGGTTTTCTGTAAAGCTCTTAGAAACAATCTGGATCCTAACAGACACAATAGAAATAAAGGTTATTTGTTTATAACGCGGTGTAAAGTTCTTGAAGCAATCGAAGCAGCTGTCGATCTGCTAATCTTAAAGGCCGATGAACGTTTTAAAGTCATTATTTGTATCACACGATTACGCAACATTCTGCCCAATTTGCCGCGGCCACCTGAAAGAGGACATTTATTGGGGCTCATGCATGAATCATCTGTCCTGTGGTATTCATCACAACAGGCTTAAATACACTTAATTTGACACACAATGCCATCTGAAGGTGAAGCAGGAGTTTAGCAGGAATGTGCACGTGTTTTCATTATACAGACTGGAAAAACGTCTGAAGGGTGGAGCCGTCAAAGGTGAAGGCTGTGGCTGAGAAGATGTGTGTTTTTACGTCAAAACACTTTTTTTTCGCTCTCGTGAAACCGCATTTGTTACTTTTTTACTTACTTTTGCAGAGCCCTGCTTTTACCTGCTGTTGTCATAAGAGGCCGCTGAATCCGTGAATGAAGGCTTCGCTGTGTGTGTTTGTTGAGTTTGGAAAGATGACAATGCGAAAACGGTCTATATCCGCTTCATATGTGGTCAGTTAGATCAGACAGAGGTACCAGAACCACTGGGCTTGAGTGTCTAACAAAACAACAAGAGGAATCTGCTAACAGGAGAGGCAGATGGCTGCTGGAACACACACATACTGAGGCAAAGCTGACCACAGGAGATGTACAAAACTGCCAAAATCGCTGGTTCATAATCATCACAATCATGCGTGATTGACCAATATCTAAGACCAGTTTAGATTTAGGTGCAAGTTAGGACATTTAATTGCATTTGAAACTTAAATATAACACATTGTTGTCCGCTGGGTGCTTTCTTGTGCATATCAAAGCAGATCTAAAGAAGTCTCTCAGATGAGAAGCGATGTCGCCCTGGAGTGAAGCCCCTCGCCACTGTCAACAGGTCAAAGGCCAAAGAATTTGAGGGAAAAAAAGTTAAAAATTGTGGTAAACAAAAATGTGATTTTTTTGCTTCTGTTGAAGGCAACGAGGTTACTGTGAAAATTCTTGAAGAAAAAGAGGGGGTCAAAGTTCCTCTGGGGGGGGGGGTTAACAGCCTTGATGGCATCTCTGCTGTCTAAATATGCTTAAAACCTTCTGGGCTTGATGTTTATGTGTTTCAGCTGTCCATCATGCAAAGCAGCTGCTGGAGCATTTTAAACAAACCGCTTCTGCATTCACCGCACAAAAAAGCTGCTCGTTTCACATCATCACCTGCTTTGTTTGGTTTTTGATCCCAAGGAACAAATCCTGCTTCTGAACGGTGAAGATGCCCAAAGCCGAGCGAGCATTCGCCTCAAATGCCCAGTTGTTGGTGAAACGTTCCGACTGCAGAGTTAAATTAAACTCAGATCATATCTGCAAATGTAGTCTCAGGAGCACAGCGGAGCAGCATATTTCAGTGGCAGGCCCACCACAGATAAAGCTAATAACGCCAGAACGGATCACAGCCGCCCCCGATCGGGCTGCCGATGAGGAAATGTGATGGAATGTCCGTTTTCAACACTCTCAATGTGATTCCATCAAAACCAAAACAGCTCCCAGTGTTGCAGCCGTCACTGAGCGCTCTTCTGCGTCTGAGGCTCCTTTTGAAAATGTGGGGATTCGTTTAGATGTGAGGATAATGGAGCCTTCAGGAGAAACAAGAGGAAGCGATGGGACAGGGAGCCTTAGCACCAAACTGCAGGAAAACATACAGCCGACTGCTCCAAACTGTTTAAACACATGGCGATATCACAGGGAAGATAAAGATTGTGAGCCCTTAATCCTCCCTGTTTGCTGTTCGTCTGATTTTGGGACTCGATGTTTGTTTGAGAGTAAAATGGGGAAAATAATCCAAAAGTACAGCATGAATAAAAAAGGTGATAATGATCACTGAGGAAGTTTCTGAAAGAGAAATTATTTCATCTCGTTTAGAGTAAAAACCTGAACTATTTTGCTTTGATGGCAATAGTGGAGGTCATCCAAAGTTTCTCAGGCCTGTTTCATCTTGGTTTCACCACAGAAACCCTCGGACATCATTTTTCCACACCTGATGTGTTGTGCATTGTTTTACTGCGATGACCTTTCACCTTTGTCAAACACCAGATCCTCTTTCTGATGCGCACGCTTAAAAACGGGTAACACGGGCTCGTCAGTGTTCCGCTGGGTTATATTAGCCATCCTAATTCTGTCCCCCTGGAGCGGCGTTAGGAGCAGAGCCCCGGTGTTCACACGCCCCTGCTAGAAACCATTTCCCTGTTCATTCTTCAGAAAGATTGTGCAGGATAAGCGTCGATGCGGAAGTGAGCGCGTGTGAGCTGCAGCTGCATCCATAGCGCTCACTTTGACTGTTCTGCATGGCTCTTTACAATAAGAGATGACTGCATGAGTTAGTTGAATATCCATTTTTTGGAATTCCCACCAATGTTACGGTCATTGCGGTGAATTAAACACTCGTGCACAGCTCCTCATGCACATGTAGTCACCCTGCAGACACTGCTGCCTATTTAGAGCCTCCAGAAGGTCAGCTTTAACTGTAAGTGATGGTGGGCTGATGAGTTTTCCACTGTTGTTGAGGGAACATTGACGTGTTGCATCTTTTTCGCCATATTTTGCTCGTAAACTCTGTTTTGTACCGTAAAGCCCGCCACCAGAAGACACCTTTCTCTGTATATTAATTGACACCTTATTTTTCTCTCTCTCAGAGTTTCCATTGCCACGTGTTGGAGTCATAAAATTTGCTTTATTATTGCACCCGTAGACAGCAGTGGAAAAAGTGCAGTAGCAAAGCTCAGCTGACCCATCGAGAGTGGTTTTTCTCCTCCTCTCTGGATGACAGGCAGACATGAAACCCAACAATAACTTTATACTGGCTGCAAATGTACTGATTGAGAAAATAGATAAAATCCACTTTCACCTTTTAATAAGGATTGCGCAACTGCGCGCAGAATGGCAGCGAGCGAAGATTAAGAAGTTCCAGAAAGGAAGAGGAATTTGCATGACTTGAGTTCAGAACAGGCAGTTGTGACACGAGACATGTGGCGTTTGATTTATTCACTCTGTCAAAGTCCAAAGCAGGTAGTGATTATGATGAATTTCACTAACATTTATAAGGAGCGATCCAGCTCCTTATAAAAATAAAGAGGCTTTTATAAATCGGTGATTTAAACCAGGCTCAAAATGCTGTCATTATTTCACAGAACAAATAAACCATCAGCGGCGAGGAAGTGATGGCCGTGTAATTTATCAGGGCAGAAATATTGCGCCATGAGGACAGGGTGGACACACTGAGACTGAGACAGTCCAGATCCATCAGTGAGAGAACACACTCGCCCCGGTGCCACACATTCATTTCAGCTTTAATCCGCGTGTCCATGAGTTTCCAGGATCGGGATCAATCTGGAGCTGGACCAGTTTCATCATTCTTCTGGGATCCTGAATGTTGCACCCCAAAAAGTGCCGGTTGTGTGAAGAAGCCTGGAAATTGCTTCTTCATTTGTAGCAAATTACGCAGACAGGAACATTAGAGAGGTGTGAGTGGCAGCTGTGTGTCCATGAACTGCACGGCCCGTCGCTGTCAGCTGTTGAATCAGTCTGTGTTTCGTCTTTTCCCATTGGTCTGACACGAGCTGCCAAACTAAGTGAGCCGCTTCCGATCGATACCACATTGTCTGAAGTGTATAACTGAAGTACAAGGTAGCCTCAAAGTGTCTCTTCTTGAGATCCGTCCAGGCCCTGTGGCCACGTAAAACGGTGAAAACCACCCCTACGGCTCCACGGTCGTTACCCAGAAGTCCCCGTGCACGTGCAGGACAGGCGGGGCCATGTGGAGAGTAAATTGCAGGGATAAACACAAGTCAGCTGATGATGATGACAAACATATGGAGAAAAGCTCTTCGACTGAGGAAGTGCTCCAGGGTTTTAGCCATGGATACCAAGATATTCCCAGGTTTGTGGGAATGGGATGGAAGCAGTTTTCCATCTTTAGCGTTTGCTTTCCCACAGCAGACAATTGTTTTGGTTATGGCAATCTATAATAACATAATTCCATTAAAATAAGACATTGTAATGTCTTCTACCGGCCCCAACAGCATCGAAATAGAGGAGGAATCTTTGCACTCTTTTCAACTTCAGGTTTATTTTGAGATTTTTAGACCATAAACTCGATGTTTGTATGTACGTGTGCAGGAGAAAAGCTTTCACTGCCCGTGGCAGGTTTGTGCTAAAAGGTTTATTCTCAAGGTTTATTATTTTTATTTTATTCAAATGCTAACGCTCTGCTCTAAAGCTAACTACGACCACTGTGATGCAGATGTCATAGCTCAGAGATTTCCTTTCCCCTCTCGGAAATAATGCGTGATGAAACCAATTGATCGTTACTGATTTTTGATATCATAAATTGGCCGAAGTAGCCGAGCGGAGAGGCCAAACCTCTGTGTTGTATTTCCTCACAATCTGCTTTTCAGAAAGGATAAAAAGAGAAAATATTAGTACCGTTATGAGACAGCCAACGTGGGTTAACACCCAAATCGTAACAAGCAGGCCGTCCCTTATGAGTTGCAGTCTCACACCATTACCCACTCGTGACACCTTTCATTATATTACACACAAACTATGAAACACACAAACATTGTGTCTGAGGATTTGGTCATTGTCAGTTACTTCACTATTAGCACAAAATCCAGACGTGAATCCATCAGCTTAACATGAATGAACTCTTGTTGATAAATGACGGCTGTCAAACGCATTAGTTGTAGATATTCATGTGAGTAAAGTTAGCTGGCACACGAATGTTCGGCTGTGTTGTGTAATCTAATGGTTATAAATGTAGTCGCATTTGTTGGCGAAAGGGAGAATTAGGTTTCTTTATTGCGTTAACTGAAGGAACGCAGGTTCCGCCTCGCCACTTCTGACTGTTTTGGTTTTTTCATCCAAGTTGAAAACTCTGGCAGCTTTTGTGAAAGGACACACGAGCCCTGCTTACAATGTTCTGAGTGCATGGAGGGGGTCACAGAGTGTGATGGAGGGGGTCCAGAATAAGATGCTCGCTCGGCTCTTCATCCCCCATCTTAAATGTTAGCACGACCAGCGTTAAAATATTTTTGGTACATTATATAACTGGTGGAACTAATTAGACTTTGTTACACTGCCAAGGTGGAGATAATTAACAGGAAACTCGCTATAAACCAAGTGCAAACATTCCCCGTAGCCTCTGTGTTTGTGTAGACTGATTATTTAGGCTGCAGAGCAGAGGTGGATGCAGAGTTTGTTTTAGCTGTTCGACTCTTCTGTGAACTACAGTTTGTGTTGTTATGGGAACTGAAGTTAATGCTCACTCAAAGGTGTTTGTACTGAATGGGTTTTCATAAGCATTTCAAATAAATTCTGTTAAATCTGCCATTCATCTGCACCTAATCTTTGTCCTGCCTCATTCGCCCAAACTGTTACACAATGGTTTTAGTTGACTCTAAGACTTTAGTATAGCAGCCACACACAACTGTAGCATGCGAACATGCTCTTAAAGGCCTGGCTTTTCTTTATTTCTGACAGAAACTACATGTACGCTTGTATGATGTTCACCTGACCTTTTCATGGGTGATTATTGCTATTTTTCCAAGACATTCTTCCGCTACAGGAACCAGGAACTTGGTTTTTTCCTCAGATAACAAACTGGAGTCTGGCAACAGTCTGCAAAACATACATATCAGCAGTCAGAGGCTTAACAATGAAGGCAATACAACCCTGCTGAGACAACTTGGTGTTATGGTTGCAAAGCAGTAATCAAAAGTAAATAGGAACATTAAATAACAACAATAATAATAATAATAATAATACGAGTAATAATATGAGCAGTTTTCTAACTTACAGTGACATCTGCTACACTACCCCAATGCTTTTAAAGTACCAGATGAATTACAGAACTTGTCTCATATTTTCTGATAAATGTGGTATGTTATAAATCTCTAGATTGAGAGGGCCATGAAGGGACGCTTTTGTCATGTTCATCCAAGTGTTTTTCTGTATTTTCACATCTGTGATATTTCACTTTTCAGCGAAAGGCCGTGAAACTAATTATACGTGTTAATTACACAAACAACTGCTGCCATCCTCATGCAACATCTTTATTAACATTTTATGACAAGGGCCTTAATTCAAACACGTGAATGAGCTCAGGCTGTGAACTCCATCCATCCATCCATTCTCTGCCGCTTATCCGGGGTCGGGTCGCGGGGGCAGCAGCCTAAGGAGAGAATCCCAGACTTCCCTCTCCCCAGCTACCTTCTCTAGCTCATCCGGAGGGATCCCCAGGCGTTCCCAGGCCAGTCGAGAGACATAGTCTCTCCAACGTGTCCTGGGTCTCCCCGGGGGTCTCTTACCGGAGGGACATGCCCTGAACACCTCACCAGGGAGGCGTCCAGGGGGCATCCTGACTAGATGCCCAAGCCACCCCATCTGGCTCCTCTCAACGCGGAGGAGCAGCGACTCTACTCCGAGCTCCTCCCGGATGGCAGAGCTTCTCACCCTATCTCTAAGGGAGAGCCCAGCCACCCTACGGAGGAAGCTCATTTCAGCCGCTTGTACCCGTGATCTTGTTCTTTCGGTCATTACCCAAAGCTCATGACCATAGGTGAGGGTAGGAACGAAGATCGACCGGTAAATCGAGAGCTTCGCCTTTCGGCTCAGCTCTCTCTTCACCACAACGGACCGGTGCAGAGCCCGCATTACTGTGGACGCCGCACCGATCCGCCTGTCGATCTCCCGCTCCATTCTTCCCTCACTCGTGAACAAGACCCCGAGGTACTTAAACTCCTCCACTTGGGGCAGGATCTCCTCCTTTACCCGGAGAAGGCACTCCACCTTTTTCCGGTTGAGAACCATGGCCTCGGATTTGGAGGTGCTGATTCTCATCCCAGCCGCTTCACAGGCGGCGGCGAACCGATCCAGTGATAGTTGGAGGTCACGGGCCGATGAAGCCAACAGGACCACATCATCCGCAAAAAGCAGAGACGCGATCCTGAGGTCACCAAACCGGATCCCCTCAACACCATGACTGCACCTAGAAATTCTGTCCATAAAAATTATGAACAGAATCGGTGACAAAGGGCAGCCCTGGCGGAGGCCAACCCTCACCGGAAACGAGTTCGACTTACTGCCAGCAATTCGGACCAAACTCTGGCACCGATCGTACAGGGAGCGGACAGCCCGTATCAGCGGGCCCGACACCGCATACTCTCGGAGGACCCCCCACAGGACCCCCGGGGGACACGGTCGAATGCTTTCTCCAAGTCCACAAAACACATGTGGACTGGTTGGGCAAACTCCCATGTACCCTCGAAGACCCTGCTGAGGGTGTAGAGCTGGTCCACTGTTCCACGCCCAGGACGAAAACCACATTGCTCCTCCTGAATCCGAGGTTCGACTATCCGGCGGACCCTCCTCTCCAGTACCCCTGAATAGACCTGCCAGGGAGGCTGAGGAGTGTGATCCCCCTATAGTTGGAACACACCCTCGGTCCCCCTTCTTAAAAGAGGGACTACCACCCCGGTCTGCCAATCCAGCGGCACTGCCCCCGATGTCCACGCGATGTTGCAGAGTCGAGTCAACCACGACAGCCCTACAACATCCAGAGCCTTAAGGGACTCTGGGCGGATCTCATCCACCCCCGGGCCTTGCCACCGAGGAGTTTTTTAACTACCTCGGCAACTTCAGCCCCGGAGATACGAGAGCCCATCTCCAGGTCCCGGGCCCTACTTCCTCACTGGAAGGCGTGTTGGTGGGATTGAGGAGGTCCTCGAAGTATTCCTTCCACCGATCCACAACATCCCGAGTTGAGGTCAGCAGCACACCATCACCACTATACACAGTGTTGACAGTGCACTGCTTCCCCTCCTCAGGCCGGATGGTGGTCCAGAACCTTTTCGAGGCCGTCCGAAAGTCGTTCTCCATGGCCTCACCGAACTCTTCCCATGCCCGAGTCTTTGCCTCGGCAACCGCCGTAGCTGCACTCCGCTTGGCACGCCGGTACCCATCTGCTGCCTCAGGAGTCCCACAGGCCAGTAAGGCCCGATACGACTCCTTCTTCAGCTTGACGGCATCCCTCACCGCTGGTGTCCACCAGCGGGTTCGGGCATTGCCGCCACGACAGGCACCAACCACCTTGCGGCCACAGCACCGGTCAGCTGCCTCGACAATGGAGGCACGGAACATGGTCCACTCGGACTCAATGTCCCCGCCTCCCCCGGGACATGGTCAAAGCTCTCCCGGAGGCGTGAGTTGAAGCTCCTTCTGACAGGGGACTCTGCCAGGCGTTCCCAGCAGACCCTCACAACAC
This sequence comes from Takifugu flavidus, assembly GCF_003711565.1. Classification (NCBI taxonomy): domain Eukaryota; kingdom Metazoa; phylum Chordata; class Actinopteri; order Tetraodontiformes; family Tetraodontidae; genus Takifugu; species Takifugu flavidus. The sequence continues at coordinate 6,790,824 of NC_079538.1, forward strand.
GTTTGGGCCTGCCAGGTCTGTCCGGCATCCTTCCCCACCATCGGAGCCAACTCACCACCAGGTGGTGATCAGTTGACAGCTCCGCCCCTCTGAACTAAAAACCCAAACTAAACCCAACCAGTGAGTGTGATCCTACTGTGCCTTCTGACACCTGGATGGAGGCAACACGCATCCATCGCAGCCCAAAAGGCTGCTGACTGTTTATTCAGTGTATATTAGGACACGGTGTTCTTCAGCGACTCCCGTGAAGATAGGAAATGTGTGTTTTGAGGCCTCTTGGTGTGTGTTTGTGATGGGATCTCCTGAAACTGAGCACTGTGTGGTCAGTAAGACATGGCCTCTGACGGAAGAAGAGTGGGCCTCCAAATATTGACAAAGTGTTACGTCACATTTTCACAGGGTCAGACCTCACAAAACCCTGGCGCGCTGTTAAAAAACTCAAAATAGCCGAGCCTGCATTCCGTCTCTCACTCTCTGAGACACAGCAGACATACGCCTGTTTTGACTGAAGAGGAGAACTATGTCAGAACTCTATCGCCTTCTCCTCTCCTCTCTCTCTCTCTCTCTCTCTCTCTCTCTCTCTCTCTCTCTCTCTCTCTCTGTGAGTGGAGCGCGTGGAGCTGAGAGCGTTCTCGTTCTGAGAATTTTTCAAACTTTTGCGAGGTTTCGGCCTATAGTGTACGGTTAGTTGTTGGTTTATTGGGTTGGTTAGTTGTTGGTGGTGTTTTTTGTGGGTTTTGTTGGGGGTTTGAGGGTTGTGTCGGGTGGAATCAGCCAGGTTTGTCTGGCTGGTTGGCGTCTGACGCCATGGTGTTTGGTGGTGGGAGCGGGGACCTCTCCCGGTTAACGCGGAGGCATGGCGTTAAGGTGGGGACCGGGTCTCTGTATACCGTGGAGGAGGTGGCCCTCGCTGTGGGGGAGAAAATCGGACATGGGTCCGTGAAGTCGGCCGCCCGAATGCACGGGGCGGTGGTGTTGTTTGTGGATAAGGTGGAGCAGGCGAACCGGCTGGTGGAGACGGGGATCAGCGTTGGCGGGAGATTCGAGGCGGTGTTGCCGCTGACGCAGCCCTCCACCCGGATCACCCTGTCCAACGTACCCCCCTTCATCAGCGACGAGTTCCTGGCCAGGGAACTCGCCAGGTTCGGGAAGATCGTCTCGCCCATTAAAAGGGTTCTGTCGGGGTGCAAGTCCCCGTTGCTAAAGCACGTCGTGTCTCATAGGAGACAAGTTTATATGATATTAAATAACCGGGCGGAGGAGCTGAACGTGCGCTTCCACGTTAAGGTGGAAGAATTTGATTATATGTTGTACGCGTCCTCCTCCGTCATGAAGTGCTTCGGCTGTGGTGAGGAGGGTCATTTAGTTAGAGCCTGTCCGGGCCGGGCCGGCTCGGTGCCGGTCGGTTCCGAAGGGCGGGAGACCGCCCCGGACCGGCCCGGTGCCGGGACCGGCTCGGTCCCGGTCGGTCCCGGGGGGCGAGGCCCCGCCCCGGACCGGCCCGGTGCCGGGAGTCCGGGCGGGCCCGGGGGGCCACTGCGGCAGGACCAGAGGAGAGTATCGGGAGAGGTGGACAGGAGGAGGCAGGTGAGAAGGTGGTGAGTGAGGGTCAGGTGAGTGAGCCTGATGGTACACTGGTGGTGTGGTGTCTCAGGTAAGTGAAGGTGGTGAGGGACAGGTGGTGAAGGTGGTGAGGGACAGGTAGGTGAAGGTGGTGAGAGACAGGTGGGTGAAGGTGGTGAGGGACAGGTAGGTGAAGGTGGTGAGAGACAGGTGGGTGAAGGTGGCGAGGGACAGGTAGGTGAAGGTGGTGAGGGCAGGTGAATGAAGGTGGTGAGGGACAGGTAGGTGAAGGTGGTGAGGGACAGGTGGGTGAAGGTGGTGAGGGACAGGTGGGTGAAGGTGGTGAGGACAGTGGGTGAAGGTGGTGAGGGACAGGTAGGTGAAGGTGGTGAGGGACAGGTTGAAGGTGGTGAGAGACAGGTGGGTGAAGGTGGTGAGGGACAGGTGGGTGATGGTGGTGAGGGACAGGTGCATGGCGGTGTTGAGTTGATGGAACAGGGGCTGCGTGGACTCTTGTTCCACAAAAACGCCCGAAAAGGAAAGATGAACTGGCGGAGGTGGGCGCGAAGGCCAGTCGGTTGCCTGGGAAAAGAGCATTCTGGAAACCTGAGCTCGCTGAGAGCAGTGATGGAGGAGAATGTGTGTCTGATGAGAGCGAGCTCTCACACACACAGAAACCCGGAACCTTCGATGAGAGCCCATACACGGCAAAAATGATTAAGAGTTTCCTTGCGAACACAAAAAACGCAAAAGGGATTAAAATTGAAAATCACTTCCCTGAGAAACAGTTATTTTACACATCAGCCAAACAACATCTTAGAAATAAATGGAGTCAGATTTTACTGACCAAGAAGTTTTTAGATTAAGAAAACTGATTTTAAAAGTTAAAAGAGAGTTGTGCAATTGAGGTTTTGTTCAGTGTGGTGCCTTTTTTAGTGTTTTAATAGCCATCCTAGATCGTAGTTTTAGACCCCTCACTTTTTTAATGAATAATTTTAAGGTGGGAAGTTTAAACATTAACGGGGCTAGAGAACCAAGAAAGAGGGCCAAAGCATATGAAACGGCTAAGAGCAAAAGAATAGATGTTTTATTTTTACAAGAGACCCACAGCAGTGACAGCAATGAGACCGACTGGAGGAGAGAGTGGGAGGGGGGGTGTTTTTAAGCCACAGCACTGCGGTCAGTGCAGGGGTGGGCATCCTCTTCTCCAGGTCATTTAACCCAGTCGCTGTCACAGTGGAGCACGTCGTTCAGGGACGCTGCCTTTTAGTTAAAGCTGCTTTTAGTCACCTCACGGTTGTTTTTATTAATATTTATGCTCCCAACAACGGTGCAGAGAGGAAGCTCTTTTTAGAGAAAATCAACGACGTTTTAAATAATCTTAGCTCGTCTGATTTGTTGATTTTAGGGGGGATTTTAATTGTACAGAAGATCACGTTTTAGATCGAAATCACATAGAGCCGCATCCAGTTTCCCAGCAGGTTCTGAGGCAGCTGGTCCGCTCCCATGGTCTGGTGGACGTGTGGAGAAGGATGCATGCAAGCCACAGACAGTTCACATGGTCCCACATCAGAGACGACACCATCTCTTGGCTCGCCTCGACCGCTTTTACTGTTGTAAACACCATTTTAGTACTTTTAAAAAGTGTGATATTTTACCAGTAGGTTTTACAGATCATTGTTTGGTTTTAGGCTGTGTGCTAGTTAGGGACATTCGCCCCAAAAGCGCCTACTGGCATTTTAATTCAACTCTGACTGCCGACAGAGGGTTTAAGGAGGTTTTTAGTTACTTTTGGGCTGGTTTTAGGCAGAGGAAGAAGGATTTTACCTGTCTAAGACAGTGGTGGGACCATGGCAAAGTTCAGATCAGGTTGTTGTGTCAGCAGCACACTCTCAATGTCACCCGCTACATCACCAGATCAATCGAAGCTCTGGAGACCGAGATTGTGGAACTGGAGCAGTTTTGTGAGTCCAGAGGAGATCGAGGGTGTTTGGAGGCCCTCAAGACAAAAAAGACGGCCTTGGCCAACCTGCTGGACACTAAGGTACAGGGCGCGCTGGTGCGGTCCCGGATCCAGGACATCGCAGAGATGGATACCCCCTCGACCTTCTTCTTTGGCCTGGAGAGGAAGCGTGGGCAGAGCAGGGTCATCCACTCCCTACTATCGGAGGAAGGACGGGAGCTGACAGAGCCAGAGCAGATCCGGAGGAGAGCGGTGGACTTTTACTCCTCATTGTTCAAGTGAGTATAAAGAAAACAATGAACTGTTTGAGGAATACTGCTCTGGACTGCCCCAGGTACCAGAAGAGGCCAATGGTCAGCTGGATCGCCCCCTGTCTGTCCCAGAGCTGTATGCTGCTCTTCAGAGCATGCAGAGCCTGAAAGGCTCCGGGCATCGACGGACTGGGGGTGGACTTCTACAAGGCTTTCTGGAACATCGTGGGGCAAGACCTCCTGGACGTCCTCAATGAAAGTCTTCACTCTGGCTCCCTGCCACTGTCCTGCAGGAGGGCAGTAATTGCCCTCCTACCAAAGAAGGGGAACCTGCAGGACATCAAGAACTGGCGCCCCGTTTCCCTGCTCTGCTCGGACTACAAAATCCTCTCCAAGGCCTTGGCCAACCGGCTGAGGGAGGCCATGGAACACGTCATCCACCGGGACCAGACGTACTGTGTGCCCGGCAGGTCAATGGTGGATAACATCCACCTCATTCGGGACGTTTTGGAAGTCTCCAGTTCATTGGGAACACAGGTTGGTCTCCTTTCTTTAGACCAAGAAAAGGCTTTTGACCGTGTTGAACACAGCTTTCTGTGGAGAACCATGGAGAGGTTTGGGTTCAACGCTGGTCTGATAGCCATGATCAAGGTCTTGTATCGTGACATTGAGAGTGTCCTGAAGTTCAACGGTGGCTTGTGTGCTCCTTTTAGGGTGCATAGAGGTGTCCGTCAGGGCTGCGCCCTGTCGGGGATGCTCTATGCTCTCCCTGGAACCCCTCCTGATCAAAATACGTGAAAATGTTCAGGGTTTGGTTTTATCGGGTTTTACTGGAAACTTGGTTTTATCTGCTTATGCTGACGATGTTATGTTTTTACTTTTTTAGAGAGATCAGCAACATACATTTAACCGCATAACAAACAAGTTTTCCATGGTGTCGGCGGCGAGGGTAAACTGGGGAAAGAGTGAAGCCCTTGCTGTCGGCAACTGGGGTGGGGGTCTCCCGGTTCTCCCAGGAGGCTTGACCTGGAAGAGGAATGGACTTCGGTATCTGGGGGTGTACCTTGGATGCCAGGAGATAGAAGCCAAGAACTGGGATGACATTGTGGAAAAGGTGGACAGCAAATTGCATAAATGGAGCTGGATCAAGCCCCACATGTCTTTTAGAGGGAGGGTTTTGGTTTTAAATAACCTTGTTGCTTCGCTGCTGTGGCACCGGCTGGCCTGCCTGGATCCACCGTCGGGCCTGCTGGCCCAGGTCCAGTCAAAGATGGTGGATTTCTTTTGGGACCGTCTACATTGGGTGCCACAGTCAGTATTGTTTTTACCTCGGGAGGAGGGGGGCCAGGGCCTCATCCACCTGGCCAGTAGAGTGGCCACTTTTAGACTCCAGTTTGTCCAGAGGTTCCTCGGAGGGCCTCCTGATTTAGTGTGGAGGAGTGTGGCCAGCTGTGTACTCAAACGTGTGAACAACCTAGGGCTGGATGCTGCTCTGTTTTTAACTAAATTAAACTTTTATCGTTACGGGGGCTACCTCTATTTTATCAGGGTGTTTTAAAATCCTGTGCTCTCTTTAGATGGAGCTTTGTTCAGACCGACTCTCTGCACTGGCTTTTAAAGGAGCCGTTAGTCTGTGGTGGCAGACTGGACGTCTGCAGTAGTGCCACCCCTGGGCTGAAGGAGGCCCTGATCAGAAGGAGGATGGTGACACTGGAGCAGCTGGTGGCGGCAGCGGGACCAGAGCTCACCGATGCCCAGGCTGTGAGCTCGGCGCTGGGGGTCCGGTCGGTCCGACTGATCCAGAGGAGCTTGGGCCTCTGGAAACAGAGACTATCAACAAAGGAGAAGGGTCTCCTCCTCCTTCACGAGAGAGGAGAGGCTGAGACTGACCCCACAGACGATTTCCCTGAACTCCACCTGCACCCGGACCTCCTGGACCTCGGGGGTCCTCTCCTGGATGGCTGTGGCTCAGGGTCCCTTCGCAGCATGGACAGGAGGGTTTTATACGCCAACATTGTGAAGACACTCAACAAAGACAAACTGAAAAACAGAGAGGTGACAGTTTGGAAGGACAGGCTGGGGGGACAGAGTCCTCAGTGGAGGACTCTCTACAAGCCCCCTATCAAGAAGAGGACTGGTGACCTCCAATGGAGAATTTTGCATGGAGCCATCGCCACCAGTGCCTTCCTGTCAATTTTAAATCCGAACACTTCAAGCAACTGCCCTTTCTGTGATTTTAACGAGAGTGTCTTCCATGTTTTTACCGGGTGCAGTAGGCTGGTGGGTCTTTTTAGGGTTTTAACTGATGTTTTTAGGCTTTTTAATGTCGTGTTCACCACTGCTGTTTTTATTTGTGGTACAAGACACAAGAGGGCAGAAAAGGGGAAATGCCAGATTTTAAATTTCTTAATAAGTGAGGCTAAACTTGCCATCTATTTGACCAGGAGGGACAGATTAAAAATGGAGCGGCATGTGACGCGGTGGCTTTGTGGAAGCAGAACGTGAGGGTGCGCCTGAATCTGGAGTTCTGCTTCTACAAAGCCACTGAGAACCTGGAAGCCTTTAAACAGCAGTGGGGACATGACGAGGTTTTAGTGAAGGTAACAGAGCAGGGGGATGAACGCTGCAGCATGGCTGCTCTGAGGGAGGTTAGGGTTTTAACTGTTTTTATGTGAACAGCGCACTTGTAAATAAAGTACACTTTAAAAGTCAAATCTCTCTCACTCTCTCTCTCTCTCTCTCTCTCCTCTCCTCTTCTCTCTCTCTCTCTTCTCTCTCTCCTTGTGTGGGTCTGCACGTTTTGATTTTAGCACACGTGTCAGTTTTACAATAACTTTTATTCAAGCGTAATTTCCGAAACACACTCAATTTGTTAATTTGTCTGTTAACGTCTTCGAGACATCTTTACACACACAAATTAGAGCAGCAACTGGGCGTTACTGGTAACTGTGGCATTTTTGTTGGCGCGCTTACACAGTGTGTAGCACGCTTGAAATCCTGTTGTGAACTCTATGAAAACTTTGTCTTGTTTTGTCAACATATTTTTGCAGCCATTAAGTGTCTGACAAGTAACGCCGCCACAAATTACTGAGCTTTTAGGTGTGGGTTTAGCTTTAGCTGTTAGCTCAGTTTGAATTGGAGCGATGGCTTCTAACGGATGGAATATTTTTTGTTTTTTTTTTATTATTATATTTTATACTGTGAATTGACAACTGGAGGCTATGGGAACATGATGTAAAGTAACAAGGAGCAATTATTTCTGTTTTGCGTCTCATGAGTTTTGAAGCTTCTAAAAGTGGAATGCTTTGTGACGTTTTGCTACGACAGTGTGACACGTCCTGAAATTCCTCACACTTGTGTCAGGGATTATAAGTAAGTATCCAAAGTGCAAAGATACATTTTCATAAATAAACAGTTCCTCCCCGTCTCAGTGGCTGTCAGCGCATCATTGCTATGTGCTAATGATGCTATTGCAACAAAAAACTGACAAGTAGCCGCAGAACGCCTTTATGGTAGACACAGCCACGCCAACACAAACGCCTCAGACCCAAACAAATGTTTAAACCTGTTGGCCCATGTCTCTTTTTCACAGCATAATGGTTTTCTCCCAAAAATAATTATCACTTTGCTCGCCTTGGGTTTCCTCTTGTTTTGGGTGTTCACAGAACATGTCACTCCATGATGTTCCTTTTTTTGGGAGTACAAAAATATCCACCCTAAGGGGCGTGAACATACTTCTTGGAATTAATATCTTCCCTGGAATCTGCAGGATAAAAGGTGATAATGAAGGGCGAAGCAGCTGGTAGTTAATCTCCAGTACAATCTCTTCATTACTCAGAGCGTCATATTTTGGCTGCCTCTGAATATGCCAGACAAATATTCGGTAAGTATTTTATGTTACTATGTGACCTAGAGCTTTGAGACACATCAAAACCTGCTGCATCTCCTCTTCTCCTCTTCATTTACCCAGCAGACCATCAGCAGGAGAGTCCCTCCATATGAGCCGAGGTTCCATCCTGATAAATAGAGTTTTTCCAGCAACTGATGCTTGGTTGGTGGTCAGACTATGGATATCTGTAAAGAACCTATAGACATTGACTGTAAGAGATGGTATATAGATAAAGTTCTATTCTGCACTCCACACATCTTCTGTTGGATTAGATGGATTTTAATTTTCTGCTGGGTTCTAAATTTGTTCAGGGTAGATGTCACCTGTTACCTTCTGTCTTTTCTGACTTTGGCCTTTGTTGTTGTCCTTACATAATACATTTTACAAATTCAGGTTTTTGCTTCCTGTCTTAAACCAGGAAGCACTTTTTGTACCAACCTTGATGTGGGTGTAAGCTAGACAGCCCTGACACCTCTCAGAGGATTAGTGAAGTATGCTTCTCCTTCTCCTCATATTACTCCAGAGTGACAAGCAGCATCCTTTTATCTCAGCCAGTCCCTGTTGTCAGGTTTCTCCCGTAGTTTCATATTTAGGAGGTATTTCATGACCTTGTCATTGTCTTTTGTTGGTTCCTCTCTGTGCGACTGTCTCCACCCCATCCATTTTCAGCCCTCCTGTCCCAGACAGACTGACTGACTGACTGACTGACTGACTGACTGACTGACTTTATTAATCTGAGAGGGAAATTATCTTGTCACAGCCAGCTGTCGGCTGCCAGACACACACACACACACACACACACACAGCATATAATCTATACTCAATAAAAATAAATAATATAAAATCTATCAAAGGTGCAGGAATGATATGTGCAAAATGAGATGTGGTACAATTGTGCAGTTGCTGAATTCTCCATATAAGTTCATTGAGTCCAGATCTGATCTGAGCCACTGAAAAGTCTGGTGGCGCTGAATAATTATAATCCTTGGAGCAGCAAGGTTGGGTCGGTCTGTGGTCGATGCACCTCCGCAGATTGTCCACAGCTTTATCGACAGACCGATAGGACATCCAGAGCATCCGGTTGCATAAGTTGAAGGACCAGAGCCTCCAGGGGAAAGTAGAGCCTTGCACAAAACCTCTGTTTTTGCAGCGTGTGGTTCTCTCACTTCTCACAGAGATGGCATTGTAATTTCATTTGCTCAAAATGTTGTTCTTTTATTGCATTACATTGCAATTTATTTGACTGAGTTGTAAAACAACAGCAACAAAACCCATGTTCTGATTTGGGCTGAAAACACACAGCTTTGCAGTCAAATTTACAAAAGACAACGACATTCCATTCACCTGTGCCGGCTTTTTTATGGTCTGTGTCCAGAGGTACATCTGATGCCCTCTCTGATGAATTTCGGTGGGTTTTTTTGGTAGTTTTCAGCAGGCGTATGAACTGTCTCATGGCTTCTGCTTGTCTTCAGTTTCAGCTTTATCCTCTGTGAGACTGATACTCATGGGAATAGCCGAGGATCCTGATCAGATGAAACGCTCTTGTCCCTGAAACGCTGTTGCCGATGTTCAGATTGTCTGACCGCGTCTTTGTTCCTCTAACCTGCTGTCATCGCAGTCATCCAGCCTGTCCCGGGCTTCATCCCCGATCTTCCGTACAGAGTCCTGATGTTGACAACATCCGGGTTGTCACCACTCATTAAAGTGTGAAAACATACTTCCTTTAAGTATTTTTTACCACAAATCTTGCTGATATTAAATTTGTGGCTGTGGTGTTCTGTAGATATGGCAGCACGTGAAAATGTTCGTACTCATCCAGGTAATCAGCATCAGTCGCTGCTTTTCCACCTAAATTTCTGGGAATTTTTATTACCAGGAATTTATTTACTTTGGTAAACTTGTTTTAAGTTTTTCTGCATGGCCCTAAGGTACTGAAACGAAACAAAGGCTGCAGGTGGGTTCCACCAGCCCGGTGTCGTGGATCAGCTACCTTATAGACAGGTCAGGCTAAAGGACATCACATGTAATGAAAGCAGTTTGATAATATGCTATCAAAATACATTGTTAAAAAAAATTTAGAGAAGAGAAAGGACTCCAACATGTCAACACCATGCTTAAATAAATATATTATTTTACATTCCATCTCGGAGTGTAACGCAGGACAATCTGGAGCTCTTTTTCAGTCTTTAAAAGCAGTGTCCAGAGGAAACATGAAGTTTAGACAATGTATGATCTGGGATGTCACGCTTGGTGGAAATCTAACTGCGATCTTGACGTGCCCTTAGATTTTCCATGCAGTCTCCTTGTTTTGACACAGCTCTTCCCCATCATCTGGCCGTGGTGTTTGGAAGTGGAACGAAGTGCCCGGAGCTGCAGTGGAAAAGCTGCGACGCTGTTACAGAAGGACCGTCTCTTCTCTGGTTGCAATTAAGTGATTTATAATCTGGCAGTTTCAGCTGTGGGTGTCTGGATTCCATCGTCTTCTCCACCCACTCTAACTTTCACTGACCGGTGTGAAGCGGGTGGGCGTGTGGAGAACGTAGATGTGTGTGGATGCCAGTTTACAAGCTTGTTTGTCAACTGCACCAGATCGTTGCAGGACTGGAGGTTATTTTCCACCCATAATAATCCAATCTCTGGAAATCCTGCGCAGCTTTTCCACAAATATGATGGATTCATACCACCAAGTCTCACGTCAACGGTTTCACGTCCTTTTGTGGTTACAAAAATGCAGATTTAGCAAAATGGAAGGAATTCATTTGTCAGTTCGCATCTATTGTAAATGATGGCTGTTTGCACTAATAGTGTCTTTCTGGTTTCCCATAACTGCGAAACATTTATGTGCCCTGATATCGCTGGTTCATGCCAGCATTGCACTGAGGATCCATTATCTAATCATCTGACTAAGACCGAGTCTCATTTTCCCTCGTCTCCTGTTTGACTGTTTCTAACATCTTCAGCTATTATTGCAGCAAACTGTCCAAGAACACCACAACAGCAACAAGGGTTATAATTTTGTCAACCATTAAATCACATCTTTCCCATCCTCATAAGCAAATTGAAATGAAAATTAAAAGATATTTGCTTCTCTGTCCTGGTCACATAGCAGCAATTCTTGGGGTCAGTGTGCTCGGGTCACACAGATGCCCCTGTTTTTTGGAGGGGCATTTAACGCCTTTCATTCTGGCCACAGATTACTCTTAGCCATTCAACAGCAGGTCTGCTCTTGAGCTGTAGTGGAAGCACTTCTCCTTGATCGTGACCAGAGTTCAGAGCACTTACAGCCTGATAAGGCTGTTCACTATCAGACGTGACCAAATTGCCAAAGGTTATAATTGTGTCAGACATTAGCACATACCAGAGCGCTTCTACTTACGGTCATCAGACCTGTTATCAACCATCAGGATGTGACTTAATTTAACAGAAATCTGTATGTGACAAGTCTTAAAATTTATACTTTCTTGACTACATTAATTTTTCTTTTTGGGGCTGCCAAACCACATTGACCTGATTATGTCGATTACAGTTAAAAAGAAATGGAAGACAATCCTCACAGACTGGCTGAAATTCTCTTAAGTAGTCTAAAGTGTTGTTACATAATGGACCTTAAGCACCACAGGAACTGAACAAAATCACTGCATTACTGCCCAGATTGGAGAAGAATGTGTTTGATCCAGAGACGCTGATTCAGAAAAAACACAGAGCTCCAGGGACAGAAAGATAAAATGCTCGATCATTACCCTCTGATAGCTTTATTCTCCACCCACTGAAGGTGATATGTTTATATGTAATATACAATTAAACATTTTAATGTTCTCACACTATCAGATGCGTCATACTGATCGTTTTTGACCTACAAAGCTTCAATTTTTAGAAAGCAGAGATGTCTGTGTAGAACTCATCTGTTTACATTGATTTGTCAGCATTTCAGGACTACCAGGGTCACTGGCCACTGGGGTCATTTAAGGTCAAGGAGGCTGATCCTCAGCGGACTATCTGCCACCCCAGATGATTCTCGGTGGTTCAGAGAAGAGAAACAAACCAGAGTTTGCTTCCTCCAACCGCAGTGACCAAGACTACAGCCAGGGTTACCCCACGTGGACACGAGGCGACAGCGAGAGATGAAAATCTACAGACCAGAGACCTAGAAACAACTAACATGACTTTTACGGACTTGTTCGGGACATGAAGCCAAAAAATTCTACCAAAATAAGTAAATTCCAGCAACCTAAGTTGTGCTCAAATAGCCTTCCTGTTCAGATGTCTTCTGTGCCCGACGACTATAATTTACATTTAAAACAGGAAGCCAGGAACTAATTTGTTCCCCCTAATTTACTGAATTCAGGTCTATTCAGGTCTTTTTGGACCAGTCTGACAACAGCCAATCAAATCCTGGGAATGAGCCATTGTGACTTTACTAGGAAGCAGATGGAAATATTATCCTTTAGAGAGTACCGATATCAGTGTGAACCTGGGATGTGTGTAAGCTGGGTCAGATCCTGGGGTCAGAACGGCTAATGGACGGCTAATAGTTATGGTTGTGGTTATTTTGATGAATACAGGGTATGAAGCTGAGCATATTATGAACAAAAAAGACTCACAATTTGAAGAATAAATGCTTCTATCTCTCTTAGTCCCGGATATTTGAAACTAGTGAGTTCATTCCACCTCTGGCAGGTACTGGTATTATTAATTAATGGTGCAGAGGAATTCATGTCCAATGTGGGTAGAAAATGTAATGACAGAGTTGATGGTTTAACATTAGCACCTGGAACCATCCCCAGTGGTTAACTGCACATAAATGACCGCCCTCCATTTGATTTCCTGATGACGTGACAATATATTATAGGGTCAAAGGTCAAGATGATGTTTTTAGCAACATTTCTTACTATATTTGTCCAGGAAATAAATAAAATTCCCTGAATCAATAAAATACCAATTATTCATTGACTCCCATGGTCTTAGTCTATGCCCCGGCCTTTCGGGGGTACCGAGTACTCCAGACAGAACTGTAGACTGTTTTCTGCCTTTAGAGTGGTAAAAAAGAAGCACAGAAGATCAGCAGCTCCAGAGGTTGTTCTTCTGCGTGCATGTAGATCACATTTTGGCTCCATCTAACTGCTGGTGTGGCATCAAGTCATTTTGTCAGTCTGTAAAGTACATTTTGTAAAATGGTTTGATATGTACTGACATTACGCAATATTTCATGTTGGGTTTTTGTCTTCAGGAGCTCTTTTCTTCAGCTCTCTTGCAGCTTTGACCTGATAGAATCACCTACTTATGATCTTATGAGGTTTTGCATCTGTGTCGATGACACCAAATCTCCCCCATTCTCACTTGAATGCTGGCTGTGTTACATTCTTCCTTATGGAAACACATTTTTGGCAGATGTACAGCTTTTCGGCTCTTTTTTATGCACTTCCAACTGCTTCCAAAGCTTGGACGGCTATAATATGTTTCCCCTTTTTAAAGTTCTGGACCATTTCCTCCTAATTTGAGGGTTTTCTCCTACCTCCTGTTCTCACTTTCTGCACCCTTCAGCCTGTAATGATGTATGACAACCTTCACTTTTGTTAAAACTTTAGGGGGGGACCTTGGAGAGGAAGACCTGGCATTATTGTGTAAAGAATATAACGGTTGGAGTCCTAAGATGGAAAATAAGAAATTGCCAAACTTGGTCCCTGATTGATTGTTGAAATATTTGGAATTAACCTAAATGCAAATGCATTTGTGGGATTATTTTAGGGATGTAATGGCTCTGTCAATGTTTTAGAGGGGAGATATTTTTCCATGCTGGATTTAATTTACAGGCTAACCAAATGCCACTGACATCTCCAAATGTTCTAGAACAGATGGGGTAAACAGTCCGAGGACAAAAAGCCAAATTCCAGGTGCTTTTTTTTCTTTTATTCCTCCAAAGGCCTTTGTTGTCTGAGTCGATTCCACGTGACACCTGAACATCTGTTGAATGCCACAGTGCTCCTGACTTCTGCTGCTGGTTGTTGAATGAGTGCAGAATCGTGACCAAATTGCAATGTTATAAACAGATAATAACAAAGAACGGATCACAAATGTGTTCAGATTTTATGAATTCCACCGGGAGGTAAGGAGATCAGGAGAGATTTGAATTACATTTGTAAACACAACTATAGCATCAAATGAAAGGATTTGACTGAAAGTTGCTAACATTTTAAAAATTGTAAGTGTTCTTCTCTTTCTTAGGCTTCCCTGTGGTGCATATATTGCTACACTTTGATGGTAAAGAGCAGCGACTTCAGTAATCTACATTTTAAAACTGACAATATTGCGTTGGTCACACAGGGAGCATCACTTTGATGTCCTCAGGATTGTTGCAAGCTAAATAATTGGCCACAACAGACAGCACAGCTAAGCTTCTTCTGAGCAACCCTCAAGTCTCCACGGACGGTCTCAGGCCCCAGGTGACATCACTGGTGTGAAAATCGTGCGATATCCAGAACACTCCAGCCTCTCAGCTTTGAATAGAGGGAAACGCAGGCATAATAGGTGGTGTGTTTGCAACAGGAAGATGCTTGACTGCTGCCAGCGTCTGACAGAGTCGGCGATGTTTGGCGATGCAGTGGGTGGCCCGAGCCCGTTGGAGAACAGTGGATGTGAGGAATGAACGCTCCAGCTGAAGAGCGTGCCAAATAACACAGACAGGAGATAAAAGTTAATGTCCGGGCAGAGCGGGTGGTCATGAGAGCCACCACATTTGTGTTTGTGTCTAGAGCCACAGGTGGTTCATGACAGATGAGCATTTAATTCAATGGACTAAAGCACCAAAGCTAAAAAAAAAAAAAAAAAAAAAAAAAAATTAATAAAATTAAAAATTGGTCCTGCTCAAGGTTTCTTCCTGTTGAAAGTTGAGAGTTTTTTTCTGCCCCTGTTGCTTGTTCGGGGGGTCGGGCTCAGGGTTGCTCAGGGAGAAACCTTCTCTGTCCTCCATCAGTACATTTTGGATGAACCCCTTTTTATTTCTGCTTGAGTAGTTTTCAACAATTTACTATTTCATTTTTTAAAAATGTCAGCAACGGAAGTGTTCTTTCACCCGAGAAGAGACACGTCAGTTCCCTTTTTCAGTGTTGGAATACGCTGTGTTTGCTTAACATCTCGGCCTTTTTCTGACATTACCAAGCCCATTTATTCCATTTTTCTAACCTCTGGATCTTCTCAAATACAGTTTCCACAAGGTTTTCTTTTAACCACCTTCCTCTCTGGGTCTTGAGCCCATGTAGGTAAACTGTTGTCTGTGTGACAACATTAAGGACCTGTTTTCTTTTTCAGAACTGTCCAGCAGGGTCACAGGGAAACTAATTAAATCTGGCCTCCATTTAGATTCCAACCTCCAACCTGATGTTTCAGCGGCTGGGAAATGCAAAGTGCCATTTCTGTGGCTCTGTTTCCTCTCAGGGGTGCACGGGATGATTTCGAGATGGATCCATAACTGTGACGGCCAGACCGGGAACGCGTCTTCTCAGAGAAAAACCTCTCATTCAGAGCGAGGAAGCTTGGAGGAAATCACAGACGTCTGGGGAGTTCTGTCTCACTCACGGATGATAAGACTGCACAGAACACCAAACACAGGTTACTATAGTTACGATAGTGACCTGTGGAAAAGCTGCACACCTGTGTCAGTGTTTTTTTACCTGCTTTGAAAACTAGGATTTGTAGGAAGTTCTAACATAGCTGTACGCTGAACTGCTGACCTCTGACCTCTGACCCCGCTAAGCCACTCAACTCTTATACTAACAGCTCGTTATAATTATTGCACCTGCATGATCTCTGCCTATTCTCTCCTCCCCCTTCTCCTCTCTCTACCCAGCCCCCCATCAGCAGGAGGGTCCCCCCCATAGGAGCCTGGTCCTGCTCAAGGTTTCTTCCTGTTAAAGGGGAGTCAATCTTGATTGTAACACACAATATAAATAAAGATTGATTGATGACACTTTTCTAATCTTACCACTTAGTGGTCAGAACATAGTTTTATATTATTTTCACCAATTATTATTATTATTCCCTTAACACTATATGTACTATTATAACATACCTCTTCGATACATCATCTAAATTTCCCAGTTTGTCACCAACCAGTTTTCACAATCAGGTCAGTTTGTGTAAAATGTTAGTAATTAACCACAAAACCTGCCACCGTCCAGCATTAGCTCCACTTTCTTTTCATTGTTACCTTTATTATTGTGGGCAAAATAGCAACATGAGACTTCCCCACTGTTTTTTAATATTAAAGAGCGGTTGGCTCTCCCAAATAAATTCATTTTTCTAATTGTGTATGTGTTGTAGCTCAAAAACCACAAAACAATTCAGCAAATATCCACTGATTTCAGCCAAAACACACATTATGTCCTCTGGTGCTTTAAAGGGATTTGACCTCTGACGTGTGTGCTTTTAATGTACGTAAGGCAGCATAAACAGGAAAAGTGTGTTTCCTGCTGTATGGACATGACAGGCAGAGGAATTTATTCTGTGCAATCATACTTGAGCAGCTGACTGTCAACAGACATTCAACCTACGCACGCGGAGTTAAAAACAAAATTCTCCAGATAAGAATAAAATGGATGGATGCCCAAACACAGAGGTGTATTTATCAGATTGGAACTTTGACATAAATATATTCCTAATTCAAAAATAAGCAAACAGAAATGTTCCTTCTGCTGTATTTGTTTTATATCAACCTTATAAAGAAAATGTTTAAAGCTCTGTTAAATGTGTTTTGTTTCCTTTGGTATTGAAAAAGAAGGTTTTTTTAAGCTAGCTTCCTTAATATTTGCAGACAGGCGATACCAGCATCTTGGAAGGGTCACTTCCTGTCCAGTCACATGATCTAGTCACCCGGCTATACAGACTTAATGAGTCAAAGGTCAAGTTCAGGGCATTTGAAGTGTCTGAACCAGGTATCGCCACAGGTTCAATGAATGTTTTATTTGAAAAAGCTGTAGCTAATGTTTTGTCTTTTAGCTTCCCTTATTAGTGACAACAGTTGCATGAATTTCACCTGTTTTTCTTTCTTGTGTACTTCCTGCTCTTTCATCCTCCGTGGTCGGACTCCTGTTGCCTCAGATGTGCTTAGCCACCTGCTCACTTTGAACCTTCCATGTTCTGCAGCTGGAATAGCGTTTGATTCTAAAATGGCAGAACTGGCAACTGGGAATTAAGCCGATCCTTTGAAACTTCGCTCCCGTCATTAAATCTTTGAGTTGGTTGTGCAAACGCTACCGACACCACTCACTACATTTCTTTTTTGTTTTTCATATCCCCGCTGATTCACTAAAATTCAATTAGAGCCATTTCATGGCTCGACTTGAACCATCGGATGCGCTCTGACCTCGGGTCTGCTGTGGAAGGAGCCATAGCGGCACCAGAGTGTGAGCAGCCAGGTGGTCTCGTTCCACTCGTGAATCAATGCTGTATTGTTTGCACCACAGATGAGGAGAGATTTAGGAAGACAAACATTTAATTCAAAGTTTTTCCTCTCTGAAATGCAAAACCTGATGGCTTGCTGCTCAGCATTTAATCAGCATTTACATCACCGCCAACTGTAAAACAAGCTAGCCTGAGCTTTTTTATTATTTTTTTTGCACGAGTGCAGCTGCACATGTGAAGACTCGGCAAGTCGAGTATTTGTGGCTCCTGAGTTATTTTGTTGAACTTTCGAAATGTGCCGTGATGTTTTATTTTGACATCGGGAAAAGTACAAAATGTGCGTGCGCCCCGATGAGTTCAGCCACACGCGAGCTGTGAAAGGGGGCAGGAAGTGTGGTAAGAGGCTTCGGCCGATGCTGCGTGTTTGTTGGGACTCGGCGTGACGCTCTTTTCCTGACAATGTATGCAAAGTGCATACATTGTGTACATCTCTGAGCAGAGCTGATGTGGTAATTAATAATAATTGGGATCACAACCTGAAGCATCCCAGCTTACCAAACACACACAGGCTGTTCTGCTACTGCGTGGTCAGTGTAGCTGTCAGTCATTAGGATCACAGCCAGGAGGAACAATGCTCGCTTTGTGGATCTGGTTTAGGCCGGTTGGTCTTGCAGTCACCTCTCGAGAGCATTCCTGGCATACTGATGATAGAGAAGCAGGATTGCATAGTTCTGACATGGATGCCACATTTTCAAGAAGGTGGACCTTTTATGGACAGGTGTGTTGGATAATTAAAAGCTGAGACCACGGTTAGGACATCCAGTCCGATGACCTAATAACCGTCTTATCTTACAGGATTTGGCCATCCGTATAGAAAGAAGGTCTTTTTACGATTACAAAACATCTGCCTATCTCCTGGATTTAGAATGTAAGGTTTCCTCCCAGAGTTAGATGTGACGTCCTTCACTGCGGCATTAAATATGGTCGCTGCCATTTATGGCGTGTGACAAGCAAGAAATGTGGAAAACAGGCTCCTATCTGAAGCTTTTCATACATGATTGACATTAGAACATTACAGGCGAAATGTCAGGACAAATGCTTTATCAGCAAAACACACAACCCCCCCCCCCACACACACACACACACCACACACACACACACATTCTCTCAGGCTGCTGTGGCATAACTGATGTTTTCTTCTCAGCAGTCTGTCTGTCTGTCTGTCTGTGTGATGACACCAAATCTGACCTCATCTCTCTACAGCCGATCCCCCTCCCAACCCTTGCCCCAACCTCCCCCGAACGCCGCCGCTGACCGCCGCCACTGCCCTTATATGGGAAGACCCGATGGCCAAAACAGACAGACACTGTTGTGTCTGTCCATGTTGTTGAGCTTTACCCAGATACTTTAAGTTTCTTCATGGTTAAACCGGTAGAAAGGGAAACTAATAAGAAGGCAACACCCTCCTTATTAGTTTCAGTCATAAGCCCATTTAGTTTTTGACACATTCGTTTGTGTTGTTCATTTTGAGGTGATGGTATAGAATCATACAACCTATCATACATGTACAGTTTGCCCTTTAGGTTAATATGTGATATTGAACATATAATCAAGCTGTATCAAGCAGTGTGCACAGGATTTATGGTTACATGTTGCTCTTCTGAAGTAATTGGGTAAAAAAAAAGCAGGGGTTCGCATTCTCCAGGGGGCATGAGTGTAGGTGCTGCATCGAGCGTGTAACAGCTGGACTCTCAGCAAACGATTACATTAGTACAGTTTCTGCAGCAGAAAGATGTGAAGCCCATGAGGGTTGAACACTAAATTCACCTGTCAGCCAGCCGATGATGCTCAGAGGAGGATTGATGATTGTCTGATTTGAGTTATCTGCTTTGAATTATTCAGTTCTTCTAAAAGAGTTTAGTTGACAAATCCATGCGTTGGGGCAACAGTAGGGAATTCTGGTCTGGATTTCTAATACTGGAAGGAAAATGCCTGAGGTCACATGACTGCCAGTTTCTCCTGTACGTGTGCATGAAAGATAGATGATTTACAGACTCCCCGTGGCTATCACAAGTCTCATCTATGCCCCCCCCCGGAGCTCTTTTTATACTGCATATAGTAAATTCCAGGAACCAAGTGTCTGTATAATCCCCAGGTTGTTGTTTTTTATTAGAAGTCAAGCCGTTGCCGATCCTCCCAGGGCGACCTTTGCTGCAGCAGCCCCCCCACTGCTGTTAAACCTGGAAAAAGAACAGAGCACTGACAGAAGGTTCTTGCTGATAATTCTGATAAGAATCACAATCTATCGCATGACTGAAACAGGGCAGATCTTAACAGAAGTGTGACAGAATGAAGGTAAATCTCCACAGGGTTTCCCTCAAAGACACGTAAGAGGGTCCAAGGTCAGCTGGGAATGGGTTTATTGGTGTGTTGACACAAAGACACCCTAATAGTCTGACACAAAGACACCCTAATAGTCAGACACACTCACAATACCACAAACACACCCTCCTCACCATGTGGACATCGCACTGTGTTGATGTTTCCCTGCAGAAGATCCTGATCGGTTTGCAGGGGTCAAAGGTCAACCCAAAGCTCCAGAAGATCAGGGAGGACGGATTGGAGTTATTGTTTTCTATTCACAGGCTCAGCTGAAGAAAACGGAGAAAACATTAACGGGTTGAAGTCAAGGAAGGAACGCTCTGCAGGGACGGAGTGAAAGTTCAGACCTCAGAATCTGCTCCACGTGTTAAACCTGCCGACTCATCTCTCTGATCCCCCGCCTTAACCTACAGCATTTACGTTCTCTCGCCTTTAAGAGCTATTTTTACGAGAAACGAGGCTCTTTGTGCATTAAGAACTACACGTGAGAGGAAAAAGGTTCGGTCAGCTGCTTGGAACTCTCCGTCCTCCATTTTTTGGACGGTCTGCGCGCTGATCCAATGTTGATGAGCCGGCGGTGATGACACTTGCTTTCCCCACTGCTCCCTTTTCATGGTAAAGTCAGGACTTTCCTGAGGATCCACCCTGGCAGGACGCTCGATCCTTCCTTTGAACATGCAGCAGGTTTCAATTTGGAAGACTCTGGAGGCGAATGATGGGGGGGTGAACCCGAAACTTTAAGAAGTCCACTCCTCATCCTGTTTTGAGACGGTGTCTAAACCCAACGTGCACAGAAATACGCAAACTTATAACATTTTAAAATTATTGTCATGAAAGTTGCTAGTTATTGGGTGTGTTCGGTGCTCCTCCTTAAAAGTTTCTGTTTATTTAAAAAGATTTACAGTTTCAGAGTTTTGGTGCATCGTCTATGCTTCTGTCTCTGCACACACACACACACACACACACACACAGACAGACACACACACACACACACACACTTTAATCAGTCCAAACCACCTCAAGTGGAATTTCCTACATGTCGAACGCGGTTGTGTTTGCATCCTGTTGATAAGGACAGAACGATCACTGTGAGATGTGAAGAGCCATTTTACAGCCTTGGCTGGAAATAGATGTTTATTTTAAACAGTTGCAGCAGGTTAGCAAAATACTTTCCATCGGTTGTGGACAGAAGGGCCTGTGCATCTGACTGGGAAGTGATTTACCTGCAGAGGACAGACCTGACAGTGTGTGAATGAGGCTTGTGCTGGATAACGACACAGACGTCTGCCTCTGGAGGAGGAACTCATATGATATTTATGCTATAATGAAAGTATACACATGTTTTCACAGTGGCGGAATGTGTTTCATTCTTTTAAGATGCAAAAACAGCAGTTGTGACTCTTCAGTAAGCTGAAAAGTACAAATGGAGGTTCTGCTACGTGGAAGCTCAGAACCAACCTTTTACAAACAACAGCTGATGGATTCTCACAGCCAGAGCATTTATGGGCATACGGGTCCGTGCAAATTTAAAGCACAATATTCAGCGTTGCATTTAAATGAACTGAACAGGTCACGTGTTTGCAACGTTCCACCACCAAGCTGCATTTGGTAAAAATTAGAAGTGAGTAGGATGGGAAAACTGGAAAAAAGTCTGGGAGGAAAAAGCAAAAGAAGAGCCAAAAATAAAATGACAAACGCAGACAGGGGGTATGTTTAGTTTAGACACAAAGCGTCTTTCCAGCTGAGAGATGGAGCGCACTCCTTCACGCCGCCGGTGTCTCCATCTCCAGGTACAGTAAAAAAGCAGTTTTAATGCTGCAGCCAGGACAAATGCTCTCCTACAGGTTCCTGGACCCCACATCCGGCAGCGGTTAACCTCTGCCAGCACTGCCAGAGGTGCATTTTTGTCCATACAGTCAGTCTGAACCTACTGTATCTGGGGACTGAATCCACCTTCTGTGTAAAGTCCAGCTCTCCCCTCCCAGAACCGGATCCAAGCCCAGAAGGACTGAAAGAAAGAGTCAGAGATTTCACAGATGGGAGGTCTTCCTGGGTGTTGGACCAGCACTGGGAAAGAAAGCACAAACTGAAATTTCCATTTGGATTCGTGGGGTTGGATCTGCTTCCTGTGAGCGTTCTCACAGGCACTCTGGCTGTTTCAGGGGTCAGAGGATGAAGTGGCAGTAAACAAATCCACTGGAACAAACACTTCCATTCATCACGATGTCCCCCGTCTTCTCCTCTTATCATCACGACACTTAAAACAAACTGGCTCGCACATTTCTGCTTGGTTATTTTGTATTTTCACTGGCTGAGCTTCAGTCCAAGCTGTGATTTCACCTTCCTGCCTCCTGTGATGGTCGTTCATTTTTTGGCATGTTTATTATTGTTATTGCCAATGTGAAATCAGCCCATTCTGTTAAAAATAACCGATAGCCTTCAAATTTGGAGTCAATTCAGACTGAAGCTGTTGACTCTTGTGGTTTTCCCGTCCCCGGAAAATCGATAAAAGGTTCTCTGATGCTGAGGGATTCAAGCAAGCCATCCCATGCTTCCAGAAAGAATAAGTCATGTTCATCACAACTATTGTGCATGTTTTTCTCTTCATGAATGCTTCATTTGATTCCAATCCCTTTTCAATATTACCACAGAGAAATATATGAATAAACAAAAAATAAATAACAAAAATAGCAGCCAGGGAGTTAAAACCAACTACCAACAGCCTGCCAGGAAGCTAATGATAAAAGAAAAGATCTGTGGCTTCAGGGCAGAGATGGAAAGTGGCCAATCAATCAATATCAGTTGAGAATACTTTAACTAATCACCTGACAACATTGAGGTTTGTTTAAACAAATGTCCCAATCTGTGCAAGTCAGAAGCAAGTGTTTTAAAGAAAAGTTGCAGAGAAACTTTAGAGGATCTTGGCCGCTCAGTCCTGGAAATGTCAAGCTCATCCATTTAAAACTGATCATCCATTTAAAAGTGATCTCACACCTTAAAAAAAATCTGGTTTGAAGCTGCTCTGAACAGCATTCATGTCCGATTGATAAGAATACGGCAATGACGTTAGTCTCATTTCTTGTAACTCACGTGAAGCTCTGTTGACTGAAATGTAAAGGGATCGATTTTATTAGCTTTAGCTGCAGCAGTAACACAACTTTGGATCCTTTTTTCAAACAAAAGTATCTGTTACCAACTGCCACATTCAGTCGTGGCCATACTGGAGCTAAAAATGCTACACAGCAGAAATCAAAAGCAGAATCTCCTCCATATTCTCCCCTGTTTGTGTGGTGTTACTATAACAGCAGATGCACTGAAAGGTGGCTATTTGAGAGGTTAGAAACGAAACTATCAATGCCAAAAGCGAATCAAGTTGAGTAGAGTAAAGGCAGGCTGAGCAGATAGTTGCAGTAATTGCCCCAAAAAAAGAAAAGAAAATGTTCAAGGCCTCCAGCTAAACTTTAACATTAACATTTTTTTTTAAGTTTTGTTCTGCTGAGTAGCATTCACAGGAAGTCTTCTTCAGCTTTCAGCTCGCCATCGTCCCCGCTTCCAGGCAATCAACAGCCAACGTTCATGCTGCTGTTGTCATTCTTCCTCTCGTCAGGTAAAACAGGGTCATGAAACCACATTATGATGGGACTTTCATTTATTTTACACGTCTGTATTGTGTTAACGTGACCTCATCCAAGTGCAGCGATTGGTCAGGAGTGAAGGATTCCAGACAGAGTTCAGCAGACAAGATAATCATTACAGGCTTCCCTCCCATTAAACATGTGGAATATTCCACATGGAAATTCAAATTTGGTGTGGAAAGTTGTCTGCCTTGGCCAAGAGAATGTGATAGACATGTGATTGATCTCTCTGGAAGTAGCCTCGGCTACAAGAATATGGCTCTCCAGAATCAGGAAAATCTATCTGCTGTGCAGGAAATTGCTTCACTTTCTTGCAGTGAATCATAGAGGCCTTGGACCTAAATTGCTCAGTAGACATTGTTTCTGGTGCCTGCACAGCAATCATACAAAAAAATAAGGGCACATTTGTAGTCAACGATTCAGAGTACTGGAAAGTAAGTCGTCCGCTGCAGGAGCCCCTCACGTCAGGTAAAAGGATGGACAAATTATTTAGAATAAAAGCTCCTGAGCTGTTGTCCACCAGTGAGCAGGACCTTGACCCGACCGTACAGTAGCTGTCCCAGTGTCTCCAAACAAGCGGAGTACAGGTTCAACGATGGCCCGAGCGCCTCCTGTGCAGGTGTGTGTCGGCCTCATAAAGAAATGTCTGTGTGCATCGTGTTTGCCCTCTGCCCACTTCATCATTAAAAGTGTGGTGGGGCTGGGGGAGCGAAGGGTCTTCTAGGTTTACCAATTTATGAAGCAGCTTTCATGAATGAGGGCGGCCCCTGTTGGGCCCCCTCCTGTCAAACACTGGCCTTTCTGTTTGTGAAGGGAGCGCTCGTGGTCTTTTTAATGCTGGCTTACTGCCCCGTGTCTTGTACCCACCCACCACCTAGCAGCGCACACATATCCCTAAAGCCATCTCTCTCTCTCTCTCTCTCTCTCTCTCTCTCTTTCTCTCGTATCGCGGTCCTTCCTACAGGCAATCCCTGTAATTCCCGCTCATTCCCAATCTTTCGTCTGCCCTCACCCTGAATGTTTTCGCACGGAGGGAAAATAAACCCAGTGCACAGAGACGCCCCAAACTCAAATCTCCCGCAGGTCAAGTTTGAATCAGGGCTTTAGTGATGAAGAGGAGAGGAAGAGCCGGCAGCTGACACGCAATTGTAAACTTCCTTGGAAGTGTTTACCTGTGCATCCAGTGTCATACTTTCCTTGGGTGTTGCTGTTTCTCCTCGACCACAGAATGGTGCCTTTGTGAGTCTGAGTTCAGCACTTTCCTGGCCCCCCTTTAGAGCAAATGCTTCATCGAGGCACGAGGAATGATTCTTTCCTGGGCCTCTGAACGTCCGTGTGAGGACCAATCACACTCTGAACTCTCAAAAAAATGGGTTTTTACATCGAGCTAATCCACCCTTTTCCTAATGTGTTTTCACGAGTTAAATAAGAAGGAAGTGCTTCAAATTACACTTACCTGCTCTGGCCACTTATTGCACATTTACTTTGGCAACCCCAGAGAGGGTGCTACTGGATTCCATGTGGTACATCAAGAGGGGGTGAAGGATTGAAAATAGAAGTGGAAAAAGGTTTCATCATGGCAGGAATAATTCCACACCACATTTAAGTCCCAAACAGTTCCAGAGGGGTGTCAGGATTTTTGTCACAAGCCTCTGGCAGCGCCATCCTCTGTGGTTCAGTTTGGATCTGTGGCCTTTGTTCTGCTTCCAGTAATCTGACTGGTATTTTTTTTAGGTGTTTTTACCCCCCACCATGTAAACACAGCTGAGGACGGAAGGTTGTGTATCTGTAATGATGCTCTGCTGGGGGGGGTTAGTTTTTGTGGTTTAGGTTCTCTCTCGGCTGGTGTTCGGGTCCGCAACCAAAACAAGAAAGGCTGCAGTGAAAATGATGCTGCGTTTAAACCTGATTTTCACAGTAATTGTGTTTAATGATCGTACAGTGGGTAAAACAATCGGGCCACGTTTTGCAATCCTACACCGATTACACAACTGTGGCCACAACACTGACGTGGTCTTTCCAAAAGAGAAGATAAACCTTAGAAATGGATCTCCTCAACACAAATAGAAATGCAGCATGTTTGCAGTTTGGCTCTGGTTTGACTCCATCAGCTCTTTGTCCCTCGGCTGCCTCATAAATGATATCATAATCATAAATGGCATAAATGATCAACAGCTCACAGTAAATGAGGGGAATGCTGCTAAACTCAGTTTTATAATCAATATGAAACAGATTTATTAACGCTATGGTCCTGACGGAGTCCTTAAAGTCTGACAAACAGGAAAACTGTGTGTTGGATCAGTACATCACATTCTCCTACTGGACCCATCAGATAAGATGTCCCAAGTCATTCCTGAGTGCTGGACCCCCGTCCTCCAGGGACCAGACAGAGATTCCTCCTGAGCTCTATTGAAGAGGCTCCTCCTGGAATTTCAGAATTTTGATTGTTCCAATTGGGTTTCAGAGTAAACATTCGGAGGCAGATCTGGACTTTGTTCCACCTTCTGAAGGACTAATACTATGTTGATTTTATTCAGTGTGTATTTTTTGAGGATTTGAGATTAAAAGCCACAGCAGATTAGAGGGAAAAGTGCATTATAAACTTATGAGACAATAAAATGTGTTTTTTAAGACTTTTAATTCTTTTGGTGATTGTGTCTTTACAACATTTGATGGCTGAGGCAGAGTCCCAACTCTTCATCTTTCCATTGATTTCAAATTTACAAAGTCATCCAGGGCTTGTCACCATTTGCAATGTAGATTTCCTGACAAAAACAAACTCCGGCTCAGGAGGCTTCTTGAATCAGCGGGATGTGTTTTTCCTTGACAGACCTGACTGTCGTGTTGGCTCCTGAAGTGTTTTGCATGGCAGCAGATGTCCTGCAGCGACCTGGGAAAGAGCCGACAGCCATTGTTGGTCCCAACAGGGTGCAGATGGACAGGTGACCCATTTGAGATCAGCATGTTGACAGAAATAGAGTGAAGCCTGGGTGTTTTTGCTTCACACTGCAACTCCTACACTAATGCTGCCAACTATATCCAGGAGGAGCTCCGCTGGAATCAGCATGTGCCAGGTTTGTCACCTGATGAGGTAAGAACTGCTGTGCAAATCAAGTGAACACAAAAATCCAGACAGAGATGCTTTGGGTTTATTTTGGTCTCAAAAGACATATATCTTCCTGAGTTCTTCTTCACTTTGGAGGACAACAGGCTTAATATTTCATTGCTTTTTATATCTTTAGCATCTGTGGCTTATGGTCAATCCCTTGAAAATCATTGACAAGATGAATTCCATCCCTTCTTCAGGTTACCCATGGATCACCAGAAAATCTTACTTTATAATTAATAATCAAGATTCTGTTGAACGAGAATCGCAGATTTTTCAGCCACCTCCAGGTTTTCTCCCTTCCTGCAGATGTAGAATTGTACTAGAAATGAAAAGAGGCATGTGTTACTGGTGCTGGCCTGCTTGTCTGTAGCATGACGGAGGTCTTCCTGTGTCTGGGTCTTAATGCCATGTCTGATGTCTGGCCTTTAACACCAGTCCACCACCGTCCACTCTATCTTTGCGGTGGATACAGATAGTCAGGATCAGACCGACGCTGTGCTGTAGACCACTCTTGTTCCCCTTTTACTTCCAGTCGGTCCTGTGTTATCTCTTTCTTCAACTCCAATTGTTGCTGTTGCTGCAGCCAGAGGAGACAAAAGGCTTTTAAAAGCCTCCAGCAAACACGTGTGTCAAATTCTCCAACCACAGAATCGAAAAGTGTGTAGGCCGGATAAGGAATTTAAGCTCAGCATGTCCAAAAACAGAAGATATACGTACAAATTCTTTACAAAAAAACCTGAAATGAACCTAAATTATTCCAACAATGTTCCTTTTCACTAAAAATAATGATATCCACAAACTTCCTGCATATGAGCAAAGCCACAATCACCCAGAGGCTCGTTGGCGTTTCTCGTCCAGCGAACATTACAGTAAAAACAAAAGGGCACAAACGTCCAACAATCTGTCATTGAAACAAAGCCTGTGGCTCAACTTCAGGAAACAGCTCTCAGATTCCAGCGGCTCTATCTTTGTTGCTAACCAGCACCAAGAATTACCCACAACTAAGTTGTTTTCAAGACCATGTGCAGAGCGATCCACCATTCATCAAACCCCCTTTCACAAATGATAGAAACATGAGTCGTGCTCGCGGTCGCACTTGGACCGTAAGGAGAGAAAAAGGTAGAGCATTTCACAATCCCAACTTTTCTTTTAAACTACAGAACATTGAGAAAAAATAAAAAAATTTAAATTCAGCCTCCGCAGTGATTACAGCAGGTCATTTTTTCCATCTTTGCCATATTTACGCCACAGAGAGAGCTGTCTGACTCCAGTACAGATCGATGACGGGTTATATTCACTTTTGTCGCTATCTTACATATATCACTTGAAAAAACGTACACAAGAGGAATTTTGTATGCTATTTTATGTTAGCAAGAACCAACATTAAAATTCACTTGTCTTTAAAACAGGCTACTTTGTTCACAACTTGAACTAACGTGGAGCCGTTGAGATTAATAGAAAACTGAGGTTTTCTGCTCCAGCTGGTTGAAATCCTTTAATGCTGCGCATAAGGCCTGCTGGAAAACACTGTCTGAGGTGATTTATTTTCTTTGCCCACCACTGAGTCCAAAGGGCCTGTAGACATGAAGCCATGCTTTGTGTGGAAAGATTAGCATACTTGCACAAGACAACAGTTTGCACAACAGCCGAGTCAAGCCACGTGGTATTTTTCCTTTTAAAAAAAACATCTAAAAAAAACAGATGTGATGAAAGCCTGAAGCAGCAAATTGTGGTATGAGACGTGAAAACGTACTGGGCTGCACGTAAAATCTTCAACATACAAGGAAATGTGAAGAAACCTGATATATTGTGTCGAACATTTCAATATGAAAAGGTTCTTGACGATAAAGCAACGGTCGTCACCTCACCACTCAAACGCTGACCAAGAGCTGCAGAGAGAATGATGGGATGTTTGCAGGTGAGCAGGGGGATTATAAACATCTGCACATAGCTGCAGCTGCAGTCGTGTCACCGAGATGGTGGTGAGCTTTATGCACACGCGCACGACTGGATCATCACTTTAACACAGAAGAGTCAACTCCTCAGAATCAGTGGGAAAGTATATGCTAGCAATTATTTTATGGACAATTTTACAAACTGAAATTGCAAATGATTCACAGTGAGATGGGACAGAACGGCGTGCACCTAGAGACCCTTTTCTATTAAACAGCATTTATCCAATGTAGCAGCATAATCAGGGGCTGATATTTCTGTTCTATATGCAATCCCTAAAAACCTCAACTTAATCTTTGTCAGAATGGGGAATCTTTGGTCTTCATATTGGAGGATATATCATGTAGATGAACATGAATATGGACACATTCATGCCTATTGGTTCAGCTCATATTTACTGTAACCATTTCTGCACCAGGACACGCGTTTGGACCGACTTCCCACTACTCCCGTACAAACATTCCCCTGGATCCTCAACATCCACCAGTATAAACTCAAAATATCTTTTCCTGCAGGTCTTGTTTTATAGTTTTGAATGTAGGGCAAGGTGGTGGGTCGGAGTTCCGGGCCAATACTTTACAGAGCAAAAGTCTGCCAGTGTGAGTCTTGTCCTAACAGATGAAAGAGGGCAGTGATGGCAGCATCAGTGCCTCCCAAATGCTAACACCCTCTCCCTTCTATACAAGCACGCTCAGTGAGTTCAAACCCTGCAACCACTTGGCCGGCGGACCTCGGCCCAGCTACAACCACCGGCCTGTCTCGCGACAGGACCCCCACCACAGCCCTCTCCTTCCAAATGTGTTGACTTTTCTACCCACTTCATTTGAAAGGAAAAGAGAGCAGTGGGCCAAGGGCAGCCTTGACCCATCCAGAGGCCTCGGAGAGGAAGCCTGAAGGCCGTCCCCTGTTCCCTGACTCCTTACCTCACAGAAGAGGCCCCATGCTCGCCTGTTATGTGGTTTCTTCATCTGAAGTTGTCTAGCATCAGTGAATGCCAGTGTTTTATGGTTTGTGTTTCCTTTTTTTGGCAACGGATGGAAACTTGGTTATACAACAACTTTGTCAAGTTGAACCAGCCAGATTAGATATTTGGACCAAGGACTTCCTGCTTTTCACGCCTTAATTGGCTTTGCAAAATTGATGAAGTCCAGGTGCGGGAATGCAAACTGAAGGCTTTTCATATGACTTTAATGATGCTCAATACTTGAATGAGGGGCACCAATAAAGATCCTGACTAAGCCTGAAAAATGATGACTATTGACTTTAAATTCTGTTTTTGCTGCCACAATGATGAGAATCTTTATGTTGGCATCACCAAGTATCATTAAAGGAGATATTCAATGTGCATATTTAACATATTTCTATAGGGGAAAAATACAGGCGCATGTTTGGGATTTCCCAGCACCGATCATTCCTTGTGAGGAGTCTCGTGTTTGGCCGTGACACATTTGTTTTCCTACTTTTCTCCGGCCTCTCGGCTCACCACCTCCAGAGCTGAGAACAGATGTCACATTTACACACCGAGAGGTTTGTTTTCTGGAAGTGTGAAGACGCGAGACAGAAAAAGAGGTCTTTGCTGGCTGTTGAACCTGCTTTTCCAAAGCTTTTCTCCTTTTTTTTTAAACATTAAGCTGCAGACTGTTGCACCCTGGTGTGTACAGGCTTTTGTCATGAACACAAACAGTAACATGGACATGAACACAGCACAGACTCTCTTTTAGAGACTATTTTGAGTGGGCTGTTTTGTTTCCCAAAGCTGTTTACGCTGTACCTGCACTGTTTCCTGTTAAACTTCGCACGGTTGTGGGTTTTTTCCTTTTATTTCTACGTCTGCTTTAAAAATTCAGGGAGCACAGCAGAACATCACAGCTGTTTGAAGTGTTTTTAAATATCTCAGGATTGGGCTTTTTTTGCAGCGACTTTGGCAAACTGTTAAAGGCCCTCAGCTGTGCACTATAAATGTTCTGTTTGTGAGAGTTTTTTGGCTTCTATTTATCTAAAACCATCTCAAAAACAATTAAGCGTTCGTGTTTGTGTTCCTTCATCGACATTCTTTGTGCGTGGGTATAAAATAAGTCCACCCTGTTATTAAGTGTTCTGGTGTTTTTGGTTAACCGCAAGAGGAAGTTGATGATTAGTTGATTTAGTCATCTTTTAACCGGACTGGTGATCTTGTTATTGTAAAAGGAAAAGCGTGATTTGACACGACATCGGGAGTTATTTTAGTTGCACTGCACCCTTTATCCTAAAGGCTGAATCTGCTTCTATGTTAATTATTGGCTAAAGAATTCACATCTTTGCAAATTTTTGTTTTAAAGACTCTTATCCTCTTCTTAAGGCTACCCAGCACTTGAAAATTTGTTATAGGAGCTATTCTGCTTTGAGCACAGTGTGCATTTGAAAAAGAAAACATGCACAGCACGCCAGGTAGATGCTCTAATTTCACAGTGGAAAAATGTTAAAAGTGTTTCCAGCAGAGTCCATTTGTCATGAAGTGTAGAATCAGGATTTCTGCTGCCACCGTGGCCAGTTTTAGTGCTTTTGGATCCATGCTAGTCGCAGGGCAAAGGTCGGCGCCAGATGCACGAAAGAGCATCAATATTCTGTGGGTATCTTTCATCTGGAGCCGCATCAGTCGGCGAGCATGATAAAAAGAGGCCAACAGCGAAGCAGGTATGACAGGCCAGCACTCCCCCCTCCATCCGCAGCACAGCGCTGCTCTGTCTGGGACCCAAAACAAAACTGCGGCCTCATTAAACGTTATATAACGGATGAACAGATGCTCAGTGTGACACCTTCATCAAATCTGCCGCTCCTCTCAGACCCGGGGGGGGGGGGGGTGGAGGATGGAGTCGCATGGCGTGATCAAGGAGGCCAGTTTGCCCCAGAGACGTTCACGGGGTGTGACAGAATTCACTCAAAGGCCGCTTGAATCTGCTTTTAGATACTGAGGAGTGCAGAAAAATGGAAACACTGACAGCTGACTCCTTCAGTAAAGTGTGTTATATTCTTTTTTATCATGCTGGTCAGGCTTTAGGATTATTGGAATTGGAAGTTTAAGTAATTTTGGACAGTAAGTGGGAATCTTCTCTTCTGTCAGTGGCTGAGCTTTGATCCTCTGTCTCTTCATGTGGAGCACAGGTCCATTGCTGGAGAAGGAATTCTTTTTTATGTCAAAGAGGAAAAGGAGACTTGACCACAAGGTCAACAGACGGTGCTTTTCAGGTGGAAAAATGAAAAATATGGGGCCACAGGACCGACCCTCCATCCATGGCAGGGGAAGGCGGTGGCGAGTGCATGTGAGCGAGGATCATACCACAGCTGGCTGTGCGGTGCAGACAGAGCGCAGCATTGTGTCGCTGGGCTCAACCGCCCCCGCCACCGTACCTCAACGTCACGCTTCTCGTTGCTAGGCAAGATAACATTCATTTGAGATTGAATAAACTTGGAAGTCAGGCGTCCTTTGAAGCCGCTGCTCTGCCTTCAGTCTGTGCTTTCCTACATTTGTCTATAACTTCACTTTCCATCCATCCAGATGATTTATTGATGCTTCTCCTTTATAACACATCCCAGTAAATCAAGGAGGTTTTTATGTGAAAATATACAGTTTATGCCTTCAATCCCAGGTAACGTTGCTGGGATATCCAGCAACAGGATTCTGTAAATCCACTTTGTTACCATAAAGCTAAGAATGGTGTATTAACATATATTTTTTAAAAGTTCTAATTTGTTGATATAAATTCCTCAAAATGGGTCACCGGGGACAGAAATCAACCAGTTCAAGTAGCTCTGGCCGTATTGTCATTTGTCACCATTTGTATCACAAAGAATTTTGTTTAGTTTGAAGATCTCTTTTTGCCTTTGCCCATTTTGGAATATTTGGGCTGGAATATCTGAGTTCTTTCATGTTTATGCCGAGCAGCCGCTCACTCAGAGCACAGCCCAGAATCCCCGCTGCCATTAGGACCTAGGAAAAGGTTCTTTTTCCTGTTTTGTTCACCTGATTGGAGCTGAGAGTGATCCACAACTCACGGCAAATATTTCTGCTATTTATTTGGAAATGTAAGATTTCTGAATTCCCTCAGCACCTGGAGTTAGAGAACATTGCTTGTCAATTTTATATACAGATGCCAGATGGTGCGAGATGGCATCCTCAAGCCAAGGGACAGAAATGTCATCACAAAATAAAAAGCATTTAATTGTGTTTTGTGGAAAGTGTTTTGCACTGTTTATAATGTGTCTGATCCCCAGATGCTGTAAACTACAGCGTGTCCTTCGTCAAGGACCACGAGATGAAAAAATAGCTGGAGGTCCCACTGCTGCGTGTGTCTGCTGGTTAATCTCCTGGTTCCAGACTGAACATCTCCAAATGTGAGTGGAAAAATCAACAACAATGCAACATCTCAACACTCAACTGCCTGTGCAGGCAGGAAATGTTTGCGGGTATTTAAAAAATCTAACACCTAACGGAACTGAGGTTCATCATGAATGCGCCGACTATCCACAGAAATGCTGATTTATATTCACTGTGAAGACCACGGCCTGGCCACCGTGACTCAGCCTGGACACAAGCTGCTAAGATTTCCCTCTGAAAAAAGGTCTTATTTTGTAACATTCTCCTTGAGTTTTCTCTGGCAGGTTGTCACTCTGGACCCGGGCGTGTAACTGGAGCAGTGGAACAAGCCGTGTCATTCAGTGGACTTCTCTCTGATGCTTCTCCACCGACTGAAATAATATTTGAATTACACGTATCTGGTCAGATCATGAGCTTCCAGCATGAATGTAAATCAGGACTGAACCGGGCGTCAGGAGTTCCATCTAACTGTCCTGTATGGTGCAGTTATAACAGCTGCAAATTTTGCATTTGTTGACCGCACTGAATGTGTGAAGAGGCTAACACCAATCAAATGTAATTCTACAGACTTAAACGTGGAAACTATGGAAAATACTCAACAGTCTTCCGTCCTATTGAAATTTTCTGAGCAGCTTTGACCACTCACACGTCTGCATTCACACACTGGGGGCGGAGGCCTATTCACACATGCTAATTAGAAAGACTCCTAGATGTGTTTGCTTTCTGGGCTGGTGTGATCAACAAAAACAAGGATTCCATACGATCGGAATTCTGGACACTTGCAAACAATCTTTAAAGAATTAAATGCTCTGAAAAGAATCATGTCTGTGCAATCTTACAGGAGTTTTAAGACTCTTTGATGCACCAGTTATGTAACTTTTATACAGCTGGAAAAAACTTCAGTCAGAGTCAGAACTTAGCGGAAGAGAAACTTGAACCGCTGTCAGCTCATCCATACAAGGATCAGAGAGCAGAAAGGAGGCACACTTGATGCATGGGGATTTTTCAAATGGGATATTTCCTGATTTCTTACCAAGGTTATGTGAGCTGCAGGTAGCCACGTGACCTTCGGGTGGCCATCGCCATCACTTATATCACATTTAATCACTGCAGATGCCAACCTTTCATCAGCTTCTGCTCTTGAGTCGATCACCTGTACAGTAAGTGCAACATTCCTTTCCTGGGTAATGCGATCCCTGACTCCAGCTCCATTATTGTCACTAATGAAGTCATGCGTGTTTTCATGCTGAAGACCCATGAGGCTGGAAGCGACATGAGACCAGAGTTCGTGTCAACCTGAACCCATTCTCCATCCTTATTTCATCAGAAAGTTTGTACACTCAAAATCATGATTTTAGGCTAGAGTGTGAAGCAGCCAGCTGATGACCTCTCAAATGACTTTTGTGGCTGCAGAAACCAAAATATGAGGACAGAGGTGTAACACGCCATAGTTACCATAGAGACAAACCTTGTCAATCACGCCACCGCATCAGAGGCACCTCTGAAAGTGCAGAGAAAACGCTCCCTCCAACAAGCCCGCGTCTGGTGCGCCATTCTTCTCGTGCTTGGGATAACTCGATGTAAGTCATAGCATTAGAGAACAGAAGTAAACAGGGGGTCCAGAGGGCAGGAATTTTCTGGTGTTTAAAGTCTCATGACCTGGGATACTCTTGCTCTTGAGAGGCTTTGGGAATAATCAGAGCCAGCAGGAATGAAGGGAGGCTGAAGTGTAAGGAGAATGTGTGGGATTTGTATCACTCAATTATTTTCCTTCAGTGGAGAGGAAATCATTTGAACGCCATTAATCTCAGCTTTGTGTTGCCACAGTTAAGGAGGAGAGTCACAACATTTTCAAGATTTAATGACCTTTGACCGCACCCTGCATTTCATAACCAGCCCAGAACTTATAAATGTTTTAATTTCTAGCTGTTTTGCTACCGTTAGCAGTGTGATCATATGGCTTTTTAATGTCCAATATATGGAGATAAGAAAGCGTTCATGTTGATAACAAAAACAACTAATTGGTTAGTTCCTCAGAGCTGCTTCATTGTGGATGTTAAATTGATATTGATGAATGTGAAGACAAATCTGACCTCATGATGTCTGGGTGAGTGTGGGGCTCTGACCTCCTCCAGATACCAGAAGAGATACATTATCACCAAAAGCCAGTGCTAAACTATTTCTGTCCCCCACAGCCATCTGTAATCTTGGCCCATGTTCTAATGTTATCTCTTTCTCACCTGGTCCCTTTTGGGAAGAAGGGGAGGGGAAAAAATAAAACAAAATTGTTTGATATATATAAATAGTTGCTTCATTTGGTCATTTGTTCTTCTTTCCACCATTAATGAAGACGTTTTATGACATAACTGATGATAAATGTGCACACAGGACATTCAGTCACATTTCAGGAGATACAGGAGTTACATAATCTCATTCTGGATGTGTGGAACATCTCTAAAGCTTTCCTCCTGACCCCTGACAGCACCTCAGCTGTAGCTGATAACAGAATAAGATGGTACAGATGTGTAGATGTTGTGAAGTGATTTTCCATCAGGATGAAGAGTCGACTGGCTGGAAAGTCCCAGATGTTGTAAATGCTCCTGCGGTTTGAGGCCAAAGCACCAACAGAAGCAGCTCCCTTAGTGTCCAGTGTCACACACACACACACACACATCTGTGGGGTGGTTTCCCCCACAGGTCCCGTCCTTATTTTGAAGATAACTGCTAATTCCTCCTGGTTGGAATCCCTTTCTCAGGGAGCTCTAATAACCTTTACTCATCCACTGCTACAGCACAGCTGGTTGCTTATATATAGCTGTGGAAAATTCATATCTCAGGGTAAATAGGCGTCTGTATAGGGAGCGTTACATGTCTTCCAGGACCTGAATGCTGCCCAAACAGGCAGCTGACAGGGAGGGAAGTCACAGAGGCCTCATGCCATCACCTTAGCCTGATGATTTGGGATTCATGTGGATTGAACCTCTGAGGAGAGAGGTGATCTGAACACCCAAAGGTTTTACTCATTTCAAAATAAAAGCACAAGTTTCAGAATGAGTTGTCAGAATGGCTGCAATTAGCCATTATTAGCACATGTAGGACCAGATATGTGTACCGTGGCAGGTTTTGTCAAGCCATGAAAATAGAGGGTGCATCTAATAAAGGGGACTGGACAGAGCCATAGAGAGCATCAGAGAACTGCTAACGCCATGCTGAGAACTGCTGCTGTTGTGCGTGCTGCTGCGTGCCGCTGCTGTTGTGCGTGATGCATTCAGGTGATCTGAGTGCTCGACATGCTCTTGACCTGCGTCTTCAGACAGCAATTGTTGTGTAATGAGGCTTAAAAAAGAGAAGATAAATCAGCAGGTCCACACTGAGCTCACAGCTGTGATTCTTTTTTTTTTTACTCAAACCAGTTTGCAAATATATTTAACCTATTGTTTTGCAATTCTTTTAGCAAGTTTACATAGTACAAATCAAAGTGTAGTAATGCCACAGCAACATTACTCTATCTAAAAATGCTATGAGCAGAACATTTTATGAGTTACAGAAAGTGTTTCTTTAAAAATCTATTTCTATTTAAATGAATCTTTCGTTGATCCCTTCATTCCACCAGGCAAAGCTGGTCAGTCAGCCATAAGATTCCTAGAGAGATGAACAATTGTGATGCATCAGTTTCCTTTGTTTTCATGCTCTGATTTCTAAACAACCAGAGTGCAGAAGCAAATCCAAGAAACACAATCGGTGC
Organism: Takifugu flavidus; assembly: GCF_003711565.1. Classification (NCBI taxonomy): domain Eukaryota; kingdom Metazoa; phylum Chordata; class Actinopteri; order Tetraodontiformes; family Tetraodontidae; genus Takifugu; species Takifugu flavidus. Next base: position 6,827,064 of record NC_079538.1, read on the forward strand.
AGCCATATATTCCACACTTAGGGATGAAACATGGGCTGCAGTCTTTAGGGTTGGAGCACTTTATCATCATTTCCTCTGACCACATGTCTCAGTGTTGCCAAAGCATGTTTTTACTGGCCAGGCACAAATGTTCACATCCGGAATTAAACTTATTATGTCTAACATTTGATAACGTGGCGTTCCACGGTAGCTGTCTGGCAAGGTTTCAAAATAAGATGCATCTTCAGTGATGGGGCTTAGAAAAGGCCATTCAGGGACAATCTGGGCGCCTCAGTGTGTTTGTGAGGGTCAGATGGAGGTTATGGTCTGAGTTATCACTCGTGTAGCTTTTGTAGCTGTGTTTTGTTGTTTTTTTCCAATTGAATTACTGAGACTATAACACAATGTCGTCAGAAGTTATTGGTCCATATTTGTAAATCACTGACATGATGATTGATATGAGATGTCGCATTTACAGACAAAATATAGGCATGTCTTTGTGAGTTTATACATGGGTAGGAACATGTGGGTAGGAGCATATAGTAAATGCTGTAAATATAGGAACAGATTTTACAATGTGGTCATCTGGTTTGAGCAACACACAGTCACTGATGCGAATACCCCCAGTCATTTACAGACACGCACTGCCATCTAGTGTTTGTAAGTTTCACAGCAGCACTTCCTTCGATAGCTCAGTTGGTAGAGCGGAGGACTGTAGCGTGTTCTAGCGGAAATCCTTAGGTCGCTGGTTCAAATCCGGCTCGAAGGAGAGATTTTTTTTTTTTTTTTAACAATTATTTTTCATTTTTTACTTCAATTAGGCAACCAAAACATAAAATCTTTCAATTGTTCAACTGTTTCAAGAAGCGTGAATGAAAACACTCAGTCGAGGTAGTACTCAGATTTAAGAAGGACGACTGTGAAATATTGCTCTAATGTACAAATGTTAAACGGCTATATGGTAAATTGCTCTCAGGATCATGGTCCAAAGTTCCAAACGCGGAAAGATCCAATGAACGAGTAATTCAAATTAAATGTTTGGGGAGTGTTGAATAAATGTTATATAATTACGTGTTATAAGAGACGACGATAGTTCTTTGCAAATAATACACTCAACGTCGGGGAATCGAAACACGTCGTCAATTCTTTGGCTAAACGGGCCGAAACCGTTTCCATTAATTCTCTGGTCGTGCCACCCACTACGGGCGGAGTGTATTCTTGACCACTAGATGGCGCCATTCCCTCGTTTTGGCTCAGCGAGACTGGCTCTCTCTCAATCGCTTCCGGGAACGCTGAATGTGCCGCCAAAACAACTTTAAAGTGATTGATTAAATATATGAATGAAGGTCGTATTATATGTCAATATATCTTCCTCCGAAGTCCTGTCGCAGCGTAGCGTTTGCTCTGTTGATACGGTTGAAACGTATCTATTCATTTACCGTTTCCTCTTGTTTGTATATATATGTTAAACATACAGGAGACAAATAAAGATATGACTTATTTACATATAGACACGACCGATATATGCTGTATGATAAATATACAGTATATGGTACAGTAAAATAATACTGTAATAATAGTATAACCAAGCTGCGTACAAAACGGTAGATAACGCATGGTTTGATTTATTACAGCTAATTGAAGTAACTTGCTTAAATGAGAGATTTATTGGAGACCTCTTTCTGTATTTTCACACCTCAGTGTTACATGACAGCCTCCACAGTTCAAAGGGTTGAAGGTCAGGACTCGACCAAGTGTTAGCAGAAAAAAAGACAGACAAACATCTAGAAATAAAGATTTAAACAAGTGTAGAAGCTTTGCCAAGCTTTCTCTCTCTTTCACACACACACACACACACACACACACACATGTTAGGAAGGACCTAACTGCTGAATACCAGAGAAAAAACGCGCATTTAGAATGAATCGATAAACATGACTGTCGCGCAATCATGCAAGTCAACAGCAGCATAACAGCGCCCCCTGCTGTCGTATTTATTAAGCAACATCATCCTCGAGGCCGTGCTGTTGAATATCAGCGCAGGTGTGATTAGGTCGAAAAATAAAATAATCACACCAGTGCTGATATTCAGCATAACCTTGTTAGATTTTATCAGTTAGTAGTGATAAGTGAGAAGAGGTTTGATTGGTTTGAGGGTTTGTTTGACACAGCTCGGTAACAGGAGGGGAGAGGGGCTGTTGCCAATTAGGTAATTAACAGTTATTAGGGCACCTGTACAGCGGAGTGATATTACATTTAAGAAGTCCCAGCGCTAGAGGAAGGCGACTTGTCCAATCAAATTACGTAGTCGGAACTATTTGTTAGATCCAGGAAGCCACGTCAGAAACGTTCTTCGTGTTTGTGACATTCTTCGAGGTGATAAAGTAAGAAATAGTTTCTCTTATCATATTTTGTAATCGAGTCTTTTGGTTTGACATCTCGGTGCTATTTGATTGTGTGGAATGTCATTAAATATGATGGTCAAGACAAAGCGTTAAACAAGTTTTTACCGATTTCATTTGTTAGCTTATATGCTAAAGCAAGGCTAACAAACATGTTAACAGCGTTGCCACGAAGGCCAATAACTAAGATTATATCCGTAATATCTGTCAAGAATTGGTTCAAAGTCACAGCGTTGCCACATGGGGGAATTAAAAATAAAGGCACCCAAATGTTGCTCTTGTTTGCGAAATTAACTTTGATAAGTTTAAGTCCGCACGAGTCAAAATGTATATTTGGTCGTTTCATGAAAATACATGTTTACAGTATATTGAATTTTAGGGAGCAAACTTGGATTCCATTTTAGTAAAAAAAAAGCAATATATGTATATATGCTATATCATAATATGATTGCGAGCTTGTAAGCGTTAAATGCATTAAATTTCATACTTGTTGACGATTTAGAACAAACTCCCAACGTGATGCATTAATGGAAATACTGGTGACATATGAAGTCTGTACCTAATTTTAAAAAATATTTCTCCCTCATATTTCGAAGCTGGTCGGCTCTGGTGTTTTATTCTCACCTCTGAACATCCAAATTTATGTTTTAATTTTAGCCTCTTGATCGCGCTCGCCAGAGGGAGACAGAGTTCTAATATTTGACGAACTTTCCCTCTTTAACTTGTGTTCTGTACATATTCAACCACGTGTCACGATGCATCAGTTCTGTATTTATTGTTTAGCTGAATAACTGAGTGAAAGTCCTAGTAACTGGAATCCATTCCTCCCTTTCCCGATTATGTGGTATTGCTTTTTGGCTCAGAAGTGTCTCTGTTATCAGCGGCTGGAGCTGCAGGTCGAGGACATGGCCACACAGAAGAATCGCCTCCGTGCCAATTTATACATGGCAAAAGGTCAAGGCAGCAGTGGCCTGGATCTCCAGGTGAGGCAGCGGGGCGAGGATCTCCGGACCGCCAACAGCATCCCGAGAGGCCACATGTTTGGGGGAGCAGTCTGAGTGAGACTTGGTAGGGACTCACAGCTCTCTGTCCAGGTACGGGAGGCTGACTCCATCTCTACTTTCAAGATTATGGAGAATAAATGAAGCACTGTTTTTGTTTTTAGATCGTATGTAAACGAGGTCCAGCCTTGCAGTTCACGGTCCTTTTATATGACACTTCATTTTACATTTTGGAAACAGACAAGTGTTGATTCACTTTTATATTTTTATTTTTTTTTTTTTTCTGTTTTAGCTGTGGATGCATCATCCTTGGCCCTGCAGTACCCTGGTGACCTGAGAGGGTCCGACCTGCTGATGGCTCTTGGAAGGTAGCAGGGATGGAGCCCAGCCCCACTGGAACCATGTGAGGGGGAAGAGGTCAGAAGCTGGATGGAGGTATGTTTCACCCTGCAACACCATGTTGTTACACTTGTTCACCACAGGTGGCGGTAGCGTGCGTTAGTGACCAGGCAGACGAGGAAGTGACGCATCTGGCGGGGGAGGGAAGGAAGTGTACTTCTATTGTCTCCTTTTGAATGTTTAAACGTGGCTCAGACAGTTTATATTACAAATGTTATTACAGTGTCTTGTAGCTTTGGTGCTCTCTAACCTGCTGTTGCCCCATCAGGTGTTTTTTAGGTGCACGTTCATAGCAAATAGATGATTTCTGAAAGAGTCTGATGTGGGGGCGCAGCTATGCATTATGGGAAATACAAGCCGTGAGTAAAACGTTATGCTCAAATCCAGATTTTGCTGTAAAAATATCCTGCATGTAGTACATAAACACTAATGGATCCTGTTGTGTTTGTGATTGTGATAATTTCCAGGCTTCGTGAGTGAGAATGGTGTCACTGTGAAAGACCTCCCCAAACGTGCGCTGTACAACTCATACTTACCTGGCAGGGGAGATACCATGATCACGAAGGTGGTTCACCCAGGGCGAGGCTCAGCCATTGCACTCCGGCTGTGCTGACCCCTGCGAATTCCCCAAATGTGGGAATCTCGACTGCATAATTTCTGGTAGTGGGGGACTGCGTTCGCGCTCTCCCCTGATAACTTGTTGAAAATAATCCACTTAATTAGAACACAAATGTCAACATCAGTGTTGTCAGTTAGTGAGGGCAAGGCAACCCTGAAGTAGGGGTGGGCAAGTGAAGCCTCATGAAGCACTGAGGCTTTCCTAACAATTGTGTCAAAAAGATTAAAAGCTTCAAGAGTTCAGTGATGGTGACATCTGGTGGACAACTGAAGCCATAGCAACCTCTGAAGAGGTGTAAGAATCTCCCCTGATAACTTGTGGGGGGGGGGGAAAACATTGCAAGAGCTTCTGTTGGTTGTAACTGATTTTGCATAAACTTAATTTGGAGCAAAAGATTCTGCTCTAGTGCTGTTGGTGTGTAAATCTTTGTATTCCTAGGTGTGTGTGTTGTGTGTGTGTGTGTGTTGTGTGTGTGTGTGGTGTGTTGGTGTGTGTGTGTGTGTGTGTGTGTGTGTGTGTGTGTGTGTGTGTGTGTGTGGGGCTAAAGTAACAGATGAAACTTGGGTGCATACATGTACAAATGTAAAATAATTAGGGTGCATAGGTGTTTTCCAGTTAAGGATTTGAAGTGTTAAGATTACAGGAAATCTTTAGGCGCTAAATTAAGGGATCCTAAAGAGTGATGCTTAAAGATGGAGTCTTCATGACTCCAGTCAGTCAATATTCCCCATCCCTTGCTTTTAGAGACATGGTGTCCACTATATACAGGTGCTGGTCAAATCAATCTTTATTTATAGTGTCTTTTACAATCAAAATTGTTTCAAGGTGCTTTCCAGAATCCCAGGGCCTGACCCCAGACAAGCAACAGTGGCAAGGACCTTGAGCAGGACCAGGCTCATGTAGGGGGACCCTCCTGCTGATGGCCGGCTGGGTAAAGAGAGAGGAGAAGGGGGAGGACAGGTAGAGGATAGGAGAGGGAGATAGGGGGGAAGAGGAAGAGGCACAGAAACACACAAAAATACACTATACAACAGGTCAGCGGGGCCGGAGGTCATCATGCAGCTCCGAAGGCGGCGATACCTGTATAGTTCCAGTTACTATTATAGACAGACAAATTATCATACTTAGGGGGTCGTCTGATCGTTAGGTCACATCTTAGCTATGCTGTTATAGGCCAAGGCTGCCAGGGTCCGGAAACATGATCACCTGACAGGCCTCTGTCACCCCACTGGGTCATGGTCTCCTCTCCTCTCCTCATCAAGCAGACTAGTTATGCTGATTCCTGTGTAGTTTTTCTGCTTCTCCCCCCCCCCCCCCCCCCCCTTCTCTGTTCATTTACAGGTATCGCCGCCTTCGGAGCTGCATGATGACCTCCGGCCCCGCTGACCTGTTGTATAGTGTATTTTTGTGTGTTTCTGTGCCTCTTCCTCTCCTCTCCTCCTCCCTCTCCTACCTATCCTATCCTCTACCTGTCCTCCTCCTTCTCCTCCCTCTCTACCCAGCCGGCCATCAGCAGGAGGGTCCCCCTACATGAGCCTGGTCCTGCTCAAGGTTTCTTCCTGTTAAAGGGGACTTTTTCATAGTAGCAACTTGAAGACAGGGAAATTTGTCCCGTCAGCAGCCCGTCAATAGGCGCGTTTCCACTACACAGCGTTGACTATACGATTCGGTTCCACTTTCTCCATACACTTGTTTGTTCAAAGTGAGCTCAATACCAATGAACTGTAAAAAATGCTAAAAGTGACAAAACATAAAGCTAGTTTTAAACAACTCCGTTTGATTATACCACTTCCAATCCCTTGTATAAAAAACTTCTAATCCTTCCTGTTTATCCCACTTTGTTCCTTGATTCTCTGGTAATCGTCTTTGGTGTTTTTAGCTTTTATCGGTATCCTGTTTGTTTCCTCTGAGCTTCCATTGGTAACTTCCAGCTAAACCTCATTTCAGGTCTCGCTATGTAGCTCCATCTTCCTCTGTCTGCCACACAGTTCAAAAACTGTACCTCATTGTTTGACCATGGTATAACATTATTTGTAGTCAGTGAAATTAACATCGTAGCTGACTTTTACTCTCATGGCTCATCAGTAGCATCATGGAACACAACCCCACATAGAATATTTTTTACCAGCCACCACTGAGTATATTGGAGAATATTATATGCGTAAGCGGTTTGATTTTTGAAACCTTCATGAGTTCCTAAAATATATTTTTCATTCTGCAGGTTCAAGCACGTTTGCAGAACAAAGTAGTTACAGAAAACAAGTTTGAGGAGCTAAAGGCACAATACGCCCAAGACACTCACGTGATGCAGGAACAGCTCACGAGATACAAAAAGCAGCTGCGAGCAGCTGAGCAGACGATAAAAGACAACAACCAGACGATTCTGAAGGCACAGATGAAAGATAAAAAATGAGCAGACCATCACACACATGCAACAGCTGCTGGCTAAGAAAGACCTGGAGACCAGAGAAAAGCTGCAAGGAGAATTAGAAAAAGAGAGAAAAGTGGCCCAGGAGGCGGAAGAGAGGGCTGCGGTATGTTCATTTGCTAATTATCTGCAAGTTTTCAGAAACTGAACATATTGTTTTCTGTGTTTAATAGACGATAGAACGAAAAGCTGAATTGGCCAACAATTTACATCGAAAATTACTTCTTGCGGAGAAGAAAAAATCAGCAGCTGCAGTTGAGGAAATTTCAGTCCTCATGGAAAAGGTGCGGGATCTCAACCACGTGCTCATGGTCAGTGCACAAGATTCTGCTTGTGGTGTAGCATAGTGTGTCTGTTTGTTTAAATGGTGATGTGTAGATTTTTCTATCTGATCTTCGACCACAATCTAGGTCAAAAACACAAAGACTCCTGCTGATTCTGCGATGAAAGAAGTAACGAAAGTAAAGCAGGATAACACAAAGGAGAAAGGTACATTGTTCTTTTCTTTTAAGACAACTTAATACTTGTACTATGTGGTTTGAAAAACCAAAACAGAGATTAATTTCTTGTATAATTTGTGTTGGACAGACTTCGGCAGGGAGGTCAAAAAAGCAGAGACCGACAAGGGCACTCAAAGCTTTTCGAAACCTCTGGCCACTTTCAAAACTGATACTGACACCTATAAAAAGACAGATGAGGGCAAAATTGGTACCCTGATTTTCCAAACCTTGGTCCACCATCAAAACTGGCACTAACACCCAAGAAAAGCCAAAACCACCAGAAACAGGACCCTTCCTGATGCCAATGAAACCAAGGAAAAGACTCCCGGTGAATCTCCAACACAGGTAAAATCACTTCACTTCCCTCAGGAAACCCCCCAGAAGCAGTGCAGTCAAAGTTGTCGTCAGAGACGAACGCAAATACCAATGAGAAGCAGATGGTCCAGAGTTCTGTTTTTGGTGACTCAATACCTGCAGCAGGGGTTAAGGCACCCCAAAATCAAAGCTCTACTTCTTCAAAAGGTTACCTGAACAAGGGGGTGGAAACAAAGACAGTGAGAACGAGGGAACGTGACAACTCTTACTCCCTAGAAAAATTATTGGGCCCAAGACAAGGATCAGATGGCGATAATAGAAACATACTCGATGATTTTGACACACCATCAACAAGTCTAAGATCACGCAGAATCAGCTAGATCAGCTTCAGTGTCACAAATCGCCGTCCTGTCAACCTGAAGCACCCCCCTCCTCCAGCCCCAATGGCCAACATATTTTTAGACTTGTACATTTTCAACCAAACAATTAAGGGTGTAAATTACCGTAAAACACCGTAAGAAAATAATTCAGGAAAAACTATCAAAGTTCGGAAGACTAAGAAAATTTTATGTCTACGTCTAAAAAACAAAAGACAATGCTGACCCAAAAGCCATGTAGGCAGAGGGAGTCCAGTGGAACCAGGGCCAGCTCTCAGCATATCCTGCCATCTTCTAGAGGGGGCTTCTGCCTCAAGCCCTAGCAAAACATCCATCAATAAATTCAAATTTAAAAGACAAGGGAGAGGTTTCTAGGCAGGGGTCACTTGAGAATGCCTTTCGTAGCTGGGAATTCCAGAGGTGTTCAGTTTTGAGTCTGGTTTTATGAATTTTATTTAAACATTTTACTCATCTTAGTCAATGTTATTTTAGTGTACATGTTTTTAATAAAGATTTAAGTCATTCGAGCTATCAAGGAGCTGGTTTTTGTGGGATGGGGTGAAAACGATGATCTTGCCAAGGCTACAATAAGGGTAAAGCTACGGCTCACTGATTCAAAGCCTTCAATACAGATGGAACAGTGGACCACAGGCCGACACTTGAGCCTACTAAGCGCCCCAAAGAGTGGAGAGAGCTCATGGTGAGAATTAATGGCCAGAGAAGAGAAACTGAACCGTGTTGTCAGTGGAGAGCAGCATCTATTCTATATATCCCCTATATACACGTAAGCTAAGGAAAGCCTATGGTATCACTTATCGGGCAATAAACGCTAGTATTGATTGTTCAACACGTATTACTGCTTACCAATAACAGAAACTAGCTACATACTTGTTAATGTTCATCCCTACTACCTGCTGTGTCTGTGCTGCTCTACGTCTGTCTACAAACATCACATTGCTTCTCATAACTTGAATGGTAGTAAAGAAGACTCATAGTGAACTATTCATATTTATGTTGAGCTAAGCCATTGAGAGCAGCTGCCTATTGTGGCCATGTCATGGTATATTCAAGTCTCTTTATATTTTCAGTGTGTTGACACTCCAGAATGCTGGTCTACTTGTGGTCCCCAGAGTAGCTAGGGGCAGAATGGGGGGCCGAGCATTTAGCTACCAGGCCCCCCTGCTGTGGAACCAGCTCCCTGTCCAGGTACGGGAGGCTGACTCCATCTCTACTTTGAAGATTAGATCCTCCCCTTCCCTCTCCCTCCCCATACACCTATGTGTCATCAAAGCCTTACATTTAATATACATGTAATGTGTCATCAAAGCATTACATTTAATATACATGTAATGTGTCATCAAAGCCTTACATTTAATATACATGTAATGTGCCATCAAAGCATTACATGTAATATACATGTAAAGCTTTGATGAGGCTGTATCAAACTATATCAAAGCATAAACAACAAAGCCAATATAAAGGGCAAGGTTGTCAAAGTTTAAGAAATAACATATTTAGTTATAACTATATATCTAACTATATTTTGTAGACAAACAAACGAAGCATATGCAACTGGAAAGCCCCCAGAACTACCCGCATCACCCTCCTCATCTTCCTTTTCCACATCTTTGACTGGTCGTCTGTCACATCACAGTATGAAACGGTCAAGTCCTGATTTAGATTGTAGCCAAACATCTGATAGAGAACATTCAAAGAGTCGGGAATCCGTCTCAGAAGGTTCTCTATCACCCAAATGCAGGAGCCCATCACCTCCTAAAATAGAAGCTCGAGAATTAAATATTTCTATCAACATTAAGAACGGTAAACAAAAAGTGCTTGTTGGCGTTTCACTGGTATCACTGGTATTATTGACCTCAAGTCTTCTCTCCCTTACAGCCTTTGGGTTTGAGCCTGTACTTCATGTTCCACATCCACCAAAGTGCCAGAATCCCCGTACTGTTGAGAAAAGAACCGAGAACAGCCAGAAAGGTACAGGCAATTTCACTGAAGTTAATGGGGAAACAAAAATAAATGCTGCACTTTTGACTTAAAGCTTAAGAACGTGGATGAGCACAATAGCTAAATAACCAAACTCAACTGTGCTCTACTTAGCAGGCAGGTTTAGGCTCGGGACTGTGCCTCACGTTCCTCAGCCACCAAACTGCCCGAGGCCTACTGCTGTCAAGACCAACACTGAGAATGCAACTCTTAAAAACGAAAATGCAATGACAAAGAAGCTTCTTGCAACTCAAGAACTGCAGATGAAGCGTTTAAAGACTGTGATCGATGATCTTCAAACTCAGCTTGAGAAGGTCAAGTTCGAGAACCGAACACTAAAACAGGTGGGCCCACCCCTTATTGCTGTTGGATTTAAAATACATTTTTCTTCCTCGAAATTTGTATTTTTATGCCTTTTTATATATGTGCAACCTGTTAGATTGTAGTAGATTTTTTCTTTTTGAAGACTTAGTGGTGTCCTAAAATCCTTGGTTTTATCATTGTGCAGGCACAAGGGCGTCTGCAGCAGAGCAAAATTACAGAAAACAAGTTTGAGGAGCTAAAGGCACAGTACACCAAAGACACTCGCGCGTGGCAGGAGCAGCACAGAAACTACAGAAGGCAGCTGCGAGCAGCTGAGAAGACAATAAAGGACAACAACCTGATCTTTCTGAAGGAACAAACTAAAGTGAAAAAGCATGAGCAGACCATCACACACATGCAACAGCTGCTGGCTAAGAAGAGATGGAGACCAGAGATAAGATGCTACGAGAACTGGACAAACAGAAAAAAGTGGCCCAGGAGGCGGTGGAGAGAGCTGCGGTTTGTTCACCTGCGATGCCACGTTCATGCCAATTATTTACTGATCCATTTTCAAATGTTCCACAACCAGAACATATCTGTGATTTGTAGGCGGTAGAACGCAAAGCTGACCTGACCAACAGTTTGCATCAAAAGCTACTACGAGCAGAGAAGAATAAAACGGCAGCCGCGACTGAGGAAATTTCCCTTCTCATGGAAAAAGTGAAGGATCTCAACAACAAGCTCGTGGTCAGTCTGCACGCAACGTTTTTGGCTTGTAGGACGGTGTGAGCCTCTGTTTGACCATCAGATTGTTGACTTTTCTTCAGATTGAGGGAAAAGCGCAAAGAAACCCAAACACAGAAGCTCACTTCGTAATGAATGAAATAACGAAGAAAATAAAGAACAACACAAAGGAGAAAGGTATGGGCTTTTTAAATTATCTTCTCAGGATATCTGTATGTCTTTAACACTTTGGTTTGAAATATCAAATTGGAATTAATCTCTGGTATAATTTGTGTATGACAGACTCCAGGAGAGAGACCATGAGGAGGCAGGAGTCTGAAAGAACCACACAGGGATGGTCTAAGCATATGCGCTCTGTTAAAACCTACACTAAAGCCAGTGTAAAGGAAGAGGAGACCAAAAAAAGCTCTTCAAATCATCTGCATGCTGCTAAAACCTACATGAAACCCAGTGAAAAGCCAGATGAGACCAAAGCAATTGTCCTGGGTGGGTCCGAACCTGTTGACAAAGCTGACTCTGAGCCCACTGAAAAGACTCCTGATGAATCTCCACCATCACAGGTGAACCCGCTTCACCTCACTTCCAAATTTCCACATCAAAATATTGGTCAATATTTCTCAGGACATATTTTCACTAGAGATGCTAAAACTGCTTTTTAGGTCCAGGGCCCCTGTGAAAGTAGGCTGAACACATATTTAGACCTGGTTGTACAGAAGTTAATTCATGTTCTTGATTTTATACGCAGAAACCAACAAAGCTAGAGGAGAGCCAGCTGAACAATGGTGAACAGCAGGAGCACGAGGAGAAAAAAGAGAAGAGGCGCAAAAAACAGGACTCAAAGCGAAGCTCCCCAGAAGTGGAGAAGCCAAAGAGCCTCGGTGAAGATCAGATGTTGTCAGAGATGACCGCCATCAGCAGAGAGGAGCAGATGGACCAGAGAGCTGCGACTGGTGTCTCAAGGCCTGCATCATCGAGCCAATGCTCTACCGAGGGAATCGCTGTGCTTTCTTTAAAAAGTTCACAAAGATCCCTGAACAAAGAAGTGGAAACGGAAGCAGTGAAGATGATAGAAAGCCTGGATGATCATTCCGTCCAGGACAAATTACTGGGCCAAAGACAAGGACCAGCTGGTGATACACAAAACCTGCTAGATGATCCTGACGAGCAACAGACAAACGACAGCTTGATGAAAACTGGATCAGCTTCGGTGGAATCCCCTCCGGGCCTAATGAGCGACTTCGTGTAAGAAGAACCTCAGCATGAGAATGATTACATGTCTCACAAAACATGTGAGACATTCCTGTCCTTCACAGAGGAATGTTTGATTTAAAAACCAATAGTCAGGAAATACAATGAAACGACCAAATACAGAGAAAATCAATAAAAGAAACAAAAGGAAAGAAAAAGACCAAATTAGACACACACAGACACACAAGGTGCCAGGAGGGTCAATGCTTGTGCTGAAAATTCAATTTCCCTATGAGGGGATGAATAAAGTAAATCTTGAAAATGCTATTTTGAAACAAGTGAGCGATTCATTCATGCCTGTCACCATGACGGCAGCTGGGATGGACTCCAGCTGAATATCCCTCATACAAGAGGCTACGTGTAACAGATAGACGTATGTATGTTATACCATGGCTGTACGTCGTCATCTGTGGGGAAGGATGTCCAGGTTTTCGCTGTTGTACTATCTTACCCCGGTCGTACTAACTTACCCCAGTCATCTTACCCCTGTCGTACTAACTAACCCAGGCATGGGCAAACTACGGCCCGGGGGCCACACGCGGCCCGTTAAACGTTTTAATCCGGCCCGCCAAACTTGAAAAATTAAATGAATAAACCTTGTTAATGTTATATTTTCACTGCAATTCTGGTGTTTTCCCACTAGAAAAAAGACAGTCAGGAGGAGAGTGATGGTGATATCCTGAAGGATAACAGAACTTTCAGTGCTTTAAAATAGAAATGGTTATTAATTTTTTTTTAAAAAGGCACATTTTATTCATTTGATTTTAAGTGTTTTAAGACTCATTCCAAAGTCAGATATTTTGTTGTAATGCTTCTCTTCATTTTCATTTGAAATTAAAGCACATGTTTTCTCCATATCCCAATGTGTATTTTTTCTCCAATGAAGTGAGGTTACCAAAGCACTCCATCCATCCATCTGCTCCTGGTCCAGCCCCTTTGTCAAATGTTAGAACCCATTGTGGCCCACGAATCAAAATGTTTGCCCACCCCTGGTCCAGGATTTGGTTGATTAACCACCATGTCTCTAACGGCAAGAGGAAAAAAAAGTCAAGTTGAATATTTACATTTGAATGATTTACCATTAAAACTTTCTTTTCAGCACTGTGGCCAAATTAACCAAGAGTCAGTGTTTTAGATCCACGTATCCCTTCTTCCCTTAGTGGTGAAGACTTCATGAGCTTCTTCACTGATAAAGTTCTAGCTATCAGATAAATAGCTAACCAGGCCATCCCAACAACTGGACCATCACCAGATGTGCTGACTGTGGGAACATACAGGTTCTCCAATGAGCCCATAAACTCCTTCAGCCCTATATATTTTTCTGAGGCGTCTTCGCTAATTCATAAATCCAAGACCACCACGTGTCTTTTAGATCCCATCCCAACACACCTGTTGAAGGATGTTTTACCATTGATAGGCAGTTCTATCCTGGACCAGATCAATGGTTCTTTAGTGTCAGGTTAAGTACCCCAGTCCTACAAGGTGGCAGTGATTAAGCTGTTGCTTAAAAAACCATGGAACCACATGAAAACCACTGGATCCTGACGTATTAGCAAATTATAGGCCGATATCCAACCTTCCTTTTATCTCTAAAGTTCTAGAGAAGGTGGTGGTGACTCAGTTACTGGAGCACCTGCAGAGAAACAGCCTGTTTGAGATGTTTCAGTCAGGCCTTAGAGCTCATCACAACACAGAAACAGCACTTCTTCAAGTTACTAATGATCTTCTCATAGCTTCAGATCATGGACTGGTCTCTATGCTGATTCTGCTGCAGCACTAGACTGGTTTAGATCATATTTATCTGATAGATACCAGTTTGCCCATGTCCATGGTGTCCTCATACAGTAGGGTTAGCAATGGAGTTCCTCAAGGCTCTGTACTTTCACCTTGTACATGCTTCCCTTAGGGAACATTATTCGGCAGCATGGGATACATTTTCATTGTTATGCTGATGACACTCAGCTTTATTTATCCATGAAACCGGAGGAGACAGAGAAGTTAGTGAAGAGGACTGGTCCAAGAGAAGAGGGAGATGGGACAATGGAAGCACTGAGGAGTATCCAAAAGATGAGGAAATTGTGTTGCAACCCTATGGTAACGTAGGGGTAAGGTGGTACGACCGGGGTAAGGCAGTACGAGCAGGGTAAGAAAGTATGACCGGGGTAAGAAAGTACGACCGGGGTAAGATAGTACGACCGGGGTTAGTTAGTACGACCGGGGTTAGTTCAGGGGTGGGCAAACATTTTGATTTGTGGGCCACAATGGGTTCTAACATTTGACAAAGGGGCCGGACCAGGAGCAGATGGATGGATGGAGTGCTTTGGTAACCTCACTTCATTGGAGAAAAAATACACATCTTGGGATATGGAGAAAACATGTGCTTTAATTTCAAATGAAAATGAAGAGAAGCATTACAACAAAATATCTGACTTTGGAATGAGTCTTAAAACACTTAAAATCAAATGAATAAAATGTGCCTTTTTAAAAAAAATTAATAACCATTTCTATTTTAAAGCACTGAAAGTTCTGTTATCCTTCAGGATATCACCATCACTCTCCTCCTGACTGTCTTTTTTCTAGTGGGAAAACACCAGAATTGCAGTGAAAATATAACATTAACAAGGTTTATTCATTTAATTTTTCAAGTTTGGCGGGCCGGATTAAAACGTTTAACGGGCCGCGTGTGGCCCCCGGGCCGTAGTTTGCCCATGCCTGTCATGGACGGTGTCCTGAGCCCTCCGCTGTCACTACGGCCTCTCCAGGACTGTCTGCAGACTTCACAGTACGGTTGGTCTCCAGAAAGGAAGTAAAAGTCCACAACCTCCTCCTGAATGTGGATAAAGCTAAAGATCATCATAACTTCAGGAAAAACCAGACAAGCTCTACGTCAGAGCTGTGAAGGTTGTAGGTGGCACAAAATTCGTATGCACTTGGGGGGGGGGTTCTGTTGGTTTTCCCACACACGATCGACATCATCGTTGCCCTGGAACAGATGGATCTGGTTCGCATCCATTCCCGCCGGTCCTTTCAGTGTGTCTGACCTTCTGGGCCCCAACTGTGAATCTCCTTGCATAATGGGACAGGTCCCTTTAGGTGACATGCCTCTCTATATGCTGGCTATCTGAAAGGGAGTCGGCCATGTCCGGGAGTCCTGCACGCAGAGAGTAACCGCAGCTCTGGGACACCGCAGGCTGTAACGCCACACACCTACTGGTCTCCAGAAAAAGGTGACTGCGGAAAAAGGAGTCTGCCAATGGAACAGTCTTGCCTACCACTCCAGGCACTTCTGGGGGATGAAACCACACCCTGTCATCCTTCAGGACCTTCCTCCTCTTCATCTTTCCATGTTTGCCCTGAAAGGATGCAGCCTTCTGGAAGAGTCCATTGGTTTCGTCCTCTTTCAGCCGTGCAACGTCAGGCTTTGGGAGCAGACTCCCACATTTTGTGCCATCCCTCATAAGTCACCTAATAAGAAAACACACGACCTTATCCGACAGTCACCGAATACTCAAACTTGAGCTTGTTTTTAATTGTCCTCTCAGGAGCCGCCACCAGAACCTTGAATATAACCAGCATTTTAGTGTAAGCTTTGATATTGGCACACTTTAGTGCCCTGGATCTGGAGCAAAGAGTCACCTTGATGTGATGTTCAGGTGGTGATCTTGCCGTTGACGGTGGAGTGGCGCGTCTGACTGACTGGCTCTGATTTCCTGACGAGAATGTATTTGCAGAATCTTTTCAGGGAGCTGGTGGCTATGTCATTTTCGGCCATGACCAACCATTGCTTCAGAGGTGTGTGTGCTTCCTGGGCCGTTCTCCTCATGGTCGCTTCCACATTGAGGGTCAGGCTGAAGTCGCATAAATGGCTCTGTCCACACACATCTCTAGATGGCAGGAGACTTGTGGGAAGAACTGAATGTACTTGAGGTAATCCTTAACCCACTCATCATTTATTGGTTCCATCTCTGGCCGTTCCATCTCTGGCCGTTGCTGGTCAATTCTTTAACACAAAGACTCCTGCTGATTCTGCGATGAAAGAAGTAACAAAAGTAAAGCAGGATAACACAAAGGAGAAAGGTACATTGTTCTTTTCTTTTAAGACAACTTAATACTTGTACTATATGGTTTGAAAAACCAAAACGGAGATTAATTTCTTGTATAATTTGTGTTGGACAGACTTTGGCAGGGAGGTCAAAAAAGCAGAGACCGACAAGGGGACTCAAAGCTTTTCGAAACCTCTGGCCACTTTCAAAACTGATACTGACACCTATAAAAAGACAGATGAGGGCAAAATTGGTACCCTGAGTTCTTCCAAACCTTGGTCCACCATCAAAACTGGCACTAACACCCAAGAAAAGCCAAAAGACACCAGAAACAGGACCCTTCCTGATGCCAAAACTGCCAATGAAACCAAGGAAAAGACTCCCGGTGAATCTCCAACACAGGTAAAATCACTTCACTTCCCCCCAGAAGCAGTGCAGTCAAAGTTGTCGTCAGAGACGAACGCAAATACCAATGAGAAGCAGATGGTCCAGAGTTCTGTGTTTGGTGACTCAATACCTGCAGCAGGGGTTAAGGCACCCCAAAATCAAAGCTCTACTTCTTCAAAAGGTTACCTCAACAAGGGGGTGGAAACAAAGACAGTGAGAACGAGGGAACGTGAGAACTCTTACTCCCTAGAAAAATTATTGGGCCCAAGACAAGGATCAGATGGCGATAATAGAAACATACTCGATGATTTTGACACACCATCAACAAGTCTATGATCACGCAGAATCAGCTAGATCAGCTTCAGTGTCACAAATCGCCGTCCTGTCAACCTGAAGCACCCCCCTCCTCCAGCCCCAATGGCCAACATATTTTTAGACTTGTACATTTTCAACCAAACAATTAAGGGTGTAAAACACCGTAAGAAAATAATTCAGGAAAAACTATCAGAAAGATCAGAAGACTAGGAAAATTCTATGTCTACGTCTAAAAAAACAAAAGACAATACTGAACCAAAAGCCATGTAGGCAGAGGGAGTCCAGTGGAACCAGGGCCAGCTCTCAGCATAACCTGTCATCTTCTAGAGGGGGCTTCTGCCTCAAGCCCTAGCAAAACATCCATCAATAAATTCAAATTTAAAAGACAAGGGAGAGGTTTCTAGGCAGGGGTCACTTGAGAATGCCTTTCGTAGCTGGGAATTCCAGAGGTGTTCAGTTTTGAGTCTGGTTTTATGAATTTTAAACATTTTACTCATCTTAGTCAATGTTATTTTAGTGTACATGTTTTTAATAAAGATTTAAGTCATTCGAGCTATCAAGGAGCTGGTTTTTGTGGGATGGGGTGAAAACGATGATCTTGCCAAGGCTACAATAAGGGTAAAGCTACGGCTCACTGATTCAAAGCCTTCAATACAGATGGAACAGTGGACCACAGGCCGACACTTGAGCCTACTAAGCGCCCCAAAGAGTGGAGAGAGCTCATGGTGAGAATTAATGGCCAGAGAAGAGAAACTGAACCGTGTTGTCAGTGGAGAGCAGCATCTATTCTATATATCCCCTATATACACGTAAGCTAAGGAAAGCCTATGGTATCACTTATCGGGCAATAAACGCTAGTATTGATTGTTCAACACGTATTACTGCTTACCAATAACAGAAACTAGCTACATACTTGTTAATGTTCATCCCTACTACCTACCTGCTGTGTCTGTGCTGCTCTACGTCTGTCTACAAACATCACATTGCTTCTCATAACTTGAATGGTAGTAAAGAAGACTCATAGTGAACTATTCATATTTATGTTGAGCTAAGCCATTGAGAGCAGCTGCCTATTGTGGCCATGTCATGGTATATTCAAGTCTCTTTATATTTTCAGTGTGTTGACACTCCAGAATGCTGGTCTACTTGTGGTCCCCAGAGTAGCTAGGGGCAGAATGGGGGGCCGAGCATTTAGCTACCAGGCCCCCCTGCTGTGGAACCAGCTCCCTGTCCAGGTACGGGAGGCTGACTCCATCTCTACTTTGAAGATTAGATCCTCCCCTTCCCTCTCCCTCCCCATACACCTATGTGTCATCAAAGCCTTACATTTAATATACATGTAATGTGTCATCAAAGCATTACATTTATATACATGTAATGTGTCATCAAAGCATTACATTTAATATACATGTAATGTGTCATCAAAGCCTTACATTTAATATACATGTAATGTGCCATCAAAGCATTACATGTAATATACATGTAAAGCTTTGATGAGGCTGTATCAAACTATATCAAAGCATAAACAACAAAGCCAATATAAAGGGCAAGGTTGTCAAAGTTTAAGAAATAACATATTTAGTTATAACTATATATCTAACTATATTTTGTAGACAAACAAACGAAGCATATGCAACTGGAAAGCCCAGAACTACCCGCATCACCCTCCTCCTCATCTTCCTTTTCCACATCTTTGACTGGTCGTCTGTCACATCACAGTATGAAACGGTCAAGTCCTGATTTAGATTGTAGCCAAACATCTGATAGAGAACATTCAAAGAGTCGGGAATCCGTCTCAGAAGGTTCTCTATCACCCAAATGCAGGAGCCCATCACCTCCTAAAATAGAAGCTCGAGAATTAAATATTTCTATCAACATTAAGAACGGTAAACAAAAAGTGCTTGTTGGCGTTTCACTGGTATCACTGGTATTATTGACCTCAAGTCTTCTCTCCCTTACAGCCTTTGGGTTTGAGCCTGTACTTCATGTTCCACATCCACCAAAGTGCCAGAATCCCCGTACTGTTGAGAAAAGAACCGAGAACAGCCAGAAAGGTACAGGCAATTTCACTGAAGTTAATGGGGAAACAAAAATAAATGCTGCACTTTTGACTTAAAGCTTAAGAACGTGGATGA
This sequence comes from Takifugu flavidus, assembly GCF_003711565.1. NCBI lineage: Eukaryota > Metazoa > Chordata > Actinopteri > Tetraodontiformes > Tetraodontidae > Takifugu > Takifugu flavidus. The sequence goes on from NC_079538.1 coordinate 6,846,257, forward strand.
GCACAATAGCTAAATAACCAAACTCAACTGTGCTCTACTTAGCAGGCAGGTTTAGGCTCGGGACTGTGCCTCACGTTCCTCAGCCACCAAACTGCCAGAGGCCTACTGCTGTCAAGACCAACACTGAGAATGCAACTCTTAAAAACGAAAATGCAATGACAAAGAAGCTTCTTGCAACTCAAGAACTGCAGATGAAGCGTTTAAAGACTGTGATCGATGATCTTCAAACTCAGCTTGAGAAGGTCAAGTTCGAGAACCGAACACTAAAACAGGTGGGCCCACCCCTTATTGCTGTTGGATTTAAAATACATTTTTCTTCCTCGAAATTTGTATTTTTATGCCTTTTTATATATGTGCAACCTGTTAGATTGTAGTAGATTTTTTCTTTTTGAAGACTTAGTGGTGTCCTAAAATCCTTGGTTTTATCATTGTGCAGGCACAAGGGCGTCTGCAGCAGAGCAAAATTACAGAAAACAAGTTTGAGGAGCTAAAGGCACAGTACACCAAAGACACTCGCGCGTGGCAGGAGCAGCACAGAAACTACAGAAGGCAGCTGCGAGCAGCTGAGAAGACAATAAAGGACAACAACCTGATCTTTCTGAAGGAACAAACTAAAGTGAAAAAGCATGAGCAGACCATCACACACATGCAACAGCTGCTGGCTAAGAAAGAGATGGAGACCAGAGATAAGATGCTACGAGAACTGGACAAACAGAAAAAAGTGGCCCAGGAGGCGGTGGAGAGAGCTGCGGTTTGTTCACCTGCGATGCCACGTTCATGCCAATTATTTACTGATCCATTTTCAAATGTTCCACAACCAGAACATATCTGTGATTTGTAGGCGGTAGAACGCAAAGCTGACCTGACCAACAGTTTGCATCAAAAGCTACTACGAGCAGAGAAGAATAAAACGGCAGCCGCGACTGAGGAAATTTCCCTTCTCATGGAAAAAGTGAAGGATCTCAACAACAAGCTCGTGGTCAGTCTGCACGCAACGTTTTTGGCTTGTAGAACGGTGTGAGCCTCTGTTTGACCATCAGATTGTTGACTTTTCTTCAGATTGAGGGAAAAGCGCAAAGAAACCCAAACACAGAAGCTCACTTCGTAATGAATGAAATAACGAAGAAAATAAAGAACAACACAAAGGAGAAAGGTATGGGCTTTTTAAATGATCTTCTCAGGATATCCGCATGTCTTTAACACTTTGATTTGAAATATCAAATTGGAATTAATCTCTGGTATAATTTGTGTATGACAGACTCCGGCAGAGAGACCATGAGGAGGCAGGAGTCTGAAAGAACCACACAGGGATGGTCTAAGCATATGCGCTCTGTTAAAACCTACACTAAAGCCAGTGTAAAGGAAGAGGAGACCAAAAAAAGCTCTTCAAATCATCTGCATGCTGCTAAAACCTACATGAAACCCAGTGAAAAGCCAGATGAGACCAAAGCAATTGTCCTGGGTGGGTCCGAACCTGTTGACAAAGCTGACTCTGAGCCCACTGAAAAGACTCCTGATGAATCTCCACCATCACAGGTGAACCCGCTTCACCTCACTTCCAAATTTCCACATCAAAATATTGGTCAATATTTCTCAGGACATATTTTCACTAGAGATGCTAAAACTGCTTTTTAGGTCCAGGGCCCCTGTGAAAGTAGGCTGAACACATATTTAGACCTGGTTGTACAGAAGTTAATTCATGTTCTTGATTTTATATGCAGAAACCAACAAAGCTAGAGGAGAGCCAGCTGAACAATGGTGAACAGCAGGAGCACGAGGAGAAAAAAGAGAAGAGGCGCAAAAAACAGGACTCAAAGCGAAGCTCCCCAGAAGTGGAGAAGCCAAAGAGCCTCGGTGAAGATCAGATGTTGTCAGAGATGACCGCCATCAGCAGAGAGGAGCAGATGGACCAGAGAGCTGCGACTGGTGTCTCAAGGCCTGCATCATCGAGCCAATGCTCTACCGAGGGAATCGCTGTGCTTTCTTTAAAAAGTTCACAAAGATCCCTGAACAAAGAAGTGGAAACGGAAGCAGTGAAGATGATAGAAAGCCTGGATGATCATTCCGTCCAGGACAAATTACTGGGCCAAAGACAAGGACCAGCTGGTGATACACAAAACCTGCTAGATGATCCTGACGAGCAACAGACAAACGGCAGCTTGATGAAAACTGGATCAGCTTCGGTGGAATCCCCTCCGGGCCTAATGAGCGACTTCGTGTAAGAAGAACCTCAGCATGAGAATGATTACATGTCTCACAAAACATGTGAGACATTCCTGTCCTTCAGAGGAATGTTTGATTTAAAAACCAATAGTCAGGAAATACAATGAAACGACCAAATACAGAGAAAATCAATAAAAGAAACAAAAGGAAAGAAAAAGACCAAATTAGACACACACAGACACACAAGGTGCCAGGAGGGTCAATGCTTGTGCTGAAAATTCAATTTCCCTATGAGGGGATGAATAAAGTAAATCTTGAAAATGCTATTTTGAAACAAGTGAGCGATTCATTCATGCCTGTCACCATGACGGCAGCTGGGATGGACTCCAGCTGAATATCCCTCATACAAGAGGCTACGTGTAACAGATAGACGTATGTATGTTATACCATGGCTGTACGTCGTCATCTGTGGGGAAGGATGTCCAGGTTTTCGCTGTTGTACTATCTTACCCCTGTCGTACTAACTTACCCCAGTCATCTTACCCCTGTCGTACTAACTAACCCAGGCATGGGCAAACTACGGCCCGGGGGCCACACGCGGCCCGTTAAACGTTTTAATCCGGCCCGCCAAACTTGAAAAATTAAATGAATAAACCTTGTTAATGTTATATTTTCACTGCAATTCTGGTGTTTTCCCACTAGAAAAAAGACAGTCAGGAGGAGAGTGATGGTGATATCCTGAAGGATAACAGAACTTTCAGTGCTTTAAAATAGAAATGGTTATTAATTTTTTTTTAAAAAGGCACATTTTATCATTTGATTTTAAGTGTTTTAAGACTCATTCCAAAGTCAGATATTTTGTTGTAATGCTTCTCTTCATTTTCATTTGAAATTAAAGCACATGTTTTCTCCATATCCCAAGATGTGTATTTTTTCTCCAATGAGGTGAGGTTACCAAAGCACTCCATCCATCCATCCGCTCCTGGTCCGGCCCCTTTGTCAAATGTTAGAACCCATTGTGGCCCACGAATCAAAATGTTTGCCCACCCCTGAACTAACCCCTGTCGTACTAACTAACCCCGGTCGTACTATCTTACCCCGGTCGTACTACCTTACCCCGGTCGTACCACCTTACCCCTACGTTACCATAGGGTTGCAACACAATTTCCTCATCTTTTGGATACGCCTCAGTGCTTCCATTGTCCCATCTCCCTCTTCTCTTGGACCAGTCCTCTTCACTAACTTCTCTGTCTCCTCTGGTTTCATGGATAAATAAAGCTGAGTGTCATAAGCATAACAATGAAAATTTATCCCATGCTGCCGAATAATGTTCCCTAAGGGAAGCATGTACAAGGTGAAGAGGATTGGTCCAAGTACAGAGCCTTGAGGAACTCCATGGCTAACCCTACTGTGTGAGGAGGGAACACCATGGACATGGGCAAACTGGTATCTATCAGATAAGTATGATCTAAACCAGTCTAGTGCTGCAGCAGAACCAGCATAGAGACCAGTCCATGATCTGAAGCTATGAGAAGATCATTAGTAACTTGAAGAAGTGCTGTTTCTGTGTTGTGATGAGCTCTAAAGCCTGACTGAAACATCTCAAACAGCCTGTTTCTCTGCAGGTGCTGCAGTAACTGGGTCACCACCACCTTCTCTAGAACTTTAGAGATAAAAGGAAGGTTGGATATCGGCCTATAATTTGCTAATACGTCAGGATCCAGTGGTTTTCATGTGGTTCCATGGTTTTTTAAGCAACAGCTTAATCACTGCCACCTTGTAGGACTGGGGTACTTAACCTGTCATTAAGAACCATTGATCTGGTCCAGGATAGATCTGCCTATCAATGGTAAAACATCCTTCAACAGGTGTGTTGGGATGGGATCTAAAAGACACGTGGTGGTCTTGGATTTATGAATTAGCGAAGACGCCTCAGAAAAATATATAGGGCTGAAGGAGTTTAAGGGCTCATTGGAGAACCTGTATGTTCCCACAGTCAGCACATCTGGTGATGGTCCAGTTGTTGGGATGGCCTGGTTAGCTATTTATCTAATAGCTAGAACTTTATCAGTGAAGAAGCTCATGAAGTCTTCACCACTAAGGGAAGAAGGGATACGTGGATCTAAAACACTGTGACTCTTGGTTAATTTGGCCACAGTGCTGAAAAGAAAGTTTTAATGGTAAATCATTCAAATGTAAATATTCAACTTGACTTTTTTTCCCTCTTGCCTTTAGAGACATGGTGGTTAATCAACCAAACCCTGGACGGTGTCCTGAGCCCTCTGCTGTCACTACGGCGTCTCCAGGACTGTCTGCAGACTTCACAGTACGGTTGGTCTCCAGAAAGGAAGTAAAAGTCCACAACCTCCTCCTGGATGTGGATAAAGCTAAAGATCATCATAACTTCAGGAAAAACCAGACAAGCTCCACGTCAGAGCTGTGAAGGTTGTAGGTGGCACAAAATTCGTATGCACTTGAGGTGCTTCTGTTGGTTTTCCCCACACACGATCGACGTCATCATTGCCCTGGAACAGATGGACCTGGTTCGCATCCATTCCCGCCGGTCCTTTCAGTGTGTCTGACCTTCTGGGCCCGAACTGTGAATCTCCTTGCATAATGGGACAGGTCCCTTTTGGTGACATGCCTCTCTATATGCTGGCTATCTGAAAGGGAGTCGGCCATGTCCGGGAGTCCTGCACGCAGAGAGTAACCGCAACGATATAGAAAAGCGCTTGTTTTCCTGTGCCGGGCACGCAGCTCTGGGACACCGCAGGCTGTAACGCCACACACCTACTGGTCTCCAGAAAAAGGAGTCTGCCAATGGAACAGTCTTGCCTACCACTCCAGGCACTTCTGGGGGATGAAACCACATCCTGTCATCCTTCAGGACCTTCCTCCACTTCATCCTTTCCATGTTTGCCCTGAAAGGATGCAGCCTTCCGGAAGAGTCCATTGGTTTCATCCTCTTTCAGCCGTGCAACGTCAGGCTTTGGGAGCAGACTCCCACATTTTGTGCCATCCCTCATAAGTCACCTAATAAGAAAACACACGACTTTATCCGACAGTCACCGATTACTCAAACTTGAGCTTGTTTTTAATGGATTACCTCCGGTTGTGCTGCTGATGTTGCTGTGCACGGACATGGCTGAGGCGCTGCATCCTTCACAGCGGTTGTCCTCTCGGGAGCCGCCACCAGAACCTTGAATATAACCAGCATTTTAGTGTAAGCTTTGATATTGGCACACTTTAGTGCCCAGGATCTGGAGCAAAGAGTCACCTTGATGTGATGTTCAGGTGGTGATCTTGCCGTTGACGGTGGAGTGGCGCGTCTGACTGACTGGCTCTGATTTCCTGACGAGAATGTATTTGCAGAATCTTTTCAGGGAGCTGGTGGCTATGTCATTTTCGGCCATGACCAACCATTGCTTCAGAGGTGTGTGTGCTTCCTGGGCCGTTCTCCTCATGGTCACTTCCACATTGAGGGTCAGGCTGAAGTCGCATAAATGGCTCTGTCCACACACATCTCTAGATGGCAGGAGACTTGTGGGAAGAACTGAATGTACTTGAAGTAATCCTTAACCCACTCATCATTTATTGGTTCCATCTCTGGCCGTTGCTTTTCTTTAACGTGGCGATGATACTGAAATATCACATTGAATTATGAGTCACTTAACGGGACAAGACTGCAAAGATTTATTTTGTTTAGAACAGCACACTTACTATTTAATGTAGCCAACATAATTTTCCACCAGCCAGTGAAACCTTTCGCCTAATGTGGTGAGAGCCTCAGTGTTTGGACAGTATATTTTTCCTTTGTACTGGCTGTGGCCAGTCTCCACCGTCCTGAACTGTCCGCAAGCTCTACAAGAATTAGTAGTGACCGTCCGATTATGCTTTTTTTGTTTCACATCCGAGAGAGTGGAAACATGGGGCTCTGGAGCAGGAGAAGTGTTATCAGAGGCAATGGTCAGCTGCGGTACCAAAACAAGCTGCGACACTACAAACTTCGGCAGAATGGGCCTCTCTCTGTTGGGAGCTGAGGAATCTGGAGCTTGTGTGACCGAGGACTGAAAGAGGGTGGCTGATGGTCCACTGGAGGCAACTGCAGGATCAATTCGCCGCACCCTCGGTTTTGCCTGTCCAGCTGTATTTGCTGGCATATGGTATGTGTGCAGCTGGTAACTGGGGGCTGCTGTTGGTACTGTGGCAGAGAGATGGGTTTTGTTTTTGCAAAGGGCAATGGGTCAGCTGCCACTGGCAGTTGCACACCTTGCAAAAGAACACACCTCCTGACCCTTCAACTGTTGGTTATACCACTGCATGAGGGTGGTCTGGTTCACTACACGTTGAAAGGTCGTCTGCTGCATTAGCGTCCCATTGCACAGAACCAGCTGCCGGATCTTTTTGTAGTCCTGTAAAATTAGAGACCATCGAGATACGCTGTGTTCTCTTTTTTTGGGGCTCGTGTGAATGTTGCACAGCCTCACGAAGATGGTCTCAATCAGGCGACAGCAGTTTGGCCACTGAGCTGGTGAACCACTTGAGCCAAGAACACACCGTTTTGTGCTTTCTACCCCAGGAGTGAGCACAGCCTTCTTTTTAGGAGACCTGAAGCGTCCAGTTAGCAACCGGTCCTGATGTCTTGCAGCATACACAATCCTGTCTTTGTCAAATTTGTCCAGACTCTGCCACAAACCCAGAATGGTGCTAACTTGTTGATTGTTCAGGGTCAATCCTGTCTGCTCTCGTAGCTCCACCAAGTATTCAGCCAGTTCATCTACACGGTCCGTTCCAGGAATGCTGCGGTTGTCTCCAGCCTGGAAAATAAAAACTGACATTTAGCTTCTGTGGCATCACAATTTCCTTGTCACTACTTAAATTCTTGCAGACAGACAGATGTCAGGGACCCGACGAGAACCCAAATGCAACACCGGAGTTCGACGGAACACAGCTTTATTATCAGGAATAGACAGCAGACAGGATTCACCGGGGAGCAGGCAGGATAGAATAATTGGGGAAGGTTGAAGGTGATCTATAGATCGACTGAGAATTTATTTATCACTTACATCCTGTTGTGAAGAGGACATGGAAGAAGGAAGCTGGGGCTGAAGCAAAACTGTAGATGACTGAAGAGGAGGCACAGCTGAAGGGTGTGGAGGCACTGCTGGAGGATGTGGAGTCCCATTAGTGAATGAAGGCGTGCCTGAAAAATAGGAGAAATGTATGGAGTTGTGAATGTGCTGTCAGTGTCAGCAGTCAACCTCTCATTGGAAATGAATTTTTCTATATTTGCAGTCTTTCTTTTTAATTGTAGTCACCTTGTGAGTGTGAAAGCCGCAATTGCACCCCTGTGGCTCTCTCACCAGTGTCATTTGACCCCTCAGCTGCAGAGGGCACTTTTCTATCTGTAACAACAAAAAAATCTTACTCTTGTTTCACATAACATAATAGCTGACTAATAAATGTGTAAACACCCGACTGAATGTAACAGTTCACCGTGTTAAGTTTTTCCAAGGGATTTTTATCCTGCTAATAGTTATAAATCTAGATAGATTATATCCTTTCTGTCTATACCTGAGGGGAAAATGTAGTCTGCTATCTGAAATGATTAATGTAAGTCGTTTCAGGTTGGTTGTTTTACCTTAGTGTAAAGGTCATGCCATTTCTTTTGTCTGGGAGCAGGCCTGTTGCCTGAAGTTGATGGCCAGACGCCTGTGGTGGCAAATGACCTCAAGCGCGACAGCCACTCTTGGCCTTGTGACATTTTCTGACATGTTATAACATAACATAATGTTATAACATAACAAGTAATCAGAAACCACGCACTGCAGCGTACAACTGCCAAAGAAAACAAGCAATTTCATCGGCAGAAAAAAATCAGCTAAAGCTATGGCAGCAACTGCACAAACTTTATTGCAAAACTCCCGATGTTCAAGTTACATTAGCGTTACAAATGCCTGACATGACTTGGACATATTGCATTAAGCATTTACGGTGATATTTTATGTGAAATGAAAAAAAACCAAAAAGAAAAAACCTCAATTTGCGCACGTACCTTGTCAAAATCCACGGAGATGTCCGGAATAAACAGCGGGCAGATTTTTAAATTCTAAATAAATTCTAGGATCGATTGGCTTTTCCAAAGATTGAGATCGCCGCGTTGTTTTTCCTCATCAAACATATTTTTACAGCTCGGAGGGGAAAAAAAACAATCAAAAACAACTTACTCCCCGTCGGGGAATCGAACCCCGGTCTTCCGCGTGACAGGCGGAGATACTGTCCACTATACTAACGAGGATGTCTTGGATCCATCTAATTTAATGTTTAAATTAGACATTATTCAAATAATGTACATCCCTCTATTTGATAACGCCCAAAAGAAGATTTGAACCAGTACTTTCGAGTAATAAGGTGAAGGAGACATCGACCTGATTGGCTTGTTCTCTATTGGAATACACGAGTCGCTTCGTGACAATCGGTGATAATCGTTAATCGCTATGTTAACGAGAAAGCCACAATGCGCGTTCTGACCGAGACGTGACCTGAACAAACAGTTTAGCGACCAGTTAACGCGTAACTTGAATTTCATACTAATTGTATGATACGGCTGCCCATTGGACAAAATTAAACCACGTGACCTGACAAGGCTCAAAGCGGCGTTTAGAATCCTCGTTTTTTGTGTTTTCTTTGTTTTTAGCGCAGCGCTAGCCTGTGTACCCTTTGCTAATGATAGCGATTAATATTTATTGCTGTTTTCCCACAACATTTAGAAAGGCATACCACCATACAACACATACACCATACCACATTCAACCATGAGTGAAAGTCATAGTGACGAGAATGGGCCCCTCCCTTCACCAGTTATGTGTTATCGCTTCTCGGCCTTTTGGCTAAGATCAAGTGTAGTATCTGTTCTTATCAGTTTAATATCTGATACGTCCCCTACCCGGGGACCATATATTAAATTGATTTTTGGAACAGGGAGATGGAATAGGGGCTTGCTCCGTCCACTCCACGCATCGACCTGGTATTGCAGTACCTCCAGGAACGGTGCACCCCCCTGAAAATGTGCAAAGTTAATTTTAAATACAACTTTAAACTGAATGAGTTGCGGATTTATCACGCTCTCCAACTCTTCAAGCACCACTTGTTCACAGGTTATCTTATTTTATTTTATTTATCTTATTCTAGTGTGGTGTTGATGTCTAGTGTTATGTTGAATGTCGCAGCGGCACACCATGACAAATTCCTAGTTTGTGTAATACTGTGTATTACATGAACAATGGCAATAAACCTTCTGATTCTGATTCAGGTGACATGACCAAGTTAATAATCCAAGCTTTAGTCACAGCGACCTCTCCTGACTGGAGTTGGTCTTTGCGCCGCCCAGTTGTAGTTAAATTTACGGCCTTGTTTGTGAACAGAGAGTTGTAGTTAAAGAGAGTTGATCAGATTTAAGATTTAAAAACCCAGAAGTGTTTTATTTTTCAATCTCAAAAAGCGTTTAACGTGGGGATCAATATTAGAAAACAGCAAGTTGTGGTGTGTCTCTCGCTCCTGTCTCTCTCCGTTCACGTCAGTCTGCTCGACACCGAGGTAGACAGTTCAGCCTTCTGATTGGTCCAGAGTCTACAGTGCCCTAGACTCTAGACCAATCACCAGGCTCGAATCATATGTAGACAGTTCAGCCTTCTGATTGGTTCAGACAGTCCTAGACCCTGGGCCAATCCGAAAACCTAATCTAGTTTGTTAGGGCGCTTGAAGCGTAAAATTAGTTATTAATTACCAATGTTTTTATAATCCCAGTATTTCTACTAGATCCTGTATTGTCTATTAAAATGTCTAAAATGGCGCTGTCTCAGGCGGCAGCCAGTAGTAGCAGTTCCCTAAACTTAATTGCTCTTTTTTAAATTTTCGTAGTGTTTTCTATACTTGTTTATATTCTTTTCTATTTGGATTTACTTTCTTTCTTTCCATTTTCATCTGGAGTATTCAGACACCATGTTCTGGAGGCTCGAATACTTTTTTCTCTGTTTTGCGGTGCTTGGGAGAAGCCCCAAATCCCGAAGGAGCTGAGGAGGAAACAACGAGGGAGTAAGGCTGGAGTTAAACAGAGGATAAAGAGGCGACATTTTAAACCCTGCGTCCCCGCGGTCATAACGGGGAATATCAGGTCCCTGGCAAATAAGATGGACGAGCTGGAGGCGCTCACACGGACCCCGCGGGAGTACAGAGAGGCCAGTATCATGTGTTTCACGGAGACATGGCTCCATGGACTGATGCCGGACTCTAATGTGACGATCGCTGGTTTCACCACCGCGGCCGGTAAGAAGAAAGGAGGGGGACTTACCGTGTTCGTTAGCAACAGGTGGTGCAGCCCGGAGCATAGTCACGTCAAGGAGCGCGTGTGCAGTCCCGATGTGGAACTTATTGCTATCGGACTCCGTCCATACTATTTGCCACGGGAGTTTACGAACGTCATCGCCATCACCGTTTATATTCCTCCGACCGGTAAAGCGGACTCGGCCTGTGACGTCACTCAGTCTGTCACGGCTGACCTGCAGACTAAACATCCCTGAGCCTTTATTCTCATCACAGGAGACTTCAATCATGCCTCCCTTAAGTCCACTCTCCCTACATTCCACCAGTATGTCCAGTGCAGCACGAGAGACAGGAAGACTTTGGATTTACTGTATGCTAATGTGCATACACCTCCCTACACTAGGCAAGTCTGACCATAATCTCGTGCTGCGCTCCCCATCATACACACCTGTGGTTCAGCAGCAATCGGTCACTGTGAGGACTGTCCCAATATTCCTCTGGATAACAATGGGTCCCCTTCACACCTCCCAGAGCCCCCAACACCTCTGCCAACTTCTTCCCCATCCCCCCTGCTGACACCCTACATGGATTCCAACATGTCACCCATCCCCCAGACAGGACTATCCTTCACATCTGGCCAGGTGAGGAGAGAGCTGGAGAGGCTCAACCAGAGAAACACTGCCGGACCGGACGGCATCAGAAGAGCTGCTCCAGGCAGCTGTGTGGAATACTGCAGCACCTGTTCAACCAGAGCCTTCATCTTCAGAGGATCCCAGTGCTTTGGAAGACATCCTGCCTGGTCCCAGTGCCGAAGAAGACCCATCCTGTGGCACCGAGTGACTACAGGCCAATAGCACTGACCTCCCACATTATGAAGGTCATAGAGCGGCTGGTGCTGACCCACCTCAGACCTCTGGTGAGCCCCTTTCAGGACCCTCTGCAGTTTGCCTATCAGCCCAAGGTGGGGGTTGATGACGCAGTGATATACCTGCTACAGAGGGCTTACTCCTCCTTGGACAGACTAAACACCACAGTGCGGGTCATGTTCTTTGACTTCTCTTCTGCCTTCAACACCATCCAGCCAAGACTGCTGAGGGCTAAGTTGGAGAACATGCAGATGGATGCTCCCTTGTTTCTTGGATCGAGGACTACCTGACAGGTCGACCACAGTTTGTGAGACTGCGCAGCTGTGTGTCCGACCCCCTGATGACCAACACAGGGGCTCCTCAAGGAACTGTGCTCTCCCCCTTTCTGTTCACCACCTACACAGCTGACTTCCAGTACCACTCTGAGACATGTCATCTCCAGAAGTACTCGGATGACACAGTCATAGTCGGGTGTGTGGAGAATGGACAGGAGGATGAATACAGGGACCTTGTGAAGAGTTTTGTCAGGTGGAGCAGGGAGAACCTTCTGCAGCTCAACGTGACCAAGATGAAGGAGATGGTGGTGGAGTTCAGAAAAAGCAAGTCCCCTCCCTCCCCAGTCTGCATTAGTGGGAAAGACGTGGAAATAGTCTCATCTTAAAGGTTCCTGGGTGTTCAGCTGGACAATAAACTGGAGTGGTCCACAAACACTGATGCTGTCTACAAGAAGGCCATGAGCAGACTCTAGTTCCTCAGGAGACTCAGGTCCTTCAGTGTTTGCAGCAGGATGCTCCACATGTTCTACCAGTCTGTCATGGCTAGCACCATCTTCTTTGCTGTAGTGTGCTGGGGTGCAGGCATTAAAGCTAAGGATGCCAACAGGCTTAACAAACTCATTAAAAAGGCAGGGTCTGTTGTTGGCTGTAGGCTTGATAACTTGGACGAGGTGGTGAGGGACAGGATGGTGTTGAAACTGCAGACAATCATGGACAGTCCCTCCCACCCCCTCCATAACACAGTGGACAAACTGAGGAGCAGCTTCAGCAGCAGACTCCTGCAGCCTCGCTGCTCTAAGGAACGGGACAGGAAGTCACTCCTGCCATCCGCCATCAGACTGTATAACTCATCCAAACCCAGCCAATAACAATAACTGTGTAATGTTCATGTTGTAATTTTATTTCTATTTTATTCTATATTTATGTATATATGCTTACAATATTTATATATTATGTATATATTATATATATGCTTATAATATATGCTGTATATATGCTTATAATGCTCTAATCTTATCTGTATTTATTTATTCTGTCTCTATACTTTGTATAGGTTGCTACTATAATTCAATTTCCCCACGGGGATGAATAAAGTACATCTTAATCTTAATTATATTTATAAGCAGCAGATGATGATTACCAGAAATGCATCCAAATTGGGTAAAGAAAGACTTGTAAATGTGATTTTAATCAGGGATTATTATACCAAAAGGCCAAGCAAGATGTTCCATGTTCATCTTAATTCACCAGGACCAGCACACAGTGGGATCATGGTCCAAACTACCAATGTTGCAAATGACTCATATTTCTCACATTCACACACTTTATGTACATAAACAACTGCACTCAACGATTGTGACATTAACTTACAGGTTCCCATGCATCTGGGAAAAGTTACTTTACACAAAGAACTGTTACTTGATCAACCAAAATAATAAATTAAAATGAAAACTATGTTTTGGTGACAGTAAATACACACTACTACTTACAAACAAAATGCACTGGTCAGATTTTCCAATGATTTAAAAAAAAAAAGAGAGATCATTTTGTTTAGAGTTTATTTTTGCGTGATAGGAAAGGAATTCTGGTCCATCAACTCGCCAACTCTCTCCTGGAGAGTCTGAACCACCTCCGCTAATATAAAGAGGTGAGTTTCGTCAAGGTCCTTCAGGATGAACTTCTTTCCAAGAGCCATGGTCTCATCCAGGTGGAGGAGGAACTCTTTCATAGCAGGATCACTGGTCCAGGTGAACACATGAGAGAAAATAAAAACATGTTTTCACAAATGGAAAATAATAATAATGTGCCTCCTGTAGAAAGGCCATCTGTCTCAGGGAGATTGTCTTTTTGAGATACTTGATAAAGTATTCCTGGCAGTTTAAAGTTGAACTCACCACTCAATAAGAACGCCTTTGTGTACATTAACCATGTTTACTGCTGCACAGACCAGAAGTGCTTCAAGCCTGTATGACATTAAATGCAGCACATTAGATTAACTAACAGATAACACTAATGTAGAAAGACCTAATCAAGGGAAATCTTATTGTGTGCATTTATCGTTTTATAATTTGAGGTTTTTAAGCATATATATTACAACCTCAAAAGTAAAACCTTAAATATTTACATGGTAAAGAAGAAATCGACGTTTACTGACCAGTTGCCCCTTGTTCTGATGGGTCTTCTTCTTCTTCTATTATATTTCGGACGAGTGGTAGCTTTTGGCGTGTTAGCGTCCTCTAGAGGTTAAAACTAGAAATTCAGGATCGTTGATACAGCTGAGGGAATCTGAAAGCGCCGCTCTCGATGGTCGGGATGACAGTCTAACCTTTGCTGCATTTGTGTAACGACAGTGAGGACTATTCTTACTGTTGTAACTGTTTTGTTTGTTTGTTTGTTTGTTTGTTTGTTTGTTTGTTTGTTTGTTTGTTTGTTTTACATCTCATTGTTGTTAAACTGCCATTACTTATGCTGTTGTTTTGGTTTCCAAGGTAAAGCACTGACCTTTGCCCCAGTGAGTGTGGTTCTGCCCCTTGGTTTCTGAAAAGTGCTAGAAGGTAATTGAAATACATGTACTTGTAAATAAAACAGAGTTCAACTGAATGTTCCCAATGAGATTAACAGGAGGATTGTGCATAAGGCAAAAATTTGTTTTAATTTAGTAAAATTAAAGTAAAATTAAAGCTATCCATTTATTTCTTTTTAGGCCATGATATATTTTGTTTTTAAAAGTCTAAAATTCTGTGATTAATAGTTACGTGACTTATATGCAAGTGTACCCTGATAGAGTCTGTTATGTGATGTTCCAGTTGTATTTTTGACAAGCTTATTTGGGTATAATGTGGCGTGTTCCATTTGTTTCGGCAGGGGACAGAGCACTTTCTGAAACACGAAAAGTGGGATTTATTCATCATATTTCGCTGTAACCGTTTTTCTCCCTTATACCCCTAAATAATACGAATTTTAATCAAAACTCTTGAAAACAGTAAATCCGACCTTGCAATCACGGTAGTCGCCGATAGCACAGCAGCGCCACCCAGTGGTGGGTCAAAAGCTGATCGAAGTGATCAGGGAAGAAAAACACTTCTCGAAAAATATTTCTGATATTATATTTTAGATTTCTACCATCGAAATGTAACATATGATATGGTAAATATGTTGTGACTGCTTTTAATTGCATTTTTAGGGAACTTTGTTAAGTTCGTGTGAGTTAAAATACGTACACGGTCTTGGTTGCGCTCACTAGAAGGAGAGTTCTAATACTGTAGAAACTTTTTCTCCATTATATACAGGGTTAACGGTGTGTTAGCGTGTATCAATTCAATATTTACTAAATTATTAGGTCGAAAAAACAGCTACCCTGGCTTACATGTAGGAGGAAAATTTAAAGTAATATTTTTGAAGGCGGAAGCCTATTGGCCAAATTTACACCACGTGACCTTAAATGAGCCAAAGCTGCGTTTAGAATCCTCGTTAATTTTTGTTTCTTTTTTTAAACAGCGATATCATTTGTGTAGCTTTGTGCTAAAGATTCTCTATATCGTATAGTTTTTGAGTGTTATTTTATTTTTTCCCCACAACATTGTGCCTAAGTTTAACCGTGAGTGAAAGTCATAGTCACTGGAATGCGGTCCCTACCTCGCCAGTTATGTGTTATCGCTTCTCGGCCTTTTGGCTAAGATCAAGTGTAGTATCTGTTCTTATCAGTTTAATATCTGATACGTCCCCTACCCGGGGACCATATATTAAATTGATTTTTGGAACAGGGAGATGGAATAGGGGCTTGCTCCGTCCACTCCACGCATCGACCTGGTATTGCAGTACCTCCAGGAACGGTGCACCCCCCTAATAATGTACAAAGTTAATTATAAATACTTATAAAAAAGATCTAGTTCCTACAGACTAACGACGCTTTCCAACACTGTAAGAGCCACTTATACCAAGGTGACATGACTAAGTTAATAATCCGATCTTAAGTCATAGCGACCTCTCCTGGCTGGAGTTGGTCTTTGCGCCGCCGAGTTGTAGTTAAATTTACGGCCTTGTTTGTGAACAGAGAGTTGTAGTTAAAGAGAGTTGATCAAACTTAAGATTTAAAAACCCAGAAGTGTTTTATTTTTCAATCTCAAAAAAGCGTTTAACATGAGGATCAATAATAGAAAACACCAAGTTGTGGTGTGACGGAAATAAGTTAAATAATCGAAGCTTTAGTCACAGCGACCTCTACTGGCAAAATGTGGTCTTTGCACCGCCCAGTTGCCGTTAAATTGAGTTGGGCCTTGTTGGTGAACAGGAGGCGTATTGCTTTACATTTAGACCGAACATAATAAAGTCACAATTTACCAAAAGTGTGTAAAGCCCTTTATTAGCTCCCTGAACACAAGAGTATTATTTATCGAGTGCTAAAACAAAATGAAAACAATTGTGCCAAATTCAGAGAGAGCTGAGACAAACCAGACAACAGTAACACCTTCATGAAGTCAACACATGTCCAGTTACGAGACATCAGTGGTGCCATTGAAGGACAAGAAGAGAGAAGTGATTGAACAAACGCAGAGTTGGGTCACAAAGCATGAAGATCTGCTGCAAAACATCTCAGGGCTGCATCAGGTACAAAACATCAGGAGAACATCAGACATAGAAGAAAAGAAGCAACTCCCTCTTCACCAGCTGTTGCAGCAAAAGAGCTGAAGAAGAAAAGGAAGAAGTGTTTCCGCTTGATTTTTTCCAGCGAACCCTCAAAGATATAGACACAAGCAATTTCTGAATTGGAAGCAGGAACAGACATGAACATCCCGTTTCATCAGGATGATCCAAAGAATGCTGCCGTTCCTGAAGAAGAAAACGACTGTCTCATTTGAGTCTCTGAAACAGACTGTTTAGGAATGAATGCATTGTTTCTGTCTCTGCTTTTACAGCCTGCTATCACCCCTGAACTAATGAGGTTAAGATAATTACTCCACCATTTCACAACTGTCACCATTCTACATTTCTGACAAAAGTCTTCACTCAGAAAGGAATACTTTAACTCCAAAGACAGTTTTATTTACTTTTATAGTTGATTACAGCAATGACGAGTTAGTTAATGTGGTTAAATTATTTAATTTCCAACATTAAAAAAAAAATAAATAAAAAAATCCACTACTATAGGAAAAAGTTGGTGTATTTAGTCCCTGTAATCTATGATGCGTAAAAGCAAGGTTTTACTCTCTCTCTCTCTCACGCACACACACAATTTTCTAATTTTAATTAGGCAAATATCAGAATATCAGCACTGGTGTGATTCGGTCGAAAATGAGTCACACCATGCTGATATTCAGCATAACCTTGTTAGATTTTATCAGTTACTAGTAATAAGTGAGAAGAGGTTTGATTGGTTTGAGGGTTTGTTTGACACAGCTCGGTAACAGGAGGGGAGAGGGGCTGTTGCCAATTAGTCAATTAACAGTTATTAGGGCACCTGTACAGCGGAGTGATACTACATGTAAGAAGTCCCATCTCTGGTGGAAAGCGTCTTGTCCAATCAAATTACGTAGTCGGAACTATTTGTAGGATCGAGGAAGCCACGTTAGAAACGTTCTTCGAGGTGATAAAGTAAGAAATAGTTTCTCTTACGTTATTTTGTAACCGAGTCTTTTAGTTTTTCACCTCAGTGCTGTTTGAATGTATGGAATGTCATTAAATATGATGGTCAAGACAAAGCGTTAAACAAGTTTTTACCGATTTCATTTGTTAGCTTATATGCTAAAGCTAGGCTAACGAACATGTTAACAGCGTTGCCACGAAGGCCGATTTAAACTAAGATTATATCCGTAATATCTGTCAAGAATTGGTTCAAAGTCAAAGCGTTGCCACACGGGGAATTAAAAATAAAGGCACCCAAATGTTGCTCTTGTTTAAGTCCGTATGAGTCAAAATGTATATTTGGTCGTTTCATGAAAATACGTGTTTACAGTATATTGAATTTTAGGGAGCAAACTTGGATTCCATTTTAGTAAAAAAAAATGCAATATATGTATATATGCTATATCATAATGATTGCGAGCTTGTAAGCGTTAAATGCATTAAATTTCATACTTGACGATTTAGAACAAACTCCCAACGTGATGCATTAATGGAAATACTGGTGACATATGAAGTCTGTGCCATCGCCTAATTTAAAAAAAATATTTCTCCCTCAAATTTCGAAGCTGGTCGGCTCTGGTGATGGTTTTATTCTCGCCTCTGAACATCCAAATTTATGTTTGTTAATTTTAGCCTCTTGATCGCGCTCGCCAGAGGGAGACAGAGTTCTATTATTTGACGAACTTTCCCTCTTTAACTTGTGTTCTGTACATATTCAACCACGTGTCACGATGCATCAGTTCTGTATTTATTAAATTGTTTAGCTGAATAACTGAGTGAAAGTCCTAGTAACTGGAATCCGTTCCTCCCTTTCCCGATTACGTGGCATCGCTTCTCGGCTTTTTGGCTCAGAAGTGTCTCTGTTATCAGCGGCAGGTCGAGGACACGGCCACACAGAAGAATCACCTCAGTGCCAATTTATACATGGCAAAGGGTCAAGGCAGCAGTGGCCTGGCTCTCTGGGTGAGGATCTCCGTGGGCCGCCAACAGCATCCCGAGAGGCCACATGTTTGGGGGAGCAGTCTGAGTGAGACTTGGTAGGGACTCGCAGCTCTCTGTCCAGGTACGGGAGGCTGACTCCATCTCTACTTTTAAGATTATGGAGATTAAATGAAGCACTGTTTTTGTTTTTAAATCGTATGTAAATGAGGTCCAGCCTTGCAGTTCACGGTCCTTTTATATGACACTTCATTTTACATTTTGGAAACAGACAAGTGTTGATTCACTTCTTTTTTTTTTCTGTTTTAGCTGTGGATGCATCATCCTTGGCCCTGCAGTAACCTGGTGACCTGATAGGGTCCAACCTGCTGATGGCTCTTGGAAGGTAGCAGGGATGGAGCCCAGCCCCACTGGAACCATGTGAGGGGGAAGAGGTCAGAAGCTGGATGGAGGTATGTTTCACCCTGCAACACCATGTTGTTACACTTGTTCACCACAGGTGGCGGTAGCGTGCGTTAGTGACCAGGCAGACGAGGAAGTGACGCATCTGGCGGGGGAGGGAAGGAAGTGTACTTCTACTGTCTAGACAGATGAGGAAGTGACATATCTGGCGGGGGAGGGAAGGAAGTGTACTTCTATTGTCTCCTTTTGAGTGTTTAAACGTGGCTCAGACAGTTTATATTACAAATGTTATTACAGTGTCTTGTAGCTTTGGTGCTCTCTAACCTGCTGTTGCCTTGTCAGGTCTTTTTAGGTACACGTTCATAGCAAATAGATTATTTCAGAAGGAGTCTGATGTGGGGGCGCAGCTATGCATTATGGGAAATACAAGCCGTGAGTAAAACGTTATGCTCAAATCCAGATTTTGCTGTAAAAATATCCTGCGTGTAGTACATAACCACTAATGGATCCTGTTGTGTTTGTGATTGTGATAATTTCCAAGCTTCGTGAGTGAGAATGGTGTTACTGTGAAAGACCTCCCCAAACGTGCGCTGTACAACTCATACTTACCTGGCAGGGGAGATACCATGATCACGAAGGTGGTTCACCCAGGGCGAGGCTCAGCCATTGCACTCCGGCTGTGCTGACCCCTGCGAATTCCCCAAATGTGGGAATCTCGACTGCATAATTTCTGGTAGTGGGGGACTGCGTTCGCGCTCTCCCCTGATAACTTGTTGAAAATAATCCACTTAATTAGAACACAAATGTCAACATCAGTATTGTCTGTTGGTGAGGGCAAGGCAACCCTGAAGTAGGGGTGGGCAAGTGAAGCCTCATGAAGCACTGAGGCTTTCCTAACAATTGTGTCAAAAAAGATTAAAAGCTTCAAGACTTCAGTGATGGTGACATCCGGTGGACAACTGAAGCCATAGCAACCTCTAAAGAGCACGACTGAAGCACTGGCACTGTTTCAATCCGTTGACGCCAGTAAAAGTGGTCATCCAGGCGTTTTGTTCATTCATACCAAATAATCATTATATTGTCATTACAATAAAATATGCAGATACTCTCCCCCTTACTCTAAAACACATTCAAGATTAACCCAAAGAATAAATGCAAATGTTGTCCTCACAAACTTTAGAACGTTGCTTATTGGTGGTACTTGCCATGAAACTTGCCAAAATACTCTCACTCTCCGAATCTCTATCTCCTCACAACCCAACAATTTTGAAGCGTAATAATTCATCTTATATGGCCGGTATGCCATCAAATCATTCAACTCTG
This sequence comes from Takifugu flavidus, assembly GCF_003711565.1. Lineage (NCBI taxonomy): Eukaryota > Metazoa > Chordata > Actinopteri > Tetraodontiformes > Tetraodontidae > Takifugu > Takifugu flavidus. The sequence goes on from NC_079538.1 coordinate 6,866,169, forward strand.
TCGCCCCTGTCCAGCTGTCATTGGATCAGAATGCATTCAAACGCCATGAGCCAATGACACACACTGAAAGACTGAGCCAATGAAAGACTTCGAAACGTTTTGAAGCAATGAAGCGCGAAGCGAAACAGCGATGATCGAACGTCATCGGTCACGTGACACTGGTGTTTTGATACAAGCTCCGACACAGCGTTTCAAATCACTCCGCTTCAGGAAGAGGGACACAAGCTCCGAAGCCTCGGTATCATTTGCCCATCACTGCCCTGAAGCTTCGGTACAAGCTTCGAACCCTGGACTAAAATTCCACAGAACCAGCGCTTCAAAGCTTGTTTTAGTGCAGAAAAAAAGTCACAGTTGCTACTTCATATAGCGTTGTATGAATCAATCACCTGACTGGTTCGCGGTCCAAACTCATCAGACACTGACGCCACCTCATCTCAATTCTCATTCCTGATTAATTAGGCACTTTACTGCCAAACGTGAAGATGCTGGAAAACCGGTGAACACAAATCAAGGTAGGCAAAATAGTGATTTTATTAGACACGGTAACATTTTATGTTCCATGTTAATGTTTCATTGAAATGTATTTTTCCATGTTTGTTTTTAATCATTCATTCCATTGTCTTTGTTTGTCATAGTGGATCAGAAGAGAGCTAGATGAAGTTCCTTATAAACGGTGAAAGACTCGCAGCAATTTTCCATTGTGGATGGCTGTGGATTCGAGGAGTTTGTGGGATTGCTTGATCCCATCCAGGCCAGCTCTCAAGAACATGGTACTGAAGAAATATGCGGAGGAGAGGCAATGACTCTATGTTGTTGGCTCCCACATTTAAATCCATAGCTTTCTTCAACCAAAGACAAGTGTGAGTTTTAAGGATGTTTTACTGTCTTCTGTTTTGCCTTCAAAGATGCTTTTTCTTACCCACCAAACCATGGGACATGTACAATCAACACCAGTCAAAGACGTTATGATGGGTAGGTTTGTTGGTAGTGCACTCCAGAATTACAAAAACATGGTAGAAATGGTTGGATGTATGGTTTTGGGTTTTTTTTTTTAAATGTTAAGATTGCCTGAGCATAGTCTTAGGCAAAGTCTTGTATGACAGCATATACCATTTACTTTGAATCAGTATGGCATTTTGCTGATTAAAAAAATATTTATAACACTTCAGATCCTTTGAGCCTCATGAAGATTACTGCCTACTAACTTAATATAATTTCCAATGAGCAGCTATATGGCCAGACACACTTATTGCTCTAGCGTAACCTGTATTAAATTGACTACATAAAGCATTACAAACACGCAGTTTCAGTGAATAATGATTTTTAGACTATGAGGGCATGAGTAAAGCAGCAGTTGTATTTCCATTTGGAGTGAATGAAGGTGCTGGTAAAACAGTAAACAGTGATTTTACAGTTCACCTGTGTCCACAGGTGTCAGTCAGAGGCTAATGTAGCTTTGTAAAACTTCCTGGATGAACTGGAGACTGCGCTTATACAGAAACGAGTCCTTCTTCTCTGGCTTGCAAATGTTAAGATGATCTACATCCACCTCAATTAGTTCGCCAATGCCAAGATCTGAAACCAACCATGGAGTAACCAATAGGTGAGGGAAAAACATTACAAGAGAATAGTTTTACAATTCTGGTAATTGTGTTCGTGCATATTTGTTATATTTTTGATACGTAGTGTGTTTCCAAATTGATCAAGATGTGATTTGTATTTACGTACTTGCTGACTGTGTCGGCACCACCAATAGCTTGATCATGGGCCCTATGTTTGTTGGTTCCGTCTCTGCAAAACTCAGCACCTTGAATTGCCTCTCTTTCGCCATGATCAGGAAATTCTCATTCAGGTTGCGCAGGGCTGGCGAGTCTGAAAACACAACCAAACAACAAAGTGAAGTTTCAAACAACCTTGAACCTCAGTTCATTTTGGTGCACTCACCTTTGCAAAGTTCTCTGACCTCAATAGAGGGGAAGAGGAGGTACCTTACATTGACAGAGTACTCTGCCATGGAGGTGCCATGGTGAGGAACGCTATAAAACATCATTCCCTTGGTGTTGTTTAACAGTCCGTGCATATCTGGGTCCATTGAAGCATCAAGCAGAATTTTCTTGACAAGCAGTCCTGACGGAGACATGAAATACAGTGTTCAAGTTTTAAAAAAATGTTTGTAGGTTTATTAAAAACAGTGGTGTAAAACCACAGCACGCTTATGGAAGGACATGGAATTGGAGCAGCACCTCCCATGCTGTGAGCTACCCAGATCACAGGCCTGTCTCCAATTCCTGCCTGCTTTAACTTCTTCAGCAGCTCTTGACTTCTATATGCCAAGGACGTCCTTGAGAGAAAAACAGAAATAAAGGTTCTGTTATAATTCTGCACATAATTATGTTAGGCAAAAAAAATTCGTTAAATGCCTACATTTATTTTTCTATTAATATTCTAAGAGGTCTTTAAACAATTCCATTAGAAACACACATGCTAAAGATTCATTACCTTTGATTCTCAGCTGGACATTTGGACATCCAGTCACTAAGGTGACTGTCGTACTCCACTGACAGCACTCGCAGATTCGGACAGTCAGCAGCCAACCATGACTATAACGACACAAAAGAGAATCAACGGTTAGAAACGAATCTGATTTCTTTTGATTACACCCTTTACTATTTAAATGATTGGTTTTATATTAATTCCAATATAATGTTCCTCACCTTCGGCCAGCACTCTGTATAGTTCTCAGTGCTTCCCGTCTCATCCTTTTCCTCTGATGTAACGCGGTCCTTCTGTCTCCATGTTTTAAATGCTGCCCCCAGAATCCCATGGATAAAGAGCACATCTGCTTTGATTGGCTGGCTGGAAAGTGAAGGATGTCATGTATAGGTTGGTATATATTATATCACGTGTCCGTCACATCAGTATTTTCCTACTTGCTGCGAGTTTGAGGGTGGAGGATATAGATTCCATCTTGGTATTTCTCATTTACTGCCTCCCTGTCAAGGTTAGCCAGAGCTCGGGCTGCATGAGATGCTTGCATTATATGGGGAGACTGCATCATCTCAGCCAGGACAGACACCCAGCCTGCAGGTGTTTTTAAAAATTCAGATCAGACAACTTGGCTATAACATAGGAAATAATCAGCTGACGGTTCTGGGGTCATGTGGGGGTCGTGTGAAGGTCATCAACAGTCATATGGGACATTACCAGATTGTGCTATGGCTTGGTGAACGCTCTCATTAAGTGCCAAATTTCCTATTATACGAACAATATTCCTCTGTATCTTCAGAGAATCTTTGCGTAGCTGATACATCCTCTGGAGAAGCTGTACACCCCCATTGGCAACTATGTGGTCACAGTGGCTCTGAACCTGAAAAAGCATTTAAGTAAGTCCAGAACATTCATTACAAACATGTATAAAACAGAAAGAATACCCTTAATCATCTGGCATAAAAAATATTATCTTACAAGTCTCAGATGTTACAATAGAGATTCTAGTTGATATTAGCGTCATCATTACCTTTGAGTGTTGTACGAGCGCCTGTAGGCAGAAGGATTCCACCTTTTGAGAGGGGACGGAAGTAAGACTCTGGGCATAAGGAAGCCCGTTACCGCCAAAGCACCACAAACCACCCTGCAACATAAGATCCCATCCAAATAGGAATATTATTTTTTAATTTTTCTTTTTCCAAAATTCTATGAGAAACTGTCTTCCTTACCCGTTGTGCAGCCAAGGCCTGGGTGCTCTCTCTGAGGGCCAGTGAAGTGAAGTACTGGACACATTTGTCTACCTCGGACTGAGGCAAAGACGCCAGCAGCTGCCGCAGCTCGTCCTCTGCTGACAAACCCTGACAGAATGAATGCATCAGTCCGAACAATAAGGGTTCCCCTAACTTCTACATGTAGAGGCTATCTTGTTTGGTCTGAAACGACTCGATACTTACATCCTCCAGGTCAGGCAGGGAGGGCGTGCGCAGGAAGAAACGCAGATCAACCCGAGGGGTCCGAGCGAGCCCCACTGCCGTTCGCTGGTCTATAACTTGTGCTGCCGTCTGATACTGATAGTCTGTTTTATGAACAGGTGCATCTTAAGGGGTCCACAGTCCAATTTTTAAGTCAACTATTTCATTAATTTGTGTGTGGTTTACCACGCCAGTGATGATTCCCAGCAAGCTCCTGTACAGCTTGTAATCGAATGGCTTTATTAGGGGATTGTGTCCTCTTCAGTAATACCCATAAAGCCACTTCATGTGGGTCTGCATCCACATGACTAAAATGTTCTGAAACATGAAGACGGCATACAAGCCGGTTGGTTGTTGTCAAAACGAAGAGCATACGAGCCGCTAGACATATTCCTACGCACACTTCCAACTTGAACAAATGTCTACGTAACTACAATGCAACTATGAGCTTGTGACCACAGAAAATGAGTCAAACCTTTTCCTTTCAAGTCGGGGGGCTTCAAGGTGGCAGCTGTCCAGTTTTTTTTTTTAGGTCAAACATTTATTTATTAGATATTATGCAGTAACATTTAATACAAAAATAAGCCAAACTTTAAAAATACAAGTTTCTTTTCTATGTAGTTTGTAGGAACGTTCACTATCAATCCTGTATAACAGTCCATAATAGCACAAAATGACATTGATACCTAAAATGCTGGATGTGACACGTGAATCCTGTTTGAAGGTGTTTCCTTTGGCCAATATTGTTTTGAGAACCTAACAACAGGAGCTGCTGTTTTACTGCCTAAAAATATCACTAGTTTGCCATTTAAGTGTGTTATTTTGGGGGTATCTATCCTTATTACTGTTTCTTACCATCTAGTGACTGCAGCAGAAGACGAGAGGATATTTCCAGAAACCTCCTAGCTGCTTTATGCAGTTCTTTTCTTGCTTTGTACGTGAGTTCTGGATGAGACACAGTATATATGTTATTACTACCCTGAGCTTTCAAGCTAAATTGCATCAGTTACACAAAAATATGGAGGTTTGGTAATTTAAAGAAACTCTATAGTAATAGCTGCTGTTAGTCAAAACTCTCAGTACAAGCTGGAAGGTGATCATATCAGGAGTTGATACCAAATAACAGGAAACACACAGAGAATGGGAGGAAAGAACGGAGCAGAAGTCACTGTGCACCTGTGAAAGTCAGTCACATAAGATAGAGACAACAACATTACTGAGGCACACCTGCAGCAAGGTCCTCCTGGTCATCTGAAGGAGTGGGTTTGAGGTAAATGTAAGATTTGTATTTCTCCTGAAGAATGGCACGAGTGTCAAGTGTGACAGCCTTGTTCAAGTACTCCACTTCATAAGTGATGAAAAGATAGCTTCTGTAGAATGATGGTGGATTTACACTTTGTCATCAGCCAAATAAAACAATGATTCAAATCTGTTTTAACTTACCCCAAGACAACTGCGCCAGTTACTTTAGCAAACCTCCCTAAATTACAAAAAAAGAATAAGTTGACTTCTTAGATTTACTTAAATGTTAACTGCAATGATCTCCAAACTTACTGAACGTTTTCCAGTTTAAAGCTTTTCGGACCCCAGGTGTTCCAGCTGTGCTCAGCCTCCGACAGTGGATCAAACGGAGAGCTGCCACAGACATCCTTCACCTGCATGTGATCGGAACCAGAAAACCCACACCCAAAACTACAAATTCACGCTTCAGATTCACTTAAGGTAGATGCAGAGACAGAATCAGAGCCTTACTGCATATGTCAGGGACATATCAAAATCCACATCGACTATTATTCAGTTAACGCATAGCTAATGTAGATGCCGTTTGTTTATTATGAATTCCGGTGGCCTTTAGAACCTCAAAACAAGATAATGTCAACACTTGATAGAGTAAGCTAACTCCAGCGCACTGCATTCGGCTAACTTTAAAGACTGGCCAGTAGCTTAGTGGCGATAACAGCTATACGGTTTGGATAATGTTAAAGTTTCGTGTGGACGTACTTCACGGGTGGATGACGCTGCGTTGGTGTCGGCTGTCAAAATGTTTACATGGGTCTTTGCGGGTTTTTACCTTCAAAGTGTCAACCGTTTATAAATTAAAGTTGTCGCCTAAATATGACGTCATCACCCGCCATTAATGCCGCGACACAGTCGCTTAAATGTGATTTTCCACGCCTAATGAGTTTAATTCACCGTTGTTGGATCGCAATACCTCCTGTATGTAGCTGCCGATCCGCGTGTTCGTTGAATGAAGACTTCGAGAAGAAAAGTACCAATTTCAAAATGTATTTGACAATAGAACCAATTCCAGATACAAATATTACAGAGCTCCGGGCCAGTTCATAACCCTAACAACAACAGAGTTAATCGTCAGGGCACGAAGTCTGACAACCTAACTATCCCTTGGCCCAGTCCTTTATAGTCACACACATGCAAATTCACAATGTCCATGCAATCCAATCCAGATCCCCCGCTGAGATGTCCTCGTCCTCTTCCTCCAGTCCCCTGCGGTGTTGGTAGGGTTCTTCTTTTCCATTGTTTTCCCAGGTAGCCAGATCTCATTCTTCATGCAAATGTGATCATCAACAACCCCCTGATGTCCTGTTTACAATGAGTGTTTGACACCCCCTGCCTGACTGGCTCCTGAGATAACAGTAGATCAAACAACAATCCTGCAAATGTCTCTGTTCTTAATTACATTTAGTCTACCTTGCCTAACTTCTAAGGGAAGACAGGAACATATGGTGAAACACATAACAACAAGATAAAGACAATTCTCAACAATCCCCCTTTTGGCCTAGCCTAAGCTAGGCCAATACAAACAATTCATTGACAACTCCTCTTGATGTAATGAAGAATAATAGACGTTTAATCATGGTGCCATCGTCTTTAGATGTTCCTCGATCCGTCCAAGCGTTCTCTGTGAATTACCTGCTGGGGTACATTGATTACAGTAATACCAGTGTTAGGGTTAATGTGTTAGGGTGTTAGTATGTTAGGGTTAACAAGTAATGTTCGCTCTGCAACTTCAAAGTGGCCCGTCCACCTGTGCTCTGACCAATTTTACTTGATGACTCTCAGAAGAACCCACTCAGCTGTGTGTGGAATTCCTGGATCCTTACTGACTGGTTACAGAGGTTGCCTGTTGGGAGAGAACTTAGAGATTCGTTTTTAGTTGAACAAAATAAAATCTACATTTCATAAAAGTGCTGGGCTGGCCTATGGATTGTAAATCTCTATTCTTAAAATGAGTTCCATTGTCAAATCTAATTTGTTTGGGGAAACCATGTGTCGGATTAATCAAAAATTTAATAACGCTTTTTGCCTCTTCTACTTTTACGGGAACCGCCTCAGGCCAGCCAGTGTATGCATCCACTGCGACCAAGAGGTATCGGAACCCATTGACCCTGTCTATCATATCAGTGAAATCTATAATTTTCTTGCCCTGCCATTGGGGCAACTGGAAACTTTCCCTCATATGTCGAATTGTTGATTTTACGTTAAATTGTGGGCATATTGAACATTCTCTGCATCATTCGTGGTTTCCCGCAGTGTTCTCAGGCCGTGGGCCTCTTCCAGAACGGCATCTAACAGACCGGGCGGGAGAACAGGTCTGCCGTCTGGGATCCACCAAATTCCTTCAACTTCAACTTCACAGCCCCCCTTTTCCTTCCAATCAGTTTTTTCATGTGGAGGAGCTTCTTCTTGATCACAACTAAGTCTTTCCCTGTCGTATCTTGGAAGCATTTCATGAACCGTTTTCTCTACCAACAACAAACTGTAACTTGGTTTATAACCTGCCGCCTTCTTTGCTGCCTGATCTGCCGCCTCATTACCTTTTCCCTCTAAAGAGTTCTCCCTGCTGTGACCTTTGCATTTTACAACTGCGACCTCCGCTGGCTCCATGAGTGCCTGTGTCAGTTGCCTCATCTCTACTTCATGTTTTATAGGTGAGCCTGATGCTGTGTTAAACCCTGCCCTATTTATCCCTTCATGTGTGTGTGTGTTATGTGTGGTGCAGTTAAAATCTTGTCCATCCTGGTCTGTCTAAGTGAGGTCATGGTGAATGCTGCTGCTGACCAGTGATACCACGCTATGTGTTGTAAGTACCGTCAGATCATAACCCATCACTAAATGTAACACTGCCTGGTACCTCCGGGTAGTTGTGATATGGACAGTCCCTTTGCCAATGACCATACCCTTTGCAGGCGTGACACTGATCTCGGCCTAAGTACCCGCCTATCAAGCCGTATCCCTGCCCGCCGTGTCTCCCACACATGCCTCCCCTTGGACTGGCCCAATACGGGTTTATCGGAGCAAAATCTTGTTGCGGACATAACTGATCTGGCTGCACCTGCCGAGGAAACTGCTGAACCATCTGTTTCTCTTCCTTTTGTTTATCATTAAGCTTTTTCAGTGCTTCATCTAACTGTATTTTTAGGAGCTGTTCCTGCGCTGTAATCACCTCCTCTTTCTTTCCCTGTTGTTTAGCTTTAAATGTGTTGATGTGGTGTGAAAGATGTCTCTCCCAGACATCCGCTGTGCTGCCTGGAAGGTCAGGATTTCCTTCCATAGCTTCTTTTACTGATTGTGGAAGTCCTAAAGTTATGGCCTGACGGAATAAAGTGGTGTGCAAATTATCTGAGCCAGGATGGCACCTTGTGGCACACATCCATTCCTCTAAAGTCTCCTAATGCCAGCTGCATGCACAATGCTCTGTGTTAAACTAAAAAGGCTGGACATCCACTTGCCGCCTCCCTCTGCGGGTGGGGGCATCTTATCCACTAAACAATTGATGTCTGTAATTGCAAATGGAACATATACCGGTTCCTGTCCTCCTCTTTTCTGTATCAGAGGGCCTGGAACTGAAACGGGCCCCTTACTCCGCGTGTGTATTCGTATTTGACCCGCCTCCTGTCAATGGTTCACCTCTATACTCACACTCACTCTCTTCTTTATCACTGCCATAAATCAATTTTACCTTCTCCTCCCTGCAGTCAGCCCTGGCAAATCCTCCTGAGGGATCAACTCTTTTTACTTGTTTTATTTGATTGCTAGAAGTTTTAAAAATATCTAATGTAGATTTCTGACTATCCTGTTTTTTAAATTTAGTTTGTTGTGAGGTTTTAGGGCGAACCACCTGAGCTTCCTCTCTAAATTCATTTTTTCCTAACTTATCTCCATCTCTTCCTGTCCCTGTTTAATCCTGCTGACCTGTCTCCAAAGTTCCCACACTGTTTCACGTAACTCCTGCAGTTCTTCATCTCTGTCCACACCTAACTGACCACTGTTATTAGTCAAAACTGGCAATTGATATGGGGGTGGGGAAGTAGTAGTAGGTAATGATGGGTAAAGAGTGGTGTTAAGTGTCAATGTCTGATTTAAATCTTCTAATGGAGGCTTCTCGACATTAGGCACTCGTGTAACCCCTTTAGATCTGCAATTGTGCACCGCTGCACATGCCACAGCCACAACATGTATCCTTCGACGCCTATCTTCTAGCTCCTTACCCTGTTTTTGCCATGATTTCCCTGTTATAAACCCTAATTTTGGATTATCAAGATGATCCTGTAATATAGTATGAATTTCTGACTCCCACTTACACAATGCTTCAGTTAAGTTAACCTTCACCTCTGGAGAGGGAAGAATCTTCTGCTTTTGAGCTTCCTTCCACAACTTTTTTATTGCATCCAATTCTCTTTCCCTCTCCTCTTCTTTCATGCCACTCACCACCTGATCAAGAGTCCACTTCCACTGTTCTTCCACAGACCGAGGATAGGGAGAACATTCTCCCTGATCCCTACACGCTTTTCCACAATCCAGTTCCATCTTTAACTATGCTCCCAAGTGAGATTGAATGTGAATGACTCCAACGGTCAACTCAATGCCTCAGTGAAACAAGCTTCTAGATCAAACGTCTTTGATCCGGTTCCACTCGGGGGTTAATTCCCAAGGACAAAGAGCCTTTTAATTCACGTTCACTCTGGCACTTTTCCACCCCACACAAAAACACAAATCTCGGGCGTCGGGAGTGTCCGTCCCGTCGACTACGCTCCGAGTCCCAACCCAAATCTTTATGATATACAGTGCACTGCATACAGCAATACAGCACTGTACTAGCTCCGGTTTACTCTAACCGTTACAGCACTGTACTAGTTACGGTTTACTCTAACCGTCTATTCCCTGTTTTTATCAACAGTACTTCCCTGTGTATTTCAACAGTACTTCCCTGTGTTTTACAACAACAGTACTTCCGGCCTCTAACCGTAATTCCCTGTTTTTCAACAGTACTTCCGGCCTCTAACCGTAATTCCCTGTATTTTTCAACAGTACTTCCGGCCTCTAACCGTATTTCCCTGTTTTTCAACAGTACTTCCGGCCTCTAACCGTAATTCCCTGTTTTTCAACAGTACTTCTGGCCTCTAACCGTATTTCCCTGTTTTTCAACAGTACTTCCGGCCTCTAACCGTAATTCCCTGTTTTTCAACAGTACTTCCGGCCTCTAACCGTAATTCCCTGTTTTTCAACAGTACTTCTGGCCTCTAACCGTAATTCCCTGTATTTTTCAACAGTACTTCCGGCCTCTAACCCCGTAATTCCTGTTTTTTCAACAGTACTTCCGGCCTCTAACCATAATTCCCTGTTTTTCAACAGTACTTCCCCGGCCTCTAACCGTAATTCCTGCAGTCAATATTTTTATATTTGTATCTGGAATTTATAACTAGGACACTTCAATTGACAGTGACGACAAATTTTTGGAAATAGCCAATCTGCAGAGCTTGATTAAACAGGTGTCTGCTTACCTTTTTATTAGGGATCCCTTGTCGTCAGTTGTCCTCCGAAGTGACCGTTGTTGAATTCTTTGCCTCAGATGACTTCTCTCTTCATCACGTCGGGGTCACCAAATTGTTGGATCGCAATACCTCCTGTATGTAGCTGCCGATCCGCGTGTTCGTTGAATGAAGACTTCGAGAAGAAAAGTACCAATTTCAAAATGTATTTGACAATAGAACCAATTCCAGATACAAATATTACAGAGCTCCGGGCCAGTTCATAACCCTAACAACAACAGAGTTAATCGTCAGGGCACGAAGTCTGACAACCTAACTATCCCTTGGCCCAGTCCTTTATAGTCACACACATGCAAATTCACAATGTCCATGCAATCCAATCCAGATCCCCCGCTGAGATGTCCTCGTCCTCTTCCTCCAGTCCCCTGCGGTGTTGGTAGGGTTCTTCTTTTCCATTGTTTTCCCAGGTAGCCAGATCTCATTCTTCATGCAAATGTGATCATCAACAACCCCCTGATGTCCTGTTTACAATGAGTGTTTGACACCCCCTGCCTGACTGGCTCCTGAGATAACAGTAGATCAAACAACAATCCTGCAAATGTCTCTGTTCTTAATTACATTTAGTCTACCTTGCCTAACTTCTAAGGGAAGACAGGAACATATGGTGAAACACATAACAACAAGATAAAGACAATTCTCAACACCGTGAAACATTGAATCATCACTGATTTTACATTTTATTCAAAATATAACATCACATGTCTGTTTTAGTGAGACATGTCTGCTTTCTGTTGACATATTGCACAGTCGTTTATCACACAGCATCAGAGCTAAATACATGATGCAGTGATTAAATACGTTAAAGCTCTTCACAATCAGTACAATCAAAAATGTTCTCATACATTCACTGGTACTTTGTTCTTTAAATGAAGACTTTAAGTAAACAAATGTCAATTTCAAAATGTATTTAGCAAACAGAATCAATTCAAGATACAAATATTACAGAGCTCTGGGCCGGTTCATAACCCTACCAACAACAAAGTCAATTGTCAGGGCATGAAGTCTGACAACCTAACTATCCCTTGGCCCAGTTTATATAGAAAGACATATGTAATTATTGATGCTAATTCAGTCCAATCCAGTCCTTCTTCTTGGGTGACTTCATCTTCTTCTTCCTGCCTCATTTGGTGTTGGTGCAGTCCTTCTCCATTGTCTTCTCAGATGGCCAGGTCAGAGGTCTTATTCCTGTCCAGGAACTTATCAATCACCAGTAAATTATGCTGTCATATTTTACGATGAGGGTCTACCATTTCCTGTCTGCCTAGCTCCAACTGTCTAAGCAGTATTCATGTCAAAGAAGGGTCAACTGACTTGCTTATGTGTATTCCTACTAAAGATTATATAGTATTCCTAACTTCTAAACTAACTGTAACATAAAACAAAAACATATACAGTAGTATAACACATGCTAATAAGATAAAAGATGCTAACAAGATAAAATAATTCTCTTCAAGAGACACCAGCAACAGAAACACAGCATCACTTATGTACTAACAAATCTAAAGACAAGCTGCTCAGATTTATGACAGTTAATTCCGTTTTTATATGACATCATGGTGCCACCCCCATCTCAGGTGCATGTTTCATCATAAGCTCTAAGAATGCCTTCATAGGCTGGAAGTAGTGACTGGTTAGGGAAACCACGCAGGTTATTGTTGCCCCAAAATGACACAAGTGTGGGTGGAGTTGCAGCACAGTCGGTTCCTGTCTGAACCAGTCCAGTTGACGTGGTCGGTGTAGGTGACAGACAGGTCTGGCTCCCCTCATCTGCCTCCCTTGTGAATTGGCTGTCCTGAAGTAGGAGATGAAAAGTGAAGCCCCTGAAGCTCGATTTGAGATTTGGGATCTGGTGAGGAAATTTGGCGGTATGACATGAGCGCTGCACTGACCAAACTGTTGTTGCTGTGACAATCATAGCTGCGGCTGCGGTTAAATCCTGGAAGGTTCCACCATGTGCGTGAACGGTGAGGTGGACAGCGGGTGATCCTGGCAGAACCTGTTTTGCGCCGGTACATCCAGGTCAAGATCACATTAGCCACTGCCCCTAAAATCAGACCCACTGCCATGGACACACAAAACGCTACGATCAAAGGGACTGTAAAGAGAGAGGAAAACAGGATTTGAGAAAGGAATATGTGTTTATTTATCATTTGCATTCATGCCTTTCTTCCTGTGTTTCTTTTTATACAGATTTGAGTAAAGGGAAATCCATTTTCTTAACCAGTAGTGGTTTATCAGTAATGCGTTGCAAGATTTTTACTTTTTGACAAAATAGGGCGTCTTATTACAGGTTTTCATGGGGTTTTTTTTAAATTCCACTGACTTCCCTCTGACATTGGAGAAATAAGAAGAGACCCTGGCCAATTAGTGGAAAGACTTGGCCAGACGTTATGTTTTCTATGATTATTGTAAGTTTTTAGCAAGTTAAAATAATAATTCCATCAGTGATTCCAGCACTGGTTCTTTCACAAATAGAAACTACGGTACATGAAAAAGAAGCAAAAACAAAGATAAACTACTTACCAGCATCGAATGACTGAAGTGTTTCCAGTAAAGGACTTGTGTTGTTTTCTGCCATAACTTTGGTCTGCACTGTCACAGTCTGCTGCTGTCTGTTGATTTTTTTTGCCTCTGATGGTGTTTCCTGTCTTTTTTTGCCTTCCCTCTTTCCTGTTCCCTCACTTTCTCCCTCTCCTGTCTCCCTCTCCAAATTTCTCCCTCAGAGGGAGACACAGTGCACGCAGGGACTGAGTGGCGGTTCACATTTCCTGCACTTCTCCTAGAAAATTAGCAGCAGGAGTTGCTTATTTGCCTTGGACAGAGATCCTGGTGGTGAGGGGATGGGGTGTTGCTGCAGTTACTTCCTTCACCATTATTTCCTTCAGGTTGATTTATTTGAAATCGTATCACCTCATTTTCTGACAATGGTTCTTATCGTTTTGAGGTAAGGCTCATTGTTTCCACAGTGTGTGACATTTTGAAAGCTTTCAGCCTTATCACTGGCAAGATATGACGAATAGTACTGCCTACTAATGACTGAACATCCTTTAATTGTTATTGTAATGCTCTGCAGAACAATCTACATGCACCCTTAACAGTGATAATCAATGTTAAATGGATATAGAGGGTTAGGAAGGTTTTGAGCTTTAAAGTTCAAGATAATGTCTTATTAAAATGCCAACAGAGATGAGCAGTAGGATCGGGAATGCTGTACATCAGGGGTGGGGAACCCCCGGCCTCCGGGCCGTATACGGCCTACGAGACCATTTCTACCGGCCCGCAACGCAATAAGATTTTTATATTTTATATGTGCACTTATACAGTGGGACCGTTCGCTAAACTTCGCGAGCTGCGAGTAGCAGCGGTAGCGTATTTTTGCCTTTCGTATCCTGAAATTTCTTTCGTAACAAGAGGAAATATTTTCCCGTTTTAAAACAGACGGTTATGTTATGTCCGAGTCAAGGTCAGGGTCAGTGAACACAGCATGTGATGTACGTAGTGGGCTGGACTGATTGACACGGACATATAATACCTAGCGAAACACGCTAAACTCGACGTGTTGAAAGGACAGATGAGTTTGGATAAAATTAACGCTCTTCGTCGGAGTTTGGAGGCTCAACAAGCAGCTTTCACACGACCATGTACCGACAGAGAGAATATTACGCGTGCTAGTTTTGTGATGAGTGAATTAATAGCCACGAAGCTGAAACCTCACGCCGAAGGAGAGTTCGTGAACGTGCCTCGTAGCCGCCGCTGAGGCGCTTGCGCCGGACAACGTAAAATTGTTTCAAAGTGTGAATTTTTTTTTGTGAATAACTACTTAACTAAGACATATATTGTTATGATTCCAGTGGCTAACGGTATGTTTTTATGGTCAAGGAATCTAAATATGTAGTCAAAGTATATGTGGGACTAATATTTCAGATTCAGATCCTTTATTGTCCCACGCGGGGAAATTTACAGTGCAACAACAGCAACAAGAGCACTCAGAGAAAAATAAGATAGACTCAAATAGAAATCAAATGGAATATACAAGAGGGTGAATATTTACAATAATCCAGATAAATGGATACTCGGCCTCTGTGTACCTGTACATAGTACAGAGGGTGAATACAATATACATATCAGAATATATAATATTCAGATTGTGTTAGCGGTTGTTATGTTTATTGTGCAGTCTGACAGCAGCTGGCAGGAAAGATCTGCGATACCTCTCCTTCACACAGCGAGGGTGGAGCAGCCGCTCACTGAAGGAGCTGCCCAGTGCTGCCAGGGTGTCCTGTAGGGGGTGGGACGTGTTGTTCAACATGGATGACAGCTTAGCCATCATCCTCCCATTTCCTCAGCCTCCTGAGCAGGAACAGTCTGCTGTTGCCCTTCTTGACCAGGGCGTCTGTGTTGTGTGTCCAGTCCAGGTTATTGTTTAGGTGAACACCCAGGTACTTGTAGGACTCCACCACGTCAACATCCGTTCCCAGGATGTTCACTGGTGCAGGTGGGGGGTTGTTACGCCTGCGGAAATCCACCACCAGCTCCTTGGTTTTGCCAGCGTTGATCTGGAGGTTGTTCCGCAGGCTCCAGTCCACAAAGCCCTGAATAAGTTCCCTGTACTCCGTATCGTCCCCGTCCGTGATGAGGCCGACAGCAGCAGAGTCGTCAGAGAACTTCTGGAGGTGACATGAAGATGTACTGTATGAAAAGTCCGCGGTGTAGAGGGTGAACAGGAAGGGAGCCAGAACTGTTCCCTGCGGGACACCGGTGCTGCAGAGAAGGCAAAATGGTGGAAATCACAATATGCCAGGAATTGTTGCGCTTGGCGGAGGTCTGCGCTCTCCGAGTGCTTTCTAGTTGTTATTATTATTGTCTTTATCTTTCTTTCTTTTAATTTATTTTCTTGATTATCTTGTTGTATTGCAGTTTTTGTGAGTAGAGGCCTCGAACAGGCCCTTACTGGTCTCTTGCCTCAACTCTGCACCTCTTTTTTTTATTGTTTTGTATGATCATGAAAACATATTTTACTTGTTTGTCATTTTATTCTATTTTTTTGGTGATTTTATATGCATGTGTGTTAAATAAATAATTCAAACTCAAATGCAGCAATCATGAGACTTAGTAACACAGTGGTTATAGACTTTTTTTTGTCTTTTTTTTGCATCCCTAGGTATGTGTTTGTAATAGTATGGCCCTCGGAGGACTTTATAAAAATTGAAATGGCCCTCGATATGAAAAAGGTTCCCCACCCCTGCTGTACATTCACAGTCTGGACTGGGTCCTTTTGACCAGCAAATGGCGGTATAGTCCACGGGACAGAAGAGCTGAATCAGCTCGACCCAGTGCGCATTATAATACAGAGCACATGCTGTTTTAAGTCCAAATCAAGCATAGAATTTAAATGTAACAGCTCCAGGTGAAAATGGATGTGAGGAGTGTGTTTGTTTGGCATATTTGAATGTATGATATTACAGTATATAGGCCAGGGTATCTGCCACTGTGATTTAGACATGCAGCAAAGTTCCCAATGAGGTTTCTGCTGACTGTGCTGAACGTAAAGAGATTACCACCATGGCTTGGTGCCAGCTTTCTGTGAAATCATGTATTGAAGGCTTTGGTTACTGTGGGAAGATTTATTTTTGACCTTTGTCTCTCCATTTCTCTCTGCTCTGCTTCGCAGCAGGAGGGTGTCCACTCGTCCTGCTGCTGAACATGTTTGGTCCCGGAGGGCTGCGCACGGTGGAGGTCACTTTGACTGCTGCAAAATGTTGGAATCAGCAATTCGTCCCTGCTGTACAGGAGCTTGTAATTTGAAATATATGCCAATACAGGTCAGATGCTCCCAGTGCACAAATGGCTGGTCCCAACAGCTTAAGCACATGGGAAACTTCATATTTATATTCATTTGACTAAACTGCTGACTTGGCTTTTACCCTGTGTGCACAAGTAAACCCATTAATTGTACACGTGAATTTTTACTGAAAGTAAGCATTTCTGAACAGATATTTAAGTTAGTATATTAATTGTTAATAAGGCATACATTATGTTACAGTCATCTAAATTCTTCTTTCATAGCATCTAAATTTATTTTCTAATATTCTTCATAAAAAGCCTAAAGAGTGTTTCAATTCATAATATATGTTTTTTGTATTCTTTTTGTCTGCCTTCTTTTGGTTGGGTTTATTGAATGAAGCCGCAGCAGCGGGGCGTGCTTTTACTTTACTCTGAAGGCTCTCTTGAGATGGCGATGAAAGGAATTGTCTAATGGGATTACACATCACTGTAAGTGCTGTGAGCCTCGTGGTTTATCACATCTCACTTTTGCTGTTTTGAAGAGCGCCATTGATCTTTGCTGCGGGAGCCGTTCTTTGATAGACTTCAGGACGTGTTTCATTGGCAGCTGTGTGCATTTCATTGTTTACTCTTTTCTCTGAATTTGATTTAGATCTCTTTTTACTGACAAGTAAACATCTTCGATCCAAATGTGTTTTAAAAGGAGAGAATAGAAGCCACTCCAACCTTTATACCAGACTGGAAGGATGATGTCATAAGATAAATCTTGGATCCACTCAATAATTCAGAAATTAATGGATAATGATTTCTCACTAGTACCCCCACTAGTACACACACACACACACACACCATGTTTGGCAGAGGAAAAACAATACAAAAAAGCAAATATTTATTTATCTTTCATTCATTCAGGTCATATAGTGTATATGAGAAATGTTGGGCACCAAATTATTTAAACAATTACTGTTCTAATACTTTAAATTATCAGAAGTTATCTGAATGTCAGATTGACATGTCTCTTTTTTTGCTGTTTGTTTTGTTATAGTTATGATGGCTGCTTTGCTGAACTCACTTCTGTGTTCCTCTGTAAAGAAATCGATCAGCATCGCCATTTCCTGGCCAACAGATGGCGCTGTACTCTGTCCAGGAAACTGTCCTGCAAAAGGCACTGGCACAAGACACACTGTATTCCTTTAACATCAGCGCCAGAGGAGGAGCTCTGCAGAGTGTGAGGACTGCAGACTCCTCTGCAACAGCAGTGACTTAAAGAGAGACGATATAGACATACTTTACATTTAAAGCTCAGCTGTCAGTGAAAACCACTGCAGCCCCCTCACATCTTACTGCCATGTGCACGATGAGTGTTTCAACAGAGTGACATACAACAGCTCAGAGGTTACCTGGGTGACCTTAGGGATAGCAACATGGCATCACCCAGGGACTCTGGATGCTCTGCTCAGGATATAACCCATGTGATGCAGAAGCTGCAAGGTAGGTGTAAAATGCTTACTCATACCAGCCCACCCTGACTTGCAGCATTTTTAGAGGTGACTTGGCACAACAAATAGTTGCTAATAATGTGCCGCATGCGTTGTTTCACGTTTAAATTCTATCTAAGTTCTAAATATGTGGCACGTGAAGGACACAGCTGAGATGAATCTATCAAATACACCATGAATGACAAACTTTGTATCCATTATGCTGTATATTATCATGCTGTGCCTTATTTTCGGCACTTTTGTTTTCCTAGAGATCAGAGTAGTCACATGGAGGCTTAAAGTACAATGCTAGCATCTTAATTGTTCTTATCTTTAATATTTGAATTAAGTCAAGACAGGCTTTCTTATCTCACTGGATATCTTTATGTTGGGTTTCCAGCAGGTTCCCATTTTTTATTTATTTAAGATTTTGTATTACACATGTGCACCACATATAACTGCATCTCTGTGGAAAAACAACACAGCCCCACAAGCAAGATCAGAGTAATGTCAGGTGACACAAGGGCTGAGATCCAATATGGCAGCTCCCTGTGTGGCTTCTGAGGTGGCAGTTTTTTTGAAAGCTGAGAACAGCATCACGGACCACGTGGCTCCTCTGCATCACTGTGTGCAGGTGCGGGTGAACACTTTGAATCCTGATTGATCTAATTTTAGAAGCCTCCCCTTGAGCTGTCGCACCAGCACCTCAAGGACGGATTAGTGCATTAATACATATTCAGTGATAATTAAACAACGCATTAGATTGCGCTGGTGTAAAAATGGTACTATGAATAATATATGAGGACAAAACTCGCTGCTTAAAAATTTAAAAGGAGACATCAGTGTTTGGGGAAGCTACATAATTATGCCCTCTAGGACTGTTGTGTCCATGTCTTTTTTGTGTTATTTTTTATAAATATCCAGTAAACCATATGCAGCCACAAGTAGGAAACTCCATACATTCCATATTACACAGGAAAACCATGTTGACAGGGTTCTCAGATATGCTGTTAATTCTGCACTGCGTGTTCTCTCTGTGGTAAAACCTGACCGCTCTTTGCATGTGGATAACCTGAAGTTATTTGTATGTCTTTCAAAATCAGATTAAGTTAGGCATTTCACTTCTCTCAAGAGGAAACGCTGTGCTTAAATTAGCCAAATCATCCTCAGATACCAACTATAGTCCCTTTAGGTTCAGTCTGGAAGCTCTCACGAACCAAAAAATGTAACATCAAAACAATTAAACTCCTGCCCAATTTCTGGCTCTATGTTTTTCCCCTTTCAAGCATCTCTTTTGGTGTACCTCTGAAAAAAAATAGCAATTAGTGACACCATATGGCAGAGAGTGACGAGGCCACTTTCAACACCTCCCAGCCTGAACTCCTCCATATGCTGTGGAATTTTGGCTGTTTGTTGTCTCTTGTTAATGAGAAAAGTGATCTGCTGTTTTTCTTTCTTCGATTTCTCACCCGGTTTCTCCTTGGTGGGCAGCAGAGGCGCACGTTCCCGCCCACATCTCTGGATTTTGCCTTCTGTTTCCGACTCAATTGCAGAAGTTGCGTTTTAGAAGCACCTGCTGGAGTTTTGTGTGCGTAGGCTGTGCACAATCTAGCACTTCTAAATTAAAGGAGCCGAAGCATCTGGCAGTCCAGTGAGTTGATTAATTATCCCCGACTTAACATCCATAAAATCTACTGAATGCAAAACATCTATTCTGCATTACGGTCTCATTTTTAGAGCTCTCGCAACAAGCATTTCGCCTGAGGAAGCCGCTGAGCAGGAAGATGTGCATGGAAGGATAAAGGCCAAGGACAATGGCTGAGCACATCTGGAATACATTAGTGTCCTGCTGAGGCTATTGGATGCATAAACCAGATAAGTGAGGCAAAAGCAAAAGGATGGTCCCATCCAAAAAGGTATAGAGAGGGATGGAGAGTCCACACAGCAGTGTTTAAGCTCTGATTACTGGTGGGACTGGCACGGTTCCTCGGACTGGCACGGGGCCAGGATGACATCCTGTTGCCAGTGGGCAATATTACGTTTCTGCTCTAGCCAAGGAAAGACTAAGCAGACGGTCACCTTGAGCCACGCCAACCTCCTGTTTAGTTCTGACACAGCCATTTATCGTCTGCAGCTCTGGATAACAAGGCTTCACACACGCACGCACGTGCACGCTCAAATATCTCCGAACAAAAATAGCTTTGATGGCTCTTTTTCACTCATCGGTCCTATCACAGGAGGTCGCCACTTTGCCTCAGTGGTCACACGGACGCAGAGGGTTTCTTCAAGTGTCTCGGACAATTAGCACAAGCAGTAACTGTGAAAACAGCGACAGGATGTCTGATGTGCGATGCGGCAATTGTGGAAGCTTTTTATTTAGTTTTATTTAGCCTGTTTTCCCAAACTGACTCGACGACAGTCTCATGACAGCCTGCACATGTTTTATGTCTTTGCCCTTGGGACGTTGCCTTCTTCTGAACAACAGAACTGTGTGTTTGATAGTGGGGAAAAAGCTGTTTGTGTGTGGTTGAATAGAGAGCATAATTTATTTTAAATCTGCTTTTTTCCCCCCGATCAGATTATAATCTCCTTTATCCTGACATTCACTGAGTGTTTGAGTGACACCTCACCAGGGTCTCAGGTGGAGGGTGGGCCTGCATTCATCCATCCTAAACCATCTCTACAGATAAGGAGGGACAGGGATTCCAGAATTATTTGAAATAAAGGAAAACAGCAGAAACAAAAATGTATTTAATTGTTTTAATAAATAAGGAATCAATTGGATTTATAGAAAACATAAATGTGTAAATATTTCAGTAATCTGTCCCTTTATCTTCATATGGTAGATTATTAGTATTTTGGTGTTATGCATTGCAGACCTTTATTCAAACAGTACAAAGTTTTAATGGAACAAAAGCGTTATGACAATAAAGCTGCTGTTGAGGCAGCACAGATCCCACCATCTCTGATTCCTTCAGATTGAGGCCTCAGATATGCCTTTGACTGACACTTGTAACAATGTCCTCGTAGATAAAACCCTGAGGTTTGAGCCTGTGACCCCCACACTCACATTCAGCCTTTTCACTTAATACTTCAAGTCTCGTGCATGTGCTTATCTTTCACCTGCAGGTGCCTCTGTCCTTGCGGCGCCTGCCACACTTTGACTGGACAGTGGAGAATTCTGCTTCTGGCAGTTCATTCAAGGGGCTTTCAAATAGAGGTCAGATAGCCACTGTGACCTGGCAGAGGTCAGCAGTACAATGAAGCAGTCATCTACCTGACTCAAACATTGGTTGTTTTTCTACTCCTGCTACTCCTTATTTTATGTTTGCAGATATATGCGACATTTATTGCAATGTGGATGAGTGCCAGACTTAATCAAATTGAGCTCATTTAGTTGTCGTTATCTTCCCTTCTTGTGCACACGTTCTTATTATCTCAAAATACTTGGTTTAAACATCTGGGATGTTATTTCCTTCAGTGTCTTGTGTGTCATTTCTCCCTCCAGCTCTTTCTTGCTCCAGGGGTTTTGGATCTGAACAGCCCAACATATGACTTGAATTCTGTTTTCTTACCTTTAATAAGATTTTAAAATAGAAGCACTGGCTATCAGGGAATAAAGAGGATGCCATTAATTTGTCAGGTGGTTACAGTCAGAGTAAAACAATAGACGTACATTTACTTCTTATGACAGAAAATGGATCCAGTCGGATCGTCATGAATGCACTCAAGTGGTTTTCTGCAACAGATTTTATGGATGATTCTGGCTCTGTTCCAGACAGTATTTTTATTCTGCAGCAAGGATGGGATTTATAACTGAATTTACTGCTTTAACTGCACTCACACATGCACTGCGCTGACGCCAGTCCTTTCACTTTACTTGCCCTTATAATGCACGATGGGGCCGCTGAACCTGGATAAAGAGCTTAGACTGTCTGACCTACTCTTGCTCTTCCACACATATAAAGACTAACACACACACATGCGCACAAATCACAGACACATTGCTTTTGTAAAAAAAAAAAATTAATCAGATTGATACTCTTAGTGCCACTGATGTAACCCATATTACCTCTAGTGGAAAATATATTTTGTAGTATTTGCATTTTTATTCTGTTAGTGTTTATGAGTTTAAAAATGAATTGCATTTGTGTGTGTGTGTGTGTGTGTGTGTGTGTGTGTGTGTGTGTGTGTGTGTGTGTGTGTGTGTGTGTGTGTGTGTGTAAGTGAGCAGTGCAGGTGCTGAAATTGCTGTATCACTGGCCCAGCTTTAATGATCCCTGATATTTGGACATTTGTGAACACCAGAAAGCCTTCCCTGCACATCTGGTGCTGAAAGGGGGTTGATGGTACTTAAAACATGAAAGGGGTGTTTTGATAATCACTTTGACTTGTTCCCCCTTTTTTACTCTCTTTAATGTGGTGTCATTTTACTGAAATGTAATTAGCTATGCTAATGGGCTGACATTTGGACTTCCGCCTCCCCACTTATGTTGGGGTTGGTAAAGATGTGCTGTAAATGGAGTGGGGAGGTGAATAAAGAGGATGAATGGGCACGTGTGGGTTGAGTGGCCTCACTGAGGGTGTGATAGAGGATGTTATTCAGTGTCGGGGATGAAGAAGCCTGCTGGAAGTGGAGCAAAGTGGGTTTTTTTAAATTAGGAATTGTTAGTGTGAAAGACAACTGAAATCAGGAAGCTATGGTGAGGAGCATGGCAGCAGAAAAGACCTGAAATTGGTTCTACTGTGTGTGGTGTGTGTGTGGGTGGGTGTATGTGTTGGTATATAACAAAGAAAAAAGCCATCCATTTAATGGATGATAGCTGTAACACACGTCTTCCATTAACTGTTGTACTGCTATAGAAAATGGCATCTTATTAGAAAATTTTAAAAGATTTGTGTTTAAGATGTAGGCAGCAACATCGCATCAACACAATAATGTAATTAAGTAAATGCTAATTCCATGTCTTGTTTTACAGTAATTGATTAAAACAAGCATAGCCGTGTCTGCCCTTGTACAGTATGAGCTGAATGGCTTTGCATATTTGACCAGCGCTCATAAAAGTCTGGGTGGCTGTGGAGTTATTAAGAGATTAAGAAAGGTCCTTCCAGAGCAGAGGCTGCATATCCACTAGGTGGCTCTGTCTCTACAACCCCCTCCTTAAGCTTCAATTGGGAGTCTGGGATGCTCAGAAAAAAACTCCTCAGGGTGAATAGATTTCAATGCGAGGAGAAAATGCCTTTTTTTTCACCCTTCAGGAGGTCATTTGTTTTTCCCGTTTAATGGCTGGAAAGAGGCTGCACCTCCTCTCCTCGGGAAGCCTCACACCCCTACAGACATACCTGTGTAAGCACTGGGGTCCTGACCTACATCCGACCTCCACAGACTCAGCGAAGGGTTCTGTTTATTGTGGGGCTGCCAGGGGCTTCAGCGGAGATCCGGACCAGCTGAGGTTTGGTGTGTTTGCACACCCGTCATGCCTTTCTGTTTAGAAAGACTGGAACTCTCCGGAGGTTTGCAGCCTAAAGCTGTCTGTAGGGTTATTTTTACACATACAGTAGGCTGGAAGTTGAATTCAGTCTCTTATTATTGTGTTTGTGTGCACCTGCTCACCTCTTTTAGTTCCCACATGACATCTAATAATTCCCATGAATCTTTGCCATGTTGTTTTGACTTCTTTTATTTTTAACCCTGAGGTTTCTTTGTTTTCTTTTTGAGTGCTGCTGCTCCCTGTAGGGAAGTTAAGAGTTTATGCTTTTGGTAGTAAGGATGTGAGACCAAACATAAAAGCCAACACCGATATTCAGACATTCAACACTGCTCATAGTTGGGTTCCTATTCTGTTGAGAAATGAAAACTATGATCCTCTTACGCTTATTTATTACACAGCACCTTTCAATGGACATATATAGATTAAATGAATAGATTTAAGTGTGTATGTGCACTCTGTTTTGCTATTGACATAATATATATTCTGTGGTCGCCTCGACTCCACCTTTGGATGGTGTGAGTGTGTGACGTAAATTCTTAAATTACATTTTACTGCCATGAAATTGTGTTTTTATAGAGTTGAATGTGAAAGTACAGGCAATGTATATGTAAATACACAGGGCAGGAATGCAGGAACATTTCCTCCAGCTCTATCTGTAACAGCTGAAACCAGGTACCCACATACAGAGAAACCTAAACCTCCCTTCAAAGATGAGTCTGAAATAGGCTGATGTGGCTCTGTCGACCAGTCTAACAGGACTGTCAGTGGCGTGATTATCAGCAGACAGATAGTGGATGGCAGCTGCCATTGGTTATTGATGGCTTTCATAATTAAAATCCCTTATGGGGTGAGCCCCAAGAACAAAGGGGAAAATCACACACATGAAAAATGGTTCTTTTATCTATAAGACTGATATCAGACCCACCCGGCTATTCAGTGTGAATATTACTTCCCTGGAAACTCTGGTTTCAGAGATGGGTACAGTGCTTTTAATAATTCCCCCACCCTCTCTGTCTCTCTCAGCGTAGGTTTTTGTCTGAGAGGAGGACCAAATAGAGGAAAATGGACACGCGCGCTGAATAAAAAAGCACGGGGTTGTCAGAAACAGCTACAGATAAAGAAGCAGGCACAATATTTTATTATGTGCTTTATTAGTTGAAGTACCACTTACTATGTCAGATTGTGAGTTGGGCTGAATATATGCTTCACATATCTGGTTTTGTTCTGGTTTGGCCTACATTAGAACCTGTTAAACCCCATTTACAACTGTGCTGCTTTCTCTACTGCTCATTCACTCTGGGACCAAATGCACAGTTGGGTTGTGTACGACTGTTGCTGAGATGAAACTAGATTCCATTTGAAGCGTTTACAACAGCAGGTCAGACCAATGCCAGTGATATTCTGGTCCCCTGCAGGCTCTGTAGCCTAGAAGACTGTGTGTGTCTGTCTGGCTGCTCTCTACAGTATCTCTGATGAAGAGAGACAGACAGCAGCAGTTTCAGAGAACCAGAGCACATAAGGAATTCCTATGCTTCTTTCCTGGTGTTTGGTTAGTTCCAACTGCCTGTGATGTGATTAGAAAAATCCCCCTTCATGCTCATTTCCTACCTGTTCTTCAACCCTCCCACTTCTCTCAGAGCTCTGGACACATTAGGATGGAGTTGCTGTGACATCACCCATTCCCACACACTCCCATTGGCTGGCTAGTGGAGAGAAGTGGATGACTCCTGCAGCCTACAGTGAGAAATTAAGAGAGAGAGAGAGAGAGAGAGAGAGACCGTGGGAGGGTAAGAGCGACGCAGCGTGTTGGAGAAAAAGAGGGAGAATGAGACTGAGCGAGACAGATTGATGCTGAGGAAAGCCGGCACTGCACCGCTGTCACTCACTCTGATATGCATCCATAAACACGCGCACAGTCTTTGCACCATGCTCCCACTCACATCACTCTCTCAAGCTGCTTAACAGGCAGGAAAACACCGACTTCCCGAGTCTGCAGCCTTTTACCGCAGGACAGGCAGAGGACAGGAAGACTTAGAGGACCAGAGGAGACGCGGGAATCTTGCTTTCTGTTTGTGCAACAGTTTCACCGCTGCCATCTGTGGTTCACTGCTCCAGGGAGCTCTTTAGCAACACCTCCCCTTAAAAGGGAGGCAGGCAGCAAGGGCAGGAGGAAGGGCAAAGCGTAACCTGTCCTGGAGGTTGCTGCGACTGTCCTGTCAACATCCACATGAGAACAGGTTGGAATCACGGCACAGTCTCAGGCACAGGATGGCGCGACAAACAGGGGGCGAGAGCTCCCCGAAAAAGGAAACCTCGCTCAACCTGGTGACGGGGTTCTATCACTATCTGCGTGGTAAGTGTGAGCTTGAATGTCTGTCCCGTTTTGAGCTAGAGGGTGTGAGGAAAAGAAGGCATGTTTGATGGAAGGATGGTGATGGACAAAAAGTCTGTATGTCGGTGTGCCTGCAGCAGGCGAAGCATGCCATAGCACACTTTATACGCAATTGATGGCAGACAGTAAGAATGTTTGACTTGTGATCCCTCTTTTTGCCCCTGCGTCAGTCTGCCTGTCTCTGCTACTCTATTAGGCTACCAAGAATTGCCTCTGAATGTTATTCTGCTTGAAAGATAAGACTTAAATAGAACAATGCTGCGATAATGTTTCAAACTGTTTGCAGCCACCTGACTCAGAGTAACATGCAGCACAGTCAATTAAAATTAGAAAGAGCTGTACAGTTCATTTGTGCTGTACTTTTAATGTTTGTTCTGCTCAGTCTCCAGTTGGAGAAAAAGGGGGGTTGCCAAGCGTCTCTGTCTGTGACAAATGATCATGCAAAGTAAAAAGTATTCAGGTGTGTAAAAGCCACGAGGCCCGTTTGCTCGCTCGCCTGTTTGCCTTCAGAGTGCGGCGCGTCTGTGCCTGCTGCGCTGTGCAGTGTGTGCACAGTTCAAAGTCACCTCGTCCCTGAGACCGAGGTGGCAGGGCTGCACTCATGCAGCGTGCAGACACACTTCCCATCACACGGGTCCCTGCTTTTAGCCTAAACCTTTCCCATCAAATATTACGATCCATCAATATTTGATTACTCCTCGGCGCAATCAGAAGATGAATCCATCGAAAGGGGACCTGCTCAGCGGCACGTATGACTATGTGGAGGTATCTGCATTATGTATGAAAGGGTCCCTCCCCTCTCAGATGCACACACACATAGCCCATCAGTCCACATTCATTAATGATACACTCACCAACAAGACTGTAATCAAACCATCAGCATATTTTATTACAGTTAAACACTTTATACAATGTCCTCTTTCACAATTAACATATGTAAGAGTCTCGTGTGGTGGTCTGTGTACACAGTTCTAATGTACATTACTGTATTTCATGTATACTTCTGTAAATGGACAAGAGGAGGCTGTTCATATCAAGGTTAAGTGGATTTTTTAAGGCATCATCCGTGGCCACGTTCAGCTTTAGCTTGTGGTGCCGCGACAGACGTTGCGAAATCCATACATTTAGATTGTACATTAAACTTTACATTACGGCATGCCTGAACATCAGCCAGGCGTTTTTTTAAGCGCTGTGATAGAGCAGATTATGGGAGAAGGAGATGTCATCATAGAGGGAACAAACTCCACGTCTGTGGCCAAAGGTCGTCTCTGAAAGCAAGGTTCTTTTCTCGACACCAAAAATGGGTCAGTTATTGAAAATGCCATTTTTAAATGTCAAATGTCCCACGTGATTTTATTATCACGAGCTGTTATTTGGTGTGACAGCGTTCATGCACGATCAAAGGAAACTAATGAAATGAAGTTCCAGTCAGACTCCAGCTCCGCACTTTAAATCCACTCAGATGACACTGATCAATGAAATGATGCTGTTTAAATCCCCTCCGTTTGCTTTTTTATGTGAGTGACGGTGATGCACTTGGTTCTGCTTTGCAGATGAGCAGGAGGCGGTGCAGAAGAGGACATTTACAAAATGGATCAATTCCCATTTGGCAAAGGTAAGCCTTTATTCCCACTGCTACTGCCAGTATTGTTTTGTCTCTTAGCACAAACATCGGCGCTGCTGTTGCGGATTGAAAATCCTCCCCCTCTCATTGCCTCTTTTACCTCCATTTGCATTGTTCTTCCACACTTCATGTGATTATTTTCCAAAACACTGCTGAGCCGGTCATGGGACCAACCGTGCCAGCTAAGACCTCACACTGTTTTTCTCACATGCCTTCATTCCTTTTTTTTCCCAATTTTGAATAGCTTGTAGCATGGATTTACCCTCTTTCCAATTATGATTCTCACATTTCAGCATTGTGAATCTATTTCCCCGGGAGCTACTGTCTTTTCCTCGATATGGAGCAATTTAGATTGTTCAGGATGGGTTTTTTCATTTAAAGACTGCCCTTCAAACCACACATCTGTAATTTAGTCTAAACAATTATGCTTAATGGAGACGCATACTGAGAGGCTATTGTATGCATGTAATTACTATATTATACTGCATTAGGCTCCTCGGTTTAACCCACTGCTGCTCAAACAGTGTGTCAGAACTGAGCAGACGAGACAAATATGCTACAATTAAGTGCTCTTTCAATCTGTGACGCTTCTCCTAAGGATTCTCATTTGATTAGGAAGGCTGTGGAGGCCTTGAAACACTGTGACATGGAGCAGAAAATTCATTTGAAATGCTCTTGAGAGAGTGAAAACCTTAACAACATATCAGCTACCATGTCTCAGGACCAGACCAGCAGAAAATTACACCCAGCTCAAAATGACAGTGTCCTAAATGTTTGATCACATTTTGGATTAGTGCATCATTTATTTATTATGTTGATATTGTCTGGCCATGCTTTCATTCCAATTTAATGCATAATGTGAGTTTTTTTTAACTGAACTTAAGCTGTAAAAGAGCTTAAAAGCCTGTGTCCAGGCTTTTTAAGGATCCTGGAAATTTCACCTTGATGATAAATCAACTCCAGATTCTGTCTGTATTACCGCAATGATCAAGTTAGTCACTCTATTCTGGACCCAGCATGCTCACCACTGACCCTGTGGGCCGATGCCTGCTGTTGCCATAGTGACTCTGATTGGCCGATATTTGCCTTTCGTCGGTGTGGAAGATCTGTTGTAATACGGAATGGAACTTTTTTGATGACTTCATTCTCCAGACTAGTTGAGAACAAATGCCATCTTAAAGGTTTATCTCACATTTTTAACTATCCCTAAACCCTTTAAGGGACACAGTAGGTAGAGTGAGACTGACAGAGGGATAAAGTGAAGGGAGAAGCTTTAACAGCTGGGTTAACTTGACTCTTCCAGAAGGATAGAGCCTGCCTTTGGCTATGCAGATGATTAGGCCGCTCCAGTTATCACAGGGCTTTAATTCCAAGCCTTAAGGAAGGTGATTAATCGATAGTAGAGAAATGGTATGAGAGTCATCCCTTGCAGCATCACTTCCCTCCCCCCTCTCTTTTCCACTCCACAGGTATGAAAAGAAGTCTTACAATCCTCCAAGTACTGATAAAGACTTTCTAATAGAAAATGTATTGAAGCCGGTAATTTATACGGAAGATTAATGACTCTTATTACTTTAAAACGTTCGCCAGATTAAGTCATCAGTTTCAGACTAGGCTAAGGGAGAGTAGCTGTGCAGTTTTGGGTGTTTTCTGTTCTCCACATAAATAGTCAGAGTATGCAGGCTATTGAGTTTATGTTCAAATGGCTGTCTTTAAAGTTGTTCTTGCCCTGCCTTGGACTGGCAAGCCAAGGCAGTGACTGCACCCCAAGATTCCATTTTTACAAATCCCCTCTGAGAAGGTTAAAGCTTAATTGCAGAGGAGCTTGTGTGAATGATGGAGGTCTCAGCAATGTCCTGGTGTTTTCTGTGGAAAACAGCTTTGCTGTGGTAATCAGCAAACCAAGTGTTCTTAGAGATTAAAGCAGTAATAAAATGAAGCTCTGCATTCATTACCACCCACCCCCTTCTCTCTTTAGAGAGGGCAAAGAGGGTTGAATTGTATGTGGCCTGAATTATAGTGACTGCAGAAACAATTTAATCTTTTCCTTTAACTAACTTTCCAACTTTCTTTTAATGATCTATTAGTTTTTCTGGTCTTATCTTTCTTGGCTCCTCCGTATATATCGAACTCAATAATCCTGCTAACTTTTCTGACTGAGAAGATTCCATTTTCCATCTGTCATTGACCTCTGCTGCCTTTAATAACTACCAATAAGCAAATATTTATAGTTAAAGGTGATTAAAAAAGAATAATTCATACTGTCCAGTGGAATATCTTTCTTAGAAGTAGCCAAAAATATCGTGAAGTTTATGTTTGTATTGGTTGAAGCCATTCTGTGTGTTTTTTCTCAGATGAAAGTTCTGCACAGTGTCTCTTTGATGAGGAATTATGCCTTTTAATAGTTTGCCAGTGGCTACCGTCAGAAGATTAGGATAATAAGGCATCTGGTGTCAATTGCTCCTTTAGCTTGGATGTATTACAATTCACAATGAAATCCTTCCATCTCCTCTTTGTTTCGGCCCCCTCCCACTGTCTGCCATGCTGTTGATCTTTCAGAATCCAACGTGTCAAGTGTACCAGGGGAATATTTTCAGAGCATAGACAGACACAGACACACATTCTGAAGCTTCCGTGCACAAAATCAATTATGGCCTAGACACTCATATGTAATTAGCTCATTAAGCCCTTGATTTTTTTTTTTCTTTAAGTCAATGTAGCTGAGCTGAGGAAATGGATATGACTTTCTTATTTAGTAATTAGTGGGAAATTTCCTCATTAATTGTCAGATTACATTGAACAAAAAAGGTAAATTCAACTTCAATTAGCTCAGAGTGTAATTTATGCTTCCAAAGCGCTTCTGCGAGGCTTTCTTCTGTCACTTTACGCTATGACCACAAGTTTATATTCTAATATCCCATCCATGAAATGACATTAGAGGTGGAATTAGTGAGAGGAGCTGCTGTGTTTGCTAATTAATTTTGAAAGACGTGAGGTTAGCGTCACTCCTCTCTTTGCCTTCAATCATTTTTCACGCTGCCAGTCTTTCTGCTCAATTATACCTCTTCGCCACAAGCTTGGGGGGGTTATATATTTTTCGTATGTACTTCACACACACACACACACACACACACACATACATTCAAAGCATGCAAAAACACTAACACATCCCCACTTCCTCTTCTCACATCTCTCTGTGCTGCTAATCTCCCTGTGAATGGTCTGTTCGTCTGAACGCTCCCCCGCCTAAACCTCTTCTCAGCTCCAGCATGTGACTGTACTTTCACAGAAATCCTTGAAGTGGTGCCGGCAAAAAAAGAGAGATATGTGGATTTTCCTGAGTCTGGAAGTCTGTGTCAGGTCAAGAATGAAGAGGGTTACAGTTTGAAATCATCAGCATATTTTAGGATTTGACGACCCCATTCAGAGCCTGCTGAGCCGCTGACTGTGGCTGAATCCTGCTGTCAGTAATTTTTGGGGATCGCCAAATTTTTTTGGGGGGGGGGGGCTTGGGGAACAAGGATTTTCTTTATCCATGTCCACAAGTTGAAATTAACATCTTACATCGTTAGACATAGACCCACTTCAGCTTCGTTATCTTCTCCGCAACAGTAGTTGCCGAACAAGGGAAGTTTGGAAATACTTCCTGCCTTATTGTTTCATGTACGCTTCAAGAGCTGGAAAGGCCTAAATCCTTGGATTTTTTACATTCCAAGAAATCTGAGAAAGCCTTCTTTGAGTCAAGCCTGCCAGGTTTATGTCACCACACATGTTCTAGAGCCCAAAAATACATTAGAAAGTGTTTCCTGCACAACAACAATTAAAAATGTTATGATCCCTTTAGCATGTGAAACAATCTGATCGGCAGACTTGTCTGTTGTGTAGCGAGTCCCACCTCTGATAGTGACTGACCTGTATGAAGATCTGAAGGATGGGGTCATGCTGCTGGCCCTGCTGGAGGTGCTTTCTGGACAAAAACTGGTGAGTTTCCCCAAGTCATTCATTTGGCATTTGAACTCTTCACGAAACATCAAGTGTTCCAGATCTTTTGACATTTTTGGATTAATATTATTTTGAACCTGAAATAACAAGAATGGACTGGGGGATGAAAAAAATCAAATAGATTTTTGCCTCTTGGTTGCTTTGGACAAACTCCATTAAAGCTACAATCTTGGTGCAGTGAATCTGCCAGGACAAGGAATTGCTGATGTGCTTTTATTAGAATGGTTATATTGAATAGAAAAGCCCGGATTAACAAAGATAGATCACATGCTTCTCATAATCAAACAAGGCCGACACAGGCACAAACACTGCTTGATGATTTTACTTGCCAATATTGCCTCAGGTCTAAGTCATCCGTGTCCTATTGATCTGGGTATTTATAGTCAAACACAGCTCTGATTGAATCTTTGTCTTAACTTTTTTCTCTGAATCGATTATTTTAGCTGCATTTATAAAGATGGTGTCTTCACTGTACTGTACCAAATAATTATCGTTCTATTGTGTATAACATGGTCTTCTTTGTTCCTCCGGTTCATCCTTCCAGCCATGCGAACAGGGAAAAAAGCTGAAACGGATCCACTGGGTCGCTAACATTGGTACGGCTCTCAACTTCCTTGAGGGTAGAAAGGTAAGAATTTTCTTTCTTCTTCTGTATTTTTTTTTTTTTTATGCTTTTGTGTTTGTTCTCAGCTCCTGCCCTGTAGGTAAAACACTGAACCTCGACCCTGCATAATCCTCTTTCTCTCTATATTCTTAACTATTTTCACCATTTTCCCTATTTACACACTTGCTTTCTATAATCAAATGAAAATAGATTCTACATGTTGGTAATCTGTAGTAATTCTGTTCATTTGATGTTTCAAAATATCAACAGATTCATTTTTTTGTCTTTATTCACATCATTTTGCCCAAAACATTGTTAATCTGTGATCACAAAACTGCATCAAATGTCCCACTATGAGATTAGAAAATCCTTCTCGCCAAGCTCGTCCTTGGATATACATAAATAAAACCATAAGGATGAGCTGGTGTCTGCCGGGACATTGATTTGTCTTCTCAAAGTGTGACGGGGTTAAAACCACAAATCCTACACCAGTAATCTGCAGTCTGGAGATGAATTATCAGTGGGCGCATAGGAGTGTGTGTGTGTGTGTGTGTGTGTGTGTGTGGTGTGTGTGTGTGTGTGTGTGTGTGTGTGTGTGTGTGTGTGTGTGTGTGTGTGTGTGTGTGTAGAAATTTGATAATATTATATACATCTTTATTATTATTTTTTGCCTATTTTTACATCAATTCTTTAACTCTCAGATTCGAAAGCCCTAATATGAAGAGTCCAACATGATGAAGTCTAAATTTTGTATTTGTCTGTATATTAAAGGTGCTGAATCATTGTCAGATGCACAGCCAGGCTTCTAGGCCTGTGCAGCAGTAGCGCTGGGCCCGCGTTGATTTCCATTTTCATCGCGTATCTTCTTATCAGCACCTATCCCAGGCCTCCCTCTGCTGCCCTAACCTGCCCTAGATTTCTCCCACCACGTTGAATCACAGAGTTCCAGCTCCATATGATGACCTGTGCTACACCAATTCAGCTATATGATGATAACGTGTTTGACGTCGCCACTATAAACAGCCCTCTCTCCCACTTTTTGCTCGTCTCTCTTTCCCTCCGTCCATCTCTGCTGGATGTAATCCCTGTTGCCTGTAGGATGGTGATAGATCTCGCTCTTCTCAGCGAACCACTCAAATGATCTCAGAGATGCTGCTATCTCAATCACATGTCTCCATCCAATTCACCACACTTGGATTACCTCTCATGTTTTCTCTCCTCTTCCTCTTATCTGCATTCCAGTCTGCTTACAGAGGCTCTCCGGTCAGTATCCATATCATTGCTGAACCTTTTTTTAATTAAATGAAATGATCTAGTTCTGGGCTGTTGGCATCCTTAAGTTTTCAGTGTGTTATCTCATTCCAATAATATTGGAAATGTTTGTTCACAGATCAAGTTGGTCAACATCAACTCCACAGATATTGTTGACGGACGACCAGCAATAGTTTTAGGGCTGATATGGACCATCATCCTCTATTTCCAGGTAACCAATCCACACAAATGGTAAGAAGGCCAGATTTGCAAATGCTGTGTGCATAATTTGGAATATTGATAAAGAAAGATGGTAAAACTGGGAGTGAAATGTGCACAATCCCAAACATTTTAAAGTTGCCGTTTAGAATTCATTATTATGCGCCAGTATTTGGGGTTTTTTTCACACCAGGTAAGTCGAGGGGACTCTCGGTTGAGCGGGAAATGCCCGACCAAACCGCTCTCACACAGTTACAACAGCTTCATTCAAGGAGATTGTGCCTGAAAGCAGCACCAAACAGGAAGAAAAATGTCCCTTTCAATTGGCCTGTTCCCCACTTAAGATAATATATTAATAACCAGCTGCGCCTTCGCACTGCTCCACGTCTGCCCACTAGACATTTTCCAACTTTGCTGTGCCGTTGCTCATCTGTTCCTTCAGATTTGCACTGTGCTCATGCTACATCAGCCGCTCTCTTTTGTTTGCTTGGTAGCCTGTTTGAAGTCACACCCAGGTTTATTTGCATGTGAAGCCTTCACACCTGCCCGCAGCTCTCTGCTGGATGAACCTTTAATGGTGGATTAAACCGCTCTGGTGAAAAACCCAAGAATTTTGAACTCTTTTAACTCAATGGCCCTTTTTTTCGTTGTCTGATCTTGTCTCATCAGATCGAGGAGCTAACTATTAACTTACCAGCAATCCAGGCTTTGTCCAGCAGCAATTCTTCTCTAGACAGCTCGACCAGCAGCACCGACACCACCAGCTCACCCATCAAAAGAAACCCACCACGGCAGGGTGGTGCCAGGAAGGCTCTGCTACGATGGGTCCAGCACACAGCTGCTAAGTATGTAGTCGATGCTTTCTTATAAAAACCATGTAGAAAATGTTTACCGGCCATTACCAGTGGAGTCATTTGTTCACCCAACGATGCTAATGCTACTGATTTATTTATTTCCCATCTTTTGAAGACGCCTGGGAATTGAAGTGAAGGATTTTGGGCCCAGTTGGCGCACTGGTTTGGCATTCTTTGCGGTGATCCATGCCCTGCGACCCAGTCTAGTTGACATGGAACGTGTGTGCAGGCAGCCAAACAGGGAAAATCTCAAAGAAGCCTTCTTTTTGGCGGAGCAAGAGCTGGGTGTTCCACAGCTTCTTGACCCAGATGGTAAACCTTTGTTCATATTTTGAGGATATCACCAACATTCAAGCAAATATTAGAACGAGGACCTCTCTAAGTTACGGAGGTAGCATTTTTTTTTTTAAAAAGCTTTTGATCACAGAGAACTTTCCTTTGATGCACTGACTGCAGTCACGATCATCTATCGTGGCATCAGATGTGCACCACAGTTTCACTTCCAAACACCATCTGTGCCCTTTCATGCCTGCCCTTCACTGTTAACCCTGACAAATCTGGCTTGACATCAGTATAATCAAAGTCCATTAGGCCGTGAGATTCAGCATGGTGGAACCTCCAAACAAAACAATGAAGGTTGTTATGAAGTCCCGTTTTTAATTCCCCATAATTTCCCCTCACTGACAGAGATCTGTTGTATCAGAGAGCTGCATCTTGGGTACTTTAATTTCTTTTTCTTCCGTCTGCAGATGTTGATGTTGACAAACCGGATGAGAAATCTATAATGACGTATGTAGCTCAGTTCCTGAAGCATCATCCTGGACAAAAGGAGAGTGATTCAGACGAACAGCTAATAGAAGAGGTGACCGTGGTCTTCTCAGTCAGGATTTTCTTCATCCATTCTGCATTCTTCATGCTTTCGTCTTTTTGTCTTTGGCATGACGTATCTAAATCAGTCACAACCAGTAGACCTCTGATGTTGTTAATTATACTGTAGCTGACCAAGTAGACCCTTTAATATCAGCAACAACTCAGTATCACACTCCTGCCAGCACCACCCA
This sequence comes from Takifugu flavidus, assembly GCF_003711565.1. NCBI lineage: Eukaryota > Metazoa > Chordata > Actinopteri > Tetraodontiformes > Tetraodontidae > Takifugu > Takifugu flavidus. The sequence goes on from NC_079538.1 coordinate 6,901,740, forward strand.
GGAGAATATCACCCCCCTTTAAACAGCAAATACCTCTTTGTAATGTCTTGAAGAACTTGGCTTTGAAATCAAACCTCCCAAATTTGACCTTCAAATCCTGCAGGTGCCACGGAGCTGATGTTGTGACTGATGAGCGAGTCAGCATAGAAGTGCTGTTGACCGCATCTCTCTGTTTCCATTTAGCCTTGATGTGACATGTGCAGGGTTTGAGATTCCTGCGGACCAGTTGATTGATAAAAACCAAACCAAATTAGCCGAATTTATTAAAAAACACTGACACAAAAACGCCAGAATAGATCATGCAAACCAGATTATAAAACGCCTCCTCCAGTGGTTATTATCAAAAAACGTTGACAGGAAATTTGAAATCCTCCACTTGTTAACATAAGAATGCCATTTCCTCCCTTGCTGCTGTCATTTTTTCCTGTGCGTGGATTCAATGTACTGGCTGCTTACCTGTGGTTGCTGTGCTGCTCTCTGTCCTACAGCATGGGCTTGCTCCTCGTGATATAGAGGAAATGTTGGAGGTAGGTTACATTCTACCTTCCCATGGTTCGGTAGGGGCAGGATTTGCGTAGACCTTCTGTAGCTCAATATATTCAGCAGCAGTTCACAAATTTGGTTTCCATAGAAAATCTATTTTACTGGATTACAGTATTGTAGTACAGCGTATGTGTGGGATTAAACATTGTTTTTCCACGTCCAAACAGAACATGCGTGTCTAATCCCAGCCATTTATCTCACCTGATGTAATATTCCTGCCCCAGGGTTTCTGAAGCAGAGTTCCTAAAAGGAGTCTAGGATAATAAGACATGATATTACCATTTATTAATGTAACCACCTAGTGCTTTGGCGCCTGTTTCGATTAGCATGACAATGAAAGCCTCTGGCATTGGCAGTGTGCACTGATACAGACTATTTGATGAAAATCTTTGTAGCCTGGATTTTTAGGTACTGTGTCAGCTGCAGCGCTCTGCTTAACTGCACAAAGTCATTTTGGTGCCGTGTTCATTTTCTTAAGAACAATTGTGAATATTTTCCTTCTCCCCGTCTTTTCATGAAGTCAAAAATCCACGAGAATATGTATTCCCCTCCCAAAAAAATTGTAACTGCATCTAAAATGCTTTCAGGGTCGTCCCTGAACAATAGGTACAGTAAAATAAATAAGGCCGAGGTGCAGGAATGATTCACCAAAAGCAGTTCTGCTGTTGAATAGACTGTCGCACAAGCTGTTGAGTATCATAGTATCCTCATCATGGCTACTTAAAATTCAATGCAGTGTTATTAGTGGGTCTTAGCCAAAATACCCAGTTTAAGCTGAGTGTTTTTGGCAGCTGTGGGTTTTTGACGTTTTGTCCTACAGGGAGACTCAGAGGATTAGAGGTGCACATATTTAACAGAAAATGTCCTGCGTTCTAATCACCATATTTAAGCAACCCTTGAATACTGAATATTGTTTTCCCCCCATCTCTCCATTTTACACATTGCCTTTCACTATATTCCCTTTTTGTTTTTGTCATCTCCCAATCTCCATGTGCAATCTCTCCACCCGTGGATCACTCCCCACCACACACACACCCCACCCCATCCCGGTCTCCTAGAGAGAACAGCGAAAGAGCCTGAGGGAGCTCAAAATGTGGCTGGACCAGCTGGAGAGTGATGCCGTGCAGGCCCAGGAGACTGAGGGCAGTCTAGCTCAACAGTACCAGGTTAGTCTGCGTTACTGTGGGTGTTTGTGGGGGTGCATTTAGTCATGTGCGCTGTTTAAACTGGGCACACTGGGCACAGACGTTTCTATTATGAGCTTAATCAGCGGCATTACACTGTAGGGATCAGACAGCAGCTATCACGTTTTCAGTCAATCAGGCTTATTTCGCCATGCCTCAGGACACTCGCCATATTCAGCAGCATGGAGGATATCCCCATTTTCTTTTTCCTGCAATTTAGTGTGAAAAGTTGTGGAGAGAATGTGAAGCTGGAAAAAAGGATGAGGGTCTGATTGGATTACAACACTGTCCGTCTTATTTCGTGGTCTCTCAGTTCAGTATTCCTGAAAGGTTCCTTCAAAGGAAAGGTGTGAGCTGTGAGGGTATTTTTGTCCCTTTCTTTTCAGTTGTTCAAAAGCTTGCATGTCCAGTTAGAGATGAGGAGAAAGCAACTGGAACAGTCGTTACAGTCCACTCAAAGAGATGGGATTCTGACGGTGGATCAGGCTCTGGTCAAGCAGGCCTGGGAGAGGGTCTCTAACACGGTGAGAGAAGCAGGAGGCGTCTCCAGAATTTTCAAGGAATATGAGAAATGCATTATTGTTTCTCACCTGTGGTCTTTATTTTAGCTTCTGAACTGGCACCTGCATCTGGACAGGTCCCTGCCTGCTCCTCTAGATTCGGTGGGAGCTTGGTTGCATGAGGCTGAAGGAGCACTGCGACAAGAGGTCGTCATCCATCAAGCACACGATGTGACAGCCAACACTGTCCACAGAGCTCTAGAGCACCATAAGGTTAGCCAGTCAGGGACGGCAAAAGGGAGAATACACACGGAAAATGAATTGATAATTTCAGTCCTCAATACAGTAAAATAAGGTTGAATTTTAAGTCAGACTGTTCACGATTTATGTTTATGTTCTGAACTGAATGATTTTAAATGTACAGGATTTATTAAAGAGCCTGAAAAGTCATCAGCAGATCTTTCAGAGGATCCATAATGACAGAAGTGTTAACGGGGTGCCTGTTTGCCCAGACCAGCTCCAAGACTTGGCTGAGAGGTACTAGAGTCTAAAAAAAGAACAGAAGGTACTAGGGTTGTATACCGAGTTAATTTGATGGACATGTTTGATCCTTGTCTCTTAGGATGAACTTTGTCTCGATGTCTTGTAATGCTCACTTTGCTAAGATGAAATTCTTGGAAAATAAACATCAGATGCAGGCTTTCCTCACTGTAGCCGAGTCAAAGGTCAAATCCTGGATCATAAAATATGGCCGGCAAGAGTCTGTACAACTGATACTCCAAAGTTATGTTGTAAGTACACACTTCCAAATACTTTGGGTAAACAGCCGAAATACTGTGGTTGGATGTATTAATCTATTTATATTTGTCCTTGTATCATGTCTTCATCAGTCATTTGTTGAGAAGCAGCATTTCTTTGAAAAATACGAGTCGTTGTTCCAGTCCTTGAAACAGTCGGCTGAGGCCTTTGTCACTGCTGACAGCTCAGGTGAGAAGTTGAACAACATTTTACACACATTTCAGCGTTATGTTAAATCTAAAAAAAACTACTGTAAGGAAAAAGGATGCTGTTCTGGATACAGTCACTCAATAGAAGCAGCGAGCGTGCAGCCTACAGCTAATTGAGGGTTTGCCACTTTCAGCTCTCAGTGGGGAATACGACCCCATTTACTAGAGAGGGGCTGCTCTATTTCTTCAGGTCTCTGGGCACAAACTGAGGCAGCTAGTTGGTTTCATTAAGTTTCAGGGTTGCTCTGCTTTGGGGTATGCTGAGCAGAGAAGTGAAGTGTGGAAGGAAATTGGGACATGAGGCTTCTCAGGTCTACCTGACAGATAAAGGGTCCCTTTGCCCCCATCAAACCCACATTATTCTTGCTTATTGTTAATACACTAGCAATGACTCCACTAGCAAGAGGACCCCAGCCCTATAATAGAATAGACCTAGATCATTAATGGAGGATTTTTAAGTATTTCTCTTAATAATAATGACACTTTTTAAGTCAAACATTTAACTTTACTAACTACCAGCATGTGGTTCTTTCAGTCAGCTGTTTATGTTACTAAGTGCACAATTGTGGCTATCTACTGATTATCTATGTTGTCTGATATTTGCTATAAATTTCCAATGCTAGCTAGTAAAAAATGGCTAATGCAAACTTTTTTTCCATTATTGGTGTTTGTTCTTCCATTGTCTGACTTAATTCTGAAAAAACTTATGGATACAAGGTGATTCTGTAATTTCAGCTGATGAGGGTGAGATGGGAGTGCGCAGGTTCATGCGGGAGGTGGTGACTCAGTGGAGGAGTCTGTCCATGGAGGTGCGCAGTGTAAGGAGTATGCTGGAGGAGGTTCTGTCTAACTGGGAGAAGTACAGCTCCATCGTGGCCTCTTTACAGGCCTGGCTGGAGGATGCAGAGGGAGCTCTAAACCAGCAGGAAAACATAAAGAAGGTAGGATACTGATGCCTAATGTGCAAGGAAAAGCCACAGGCTATCAACAGTGTACTTTAATTTGTTGTTAAGCATCCTGTGAATTTCTTTTAAGGCTTCATAACAGCAGCGCCTAATTGCACCGCTGCCATATTTCAGGCATTTCATGTTGTAAGCGGAATGGTCTTAGCAGGCACGACCGAAATATCAAACTGATCTCATTGATTGCAGTTGTCGCATTACCATGGTTACCTCAAATTTCCATCCCCACCAAGGATTAGACAGCTAATTACCCCAGTTTTGTCATGTTTTGTTTCTCTTTAGAGGCACTTTCTTTGTCTCTGACAACTGTCTTTTTTGTGCTCTTTTCCCTTTGTTTCTCTGTGTCTTTGTGTTTATCTTGCACTAAGAGTCTGTCTCTCCCCCAGGAGTTTTTTAGGAATCTCAGCCACTGGATAGATCAGCACGCTGCCATGAATGATGCAGGGAATTTTCTTATTGAAACATGCGACGAGACGGTGTCACTGGATCTCAAGCAGCAGCTACTGATTTTAAATGAACGTTGGAGAGATCTCTTCCTCAAAGTCAAACAAGTAACCAAAAGAATCAAAAATATACATTTAGGTCAACCTAGTAACCATGACAACAACAACAACAACAATAATAATTTGCTGTTCCCCCTGATGCAGTATGCCTCTGTAAATGAGCTGGACAAGTGGAGGAAAGACCATCTAAAGGCTGTGTCAGCCATGAAAGACCTGCTGGACACAGCCGAGCTGAAGCTCAACGCTCCTGTCCAAGTGTCTTTTCTGAACCTTCGAGCCTTTCTCTCTGATGTGGAGGTAAGAAAACTAGCTGGGCTTTTTACAGTGTTTAGAAAGATAAGAGATTTATTCTCATTAAGAATGTATGTTTTTCTGCTGCACGATTCATTTTTATCTCATCTTAGTGGTGTGATAGCCCCAAATTGTATCTTTCAAAAGTTAAATTTAAAGGACCCTTACATTCACTTTAAACTCTCTCAATTAGGCGGTCAAACAAAAAGTTGTTGCCATGGAGACGCAATACAAGTTGGCCGCCCGCAGTGCTCAGCTTCTTGGCAAAGAGGCACCAGCGGACGAGGCTGCCAGGGTCATGGCAACCATGACGACCGCCAAAAGTCAGCTGAGCAAGGTCGGTGTCATTAAAACCAGCGATGGCGTTTAGATGCCCGTCACTGTCTCATGAGCGATGGCATCTGCACTCAGGTGAGGGAAAGATGTCCAACTCTGGTGAGGGAATGTCATATGCTTCTGCCTCTGCTGGAGGAAATGGAGAAACACATCACAGCGTTTTACCAATCACTGGAGCGGGCTGGTCGCATCACCTCTGCTGCCAGGGACCCAAACACCCAAATCTGGAGCCATCAAAAACAACAGTGGCAGGTGAGATATAACCATAATGTAATAAGCAGACTGAACACAACGATAATTGATACTATACATCTTTTATGAATGTTAATTACCTGCCCCATTTCAATGTAAGCTTATTTATTGGTATGTAAAATGAGGAGCATGTCAATATTTAATGTACCATCACTGAAACACGTTCTCTTTCTTTAAAAAAGGATTTGTTGAATCAACAGCAAGGCTGTAAACGCAGTCTTTCTGTGATTGAGAGGAATTACCACACGCTGCAGAAGGCGCTCTCCACGAGTAAGGTCTTCCGAAACCTCGACTTATTCCTGCTGCACAAGAGAGTGGCTGAGATCCAGAGTTCAGCAAAGGTTAGTGTTTAATTATACAAAAGCAAGCCATTGACCTCAATGCTGTTCTGTGATTGAAAACTACCCACGAGGCAGCTGTGCAGACGAGACTTGTGTGCATTACCCTTTTCCTTGCTATCAGATACAGAAAAATAGATAATATTTTTAAACAGTCATTACAACTGTCGGCTCTCACCCATGTCCACTTTCTCAGGCTTTGTTGAAGGAGGTTGGGGAATGGAGGAGGCATGAAGAGAGCAACAACTGCCTTAGGAGAAGATTTGAAGAATCAAAGCAAGAACTGGAGCAAGTGTTGCAGAGAGCTCAGAGCTGTCTGCAGGAGACTGGAGATGCTGAAGTCTTACTGAGAAAACACGGCGTAAGACAACAGCAGCTTTGCTCACGTGGTCATGAATTTAGCGTATATTGTTTTTCTTTTGTCGCCCAGACTTTTTGCACTTGTACATTTGTTTATTTGAGTAGTTTGGTTCACTTTCCACAAAAGAAATCAGCTCCGAGCTAATGGTTTCCTACTTTAATGCAGGATTTTTTCGACCAGCTGGACCACCGAGTGCTCAGTATGTTCTTGAAGTCGTGCGATGAACTGACTGACATCCTCCCTCAGGAGGAGCAACAGGGACTGCAAGACACTATCCGCAGGCTGCACAAACTCTGGAAGGTCAGGGGTTAACACGCTTAAACACTCTCACTAATTGTGTTTCCTCTCTGGAGGCCGACAGCTGATGCTGCAGTAATTTAGTTGGACTTTCTTAGTCTGCTTAGAATTAAACACGTCCAGTGTAACTCTAACATTCTCAGGGTTTACTGTAGAGTTTTAGTCAGTGATGAAAAACATCTGCTATATTGTCTTTCTCAGGATATCCAGGGTCAAGTTCCATCTCACATGCTGCGCCTGAAGGTGGAGTTGGAGCAAAATCGAGTGGCTGCGGTCATAGAAGATTGCAGAGCAGAGCTAGACAGAGAAATGAATGTTCTGTCTGACACCTGCACCAGTGAGCAAGTTATTCAAGAGCACAGGGTGAGATTTGGGTTTACTTCAAATGTACTAATTCATTATTCAAAATTTGAATTTTCTAAAGTTAGCATTTATTTGGTCTCCTGCCAGACATATTTCAGGGCTCATAATCCTCATGCTTTATGCGAGAAGGGCATTAGGAACATGGAGGAACTTTGCCTACAGTTGCCTGACAATGACCCAGCTCATCATACGTTGAACTCCACCAGAAGGGCTGTAGCTGAGGTTACAGAGCAAATCAGGAGCATTCACATCAAACTGAAACAGCATCCTGACAAATGGGAAGAATGGAATGAGAGGTAGCGGTTGACACAAACTGGATAAACTCAGGTGATTGTAATTGTCTTAACTCCATACTGAGAAGGTTTTCCTCCTTCTAGGTTCTGCAAACTGTCTGACTGGCTCTCGTCTCAGACAGCACAAGTGAGGCTGTTGAGAGAGGCGACTAAATATTTGAGCCATCAGGAGCAGGCTGACACCACTGTCCAGGTCAGCTAACACACGACATTTGGTGCTCTACTGTTTGTGTATTGATTCTCAAAAAAGTATTTATCAAATACTGCTCAATAGGTTAAATAAATCCACTGTTCCGCTATTTTGTGCTGCCAATTTTTCAGGAATTGTTAAAAAAAGCAATTAATATCAAACAGGACAACCTGTGGTGGCTTAAGAGTCGACTTGTTGAGCTATCTGATGTTAGCTCCGATTCAGAAGTCCAAAGGCAGCAAACAGCCTTGGCTAAACTCTCCGATGACTTGCAAACACTCTTTTCTTCACTCTGTCAGGTATTAAAATGGCACGCTAAATGCTTCATATGCATCTGCCTTCAGTGTTTACATTTTCTCTGCATCTGCCGTATTTCAGCATGAGGTGATCAAGGAGGAAGCTCACGATGAAATGGATGAACATCCGATGAAGACTGAGAAGACAAGATCCCAAATAATTCTAGATTCCAGGAAGGCGGAGGAGGCCAAGCAGCTTTATCTGTGTCACCAGGTTCGGCTTCATTTATTTAGTCTTTTAAGTGAGCTGTAAATCAGCCATAATTATGCTGTTGTAATCTCATCGAGGTTAATTGTTGCTGCTTATTAGTTTGTGTATTGAACCAATAACACTGCATGGAGGGAATTAAAGTGCTGTTTAGAAATAGGTTTTTATGTTCAGCATCTGGGGTCTTTCTGCCATCAGAAGGGCGAGGGAGCCCTCCGCTCATCTGAGCTGGACGATGCGTCCCGAGACACTGGCAGTGAATCTGGTGCAGAGGAGCACAGCCTGCAGGTAAACTGTGTCTGGGGTTTTCCCACATTAGCGAGCTAAATTTTGCGTGTGTTCACATATTCCCCCTTCATCATTCCTTTGCACATGCTAAACCTTAACCAGACATTGATCATTTGTCAATAAATGCATTTATACAATTGAGCCTTTAGGTCGAATTAAAATCAACATCCTTTATTCTCTAAAAAGATTAAATACTGAAGATGCAACAATGATTCCAAATAGAAATCTTTTAAATCATCTTAAACACATCAGGAAATACAGAATATGTGCTGCATATAATCAGCTAATTGCAGCATTTTTAATGGCACAACCACGTTTCTTTACATATAACGTCAATGTTATATTTGGAATAAATATATTTGGAAATCATCATCCTCATCAGCCTGCTCTTTCTTGTTTTTGCTCTTCTAATGGAAACCACGAAGTCCTGGAAACAGTTTGAATCAGACAGAGAATCAGTTTGGAGATTTATCACTAATATCAACAATGAGCTTCAAAGGAAACACACTTTCAGTTGCCTGGACATCCTAAAGTCTGAATTGGAGCAGAGCAAGGTGTGTGTAGGATGCGTGTTCACACTGACATAATGCTTTATATTTAGACATTACATTTATTTTCATCTTTCTCTGCTGCAGGAGTTTCTTATGAAGGCGGAGGTGTATTCGATCCAAGCGGACCTTCTTCTTGGAAAAGCTGCAGGGATTCAACCTGGCACCAAAAGTGACACTCTTACGCAACAGGCCCGGTCCACCAGAGAAGCAGTCACACAACTTCAAGACCGCCTTAACGAGCAGTATGTGTATTTTTGAAAAATACACATTGTATTTTTAAGCCAGCACAACATCGGTGGTTTGAACAGCAGTTCCACACTTCATTATGTTCTCATGTGTTTTGTAAAGTCCATCTGATATGTTTTACACAGTGTGCTGAATGTTCTTACAGCATTGTGGAGATGGAGCGGGTGTGTATGTGGTGGGAGCATTTCAGCAGTGAGTCAGAGGCCTTCTCTTTGTGGATCAATGAAAAAGAAAAAGAGCTGGAGGCGGTCAGCTCCACCTCATCCTTGGAGTCCCTGGACAAGCACATCAACACCGTGGAGGTGAGATCAATTTCTCATTCTTCCCACATATTCCACATGCCCGTGATTTTTTTTTTTCAGTCATGTGATGAATGCACACTGTACAGGCTTCACATATAACATATAAATCTTCCAAAATTCCCCTAAATATTAAATTTCCGCTTCATAATATCAAGTAAAATGTGCCAGATTTGCTGTGTGACAGGGACAGTTTCAGTTTTTCTTTAGGGCCAGAAGATTAAGATGAAGTAAGATGACATTTTAATCTATCTGCTAGGGGAAATTGCTGTAGAACCAACTACATCCAGGAACTTTAATCTTGACTTTCTAGAGCTCAGCTTTGTCAGTGTCATGGCTATATGGTGGCAGTAACAAAACAGTCTACAGAAATGCTTTTGTTTAGCAAGAAACAGTCGAATGACATATCGGGTATGATGAAGGTCATTATGTCATATGTGTGAGTCATATGTGTGAGTCATATGTGTGAGTATGTCTCGTATCTTTTGATTATTCTTTTGCTTTCGCTCTCCTACAGACTGTGGGGGACGGTTTAGGAAAAGGAAGGGCGGCTCTGGCCCACATGGAGTCCGACTGTGAAGCTCTGTTGAACTTTTTGACCCCTGGAAAGGCTGATCACATTCGTGCAAAACTGGCAGGGATGAGACTCCAATGGGAAGAGCTGAAGTTTAAACATGAGCGGATGGACAGGCGGCTCGGTCTGTCTGCATCGTACAGGGACACCGAGGACGCGTATGACCAGGTATTCAGAAGGGCATATTCGTAGTAGGCTGATGAATATTTCAGAATTTAAAGGTTTATTTTTATGAATCAGGTCAAAAAAACAATGGATCATCTTAAAGAGAAGCTGGATTGTCCCATTATGTACTGTATATCATCATCTGACACCTACAGAAACCTTCTGGATCACATGGTAAAGAACACAAACACATACCAGACTATACTCAAAAAACAGCAACTGAATAAAATTATTCTCTGAACATGTTCTTTTTAAATAGATAATCCTCATAAGTCCTTATTTATTAAATGTATTGTTCTTGTTACATTAGTATGTTTCTTACCTGTTAGTTTACTTGGGAGGCATTATTTTTATGTCATATAATGTATATGTTCTCTCCAGGAGGTCTACCAGGCTGTTGAACAGATCAACCCCAGGCTCAGTGCTCTGTCTTCACTCGTGAAGAGACACGAAGGGGGCCATCCGTTGGTGAAAGAGATCACTCAGCTCAAGACACAGCAGCAGGAGATGATGGGAAAGGTTAAAGAAAAGCAGTCAACACTAGAGAGCCTTGTAGCACTGTGGCAAAGGTAACTAGTGATATGAGCCCAATCTGCTTCAGAACATCGCAGGTTTGATTTATCATCCTTGACTAATACGGATCCTTTTCTTTGTTGCTATTCCACACTTCCAAAGTTGTTTACCCAACTAATATTCTGAATTATTATTGGTAGTAGTATTTGTATTTACATTACTGAAAATTGGACGAGTTCCTTTCCATATTAGCATCTATGTAGCCAGTAATTCTCGATAATTCTGCAGCTGCCTGCAGTTTATTTTGTAGTTGTGTCTTCCCTGGAGTTGACCTCATCTCCTCCCCCACAAGGATATTTATGAGGGATTACTCAGAGGGCTGGGCGCCCCAGCAAGATATGATTACCCTGTCAAAACCCTGTCACTGATAATGAAATTGTCTGATTTTACAGTATCTCTGTGTGTGTGTGTGTGTGTGTGTGTGTGTGTGTGTGTGTGTGTGTGTGTGTGTGTGTGTGTGTGTGTAGAATGTAGAATTTTAAATCAGCTTTTAGGCTTGATTCAGGACAGACTGGTGCTTCATAACTAATCTATCCGCAATCAATGTTTCTCCTTTTAGATTTGAAAAGGAGAGTTCGTCCATGAGGAGCTGGTTGGACAGGTGTGAGTCCGTCTGTTGTCCAGGCACAGACCTGCTGTCTGCAGACAAAATGAAGTTGAGAAATGAGCTACAAGTTGTACAGGTTGATATTTTTTTTCTTTAATTCCAGAAAGTATTTCCATGTTCTTACACGTTTTAATCTAGTTTACAATTATATTTGTACCAAGTAATGGCTTAACTTTTAATTAACTTGGCAGGAAATGCAGAGGGAGACCCCTTCCTTTGAGGCTCTCCTTCATGGTCTGATGAATCTTGGGGTCTGCCTCTACCCAACAGCACCTGAATCTCGTATCAGAGAGCTCCGAGACGACCTCACACAAATACAGGAAAGATGCGCATCTGTAAAGAACAGCATAAAACACAGGCAATTTATGTTCTATACATTACTGCATGGAAGTTCCATCTTTTTTTCCTTCCCTTTGATTGGTTGGTGTATTTTGTTGCTGCTCCGTCCGCCATTATCATGCCCTAACTACCTGTGACCTATTTTTGATACCCTATATAGAACTGTGATCTCTCATTTTTGTCATCTCCTCTTCCTTTAGACAAGCTCTGCTGGATCTCCATTTGTCACATTTAGAGCAGTTTGATCAAGCACTGCGGACTATGTCCCAATTCAGTGAAAACTTCCTGTCGAGCTTAAAGACATCTTCCCAGGTTGATGTAACTGATCTGGAGGCTGCGATCAATACGCTGATGGTCCGCTAATTGTTTTGTTCTTCTCCTGTAACCACATTGATATTGACTGATAATCTGGTTTTTATATCTTCTATATAATTAAAACATTTTGTTAACAGGAACATGAGATGCAACTAGAATCACATGCCCCCCTGTCAGAGACTGCACAGCAAATTGAGATGTTGTTGCTTTGTTCTTCAACCCTGGAGGCCCAACAGCAGATCCATAACTGGAGAGAGGCCTCTCAGCAGCCAGTCAGTGAATCTCATCGTCTCCTAAAGCTCCGTAAGGAGTGTCTGACCCAACTGAAGACTTTCCTTGAACAACATGGAACTGTAGCCACCGCAGTACGCCATCTCCACGAGTTAGCTGGAAGCAGAGGGAGCTGGGACAGCTCCAAGGCTGATGAGCTACATCGCAGGATAGGGGAAATCGCTACAGACCTGGCCCGACTTGAGGCTGATGCAGTTGGGATAGATGGGCAGCTGAGCAAAGCACACCTTCAACTCTCTGGGGACCTGAAAGATGTGAGCCATCCTCAGGAAAGAACATCGTGTTGGGGACAGGTTGTGGCTCTTACAGTAGCTTTGGAGGAGGTCCAAAGGTGTGTTGGCTGGAGGCAGAGTGAAGCGGACTGCATCAGAGCATTATGGAGCTCCTTTAGGGAGAAGAAGGACGAGGTGTTGAACATTTTGACAAAAATGGAGGAGGAAGCAACGCAAGCAGGCATCCAAGAAAGCTCTGAACAGGCCTTCCAAAACAGGTATGCATACAGCAACATGAAACTTCAAACTTATTTTGAACAGTGTAGTTTATACAGCATTTAAACGGTTTTTAATTACCTTCTGTTTGTACAGGATTTAATTTGAATTTTAAAATAGAAACCTAAACCTACTCTTTAAACCAAATGTACAGTACATGACATCAGTATGTGCAGATGGTAGAAGAACAAATGTATCTAAATACAAGCGCTTGGGAAAAATAAGATGTATTTAGCTAAAATGAGGTTATTAATCCACATTATATTTTCCATTCATTTCTTCCAGACTGCAATTTTTTGTCCAGCTGGAGGATGAGCTCCAGTCCCTGCAGCATTCCCTACGGTGGCTAGAGGAGAAGGGAAGCCAGCTGGCTCACAGAGACAGTGAGCTGGCTGCTGAGGCTCTTAGGGATGTAGCACTGGTAAACACAGCTTGGGAGATGGTGAAGACTCTGATCACCAATGGGTAAGGAGTGGGATGTGAGAGAGAGGAGTTTCACTTATTTACCAAATATGAATTATTGCATTTTGTATTTTGATAATCGTCAGGTGAAACATCTGATAACATTATTGTCTCTTTTCCTTTTTTGCTCACGCAGTCAGGAGCAAAGTAACATTGTGATAGAACTGCTTCACCAGTACACATACCTGAAAATGACCCTCAACACTGTTGTGGAAAGTGCTCTGAGTGTCGCTCACAACCTGCCTGACCACAACCACAATGCTCAGGAGGCTAAAAGGACTTTTGAAAGAGTTAGTGCCTTTGACATTAGTTTGAGCTCTTTTTTTGAGTACAATGCAACAACATTCTGTCTTTCTCTGCTGTATGTGCAGCATCACTCCCTCTAGTGGTGATAAGTTGTCATACGTTCTGCATCTTTCAGCACGAGGCTGTTCACACCGAGCTGAGAGAAAAGCAGGAAGATATGGACCAACTGATCAGCACAGTTGAAGACCTCCAGAGAGAGCTGGAGAAAGTTCCTAAATTTGAAGGATGTTTTAGCCAGAAAGACACTGAGGCACTAAGGAACCAGTGGCTAGAGGTGAGAAGTACATAATGAGAGATCATTTGGATCTTGAGCACATTTGTTTGAATAAATGCATAATATGTTTTCAACTTCCAGTGGCTGCGTGATTGAGCATGTAATCACTGTCCCAATCAATGAATGTTTCCTGCAGAATATATTTTCAGACCCAAGCAACATATTATAATGACCAAAAATAGTATGGCAAGATCTGAGGTGCTGTTTACTGTTAAAATTATCTGCACTATGCCACATGAGCTTGAGCTTCTTTTTCTAATGATAGTTACGTCTGCTTTTCCCCCCTTTTTTTTCTCAGTGGGATTTAGTTGGCTGTTCAGCTGTCACAACTGAGACAGAGATATAAACAAGTCTAGACACGTTGTGTAGCTTTCTTTTTTGCTCTCTCTTATGTCTCATCCCTGCATCTGTCAAACCAATTAAGTGGCTTCCCTTCCGTCTCAGAAAATCATGCCATCCATTGTTACAAGAAAAACAAAGCATGAATACGGTGGCTATTATTCTGAATCGTTCCTGATTCTGCAGGCCTCGGAGAGAATACAAACCAACACTGAGAGACTGGAATATTGTGTAGTCCTTTGGGATGACCTCAAGTCCATGGAGCAAGACATTAACCAGTGGACCTCCAGTTCTATTGCTGAGCTCACCAACAGTGTCACAAATCTGAATGATAAAGACAGGACACAAGCGCTTCTTGCCACCTTTCAGGTATGACTATATGTGTAGTGTCAATGATGATCGTGATTTAGTGTTTCTTTTGGGTGCCTTTTAATGCAATGTCATGGACTTTAATCTCCAGGCTGAGATGGACAAAAGAGAACAGAGCCTGGATGTCCTTCAAGACAGAGTGATGAAGGTGAAAGAGTGTGCCAAACTACAGAAAACTCCCTTACAAATGCAGGTGAGTGCAATTAAAAGAGTAATCTGAATAAATCTGTCATAACTAAAGCAAAATATTTTCCATTGCTTGTTGCATGCACCAAATGAATGGAGCCCCAGATCACCTTGATCATGTCATTGTTCGAAATGTCTTCATTAGGTCCTGGAATCAGACCTGAGAATGAAAATGGCCCATGCACAGGAGGTCTACAACCAGGCTAAATACACTTTGACCTACTTCTGTTTCAAGAAACAGCGGCTGGAAGACCTCTTGTCTCAAATGACTGAGCGTCTAAAGGCAGTTGAGGGTTCATTATCTGACCTCACCGGTGCCACATCGCACGGCGACATTGCTACACTTAAGGTGTGACATATTATTAATACTTTCAGCGTCTCATAATTCATTCAGCCACACATTTTTCCACAGTTTTTCACTGTAAGTAAGATAGAAACAGAAAATAACAATATACATATGAAATATGGATTCTCGATACAGGTGCGCCCAAAATCAGATAAACCCTGACCTTGAGGAGCACTCAAATTATTCAAATGCATATTACCCAATTGATTGTTTCTGCTGATTTATGACACTTTCCCTCTCTGCATCATAACATCATCCTTTTAAGTCAAGCTCTGGAACCCACCCTCAAGGGGATTCAGCAGCCGTCACATGATTTACTCTTCCCTTCTTCACGTACAGTCTTTCCATTGCTTTCCAGGACCTGCAGGGCATCGTGCAGCAGCAGAGGGCAGACATAGAGGCTGCTAGAGATGCGCTCACTGCCCTGTGCAGGTCTCATCCCTCGCAGGAGCTGGCAGACCTTTCCTCTGAGCTCACCTCCATCGCCAAGAGAACAGAAGCTGTCGCTCAGTGCTGCGTCAGAACAAAGAGCGACCTACAGGATGGATTACAACTTCACTTCAATGGTAAGAAATGTGAATGTTGATCGTACTTCGGATTCTGTGCCATTTACTAAGGTAGATGGTTTAAGATTTGTGTCGTACCCATGTTGACTGGAACACATGAAGTCAGTCATCGCCACTGTTGCTTCTTCCCTCCTAAGAAAAAAAGAGAACATTTCAAAAGCACTTACCATTCCATAATCGCCCACTTAAATTGTGCGCAGCAACAGGATGAAGTATAATTTGTTCATTTTAGCTGTTGGAGCAGACTTAGCCTCAATTATCCTACGTTTATTCCATGAACACACTTTTTCCACCAACTACAACCAACACTCCGTTGAAACACACGGTCTGGTACGCTGACACACAGGCTCAGTTCAGACACACACCTGTGCCTCGGAAAGTGATGTTGTTCTTGTCACAGCTGCTCTCATGGGAGTCATTTTGGGCTTTGTTGGCAAGGCAACCTGACAGTGCACAGCATGGACACACCCACTCCCTCCATCTGGATTAACATCTCTGGCACTCCTACTTCCATCTCTGCTACTTCGAAATGTCCTTTAGCATATGCCATATCATAAGCTAAGGTTAATGTTTTTTTTCCTCATAACAGAGCTTGTCCAAGGCTTCAATTCCTGGCTCGCGAATCTAAAGTCCACTCAGACAGAATGTTCTAATCAGTTAGGAGATGTTCCTATCCTTGAAGCCAGATTGCAACGGCTTAAGGTACTACATATTATGTTTTTATTCTGTGTTTCAAAATGGACATTTTAAAAATTGTCAATAACATTGTTGAAGGATTGATTGTGGTAGGTAAACCTCTAAGTTTTTATTAATATTGTCTTACTCCTACAACCAAGATGTCGGTGGAGGAGACATCAGAAGGCGAGGAACGTCTCTCTCTGCTCTGTGAGGAAGCCAAAAAGCTCCAGCTCCACTTGCCCAAAGCTTCAGTACCACAAATTCAGGATCATCTGTCTTCATGTCAGAGAGAGTGGGAGAACTTTCTGCACAGCTGTTCTCAGAACCAGCGGGAGTTAAATGAGAGTATTGACCTTCTGAAAAAGTAAGTTCTTCTTCTTTTTGCCATATGTGCATCTAAATGAGTGAATGAAACCTTCCCTCTCTTTCCAAGTTTAAATGGTTGTGTGGAGGATATTAGAAACTGGCTACACCAGACGGAGCTCAGTCTCAGGAAAGAACAGAGTCTTGGAGCTGAGAGCCAGCAAGGAGCTTCAGATGCAGCAGAACAGCTGGAGAGGCTAGAAAACCTTCATAAGGAACTGCTTGATAAAAGGTTTGTTTATTTTGGAATATGATATAAATATATGTGTGATAGAAAGAAAAGCAAGATATTCTAAATTCAAATGTAGAAAATTCAATCAATAGTATATATATAGATATATGTATGATTTTCCCTTTTTTCCCCATAAGGCGCTCAATTGAGGGTATCTGCCAAGAGGCCCAGTCTCTGTCTGAAGGAGGCAGGGGGTCAGGAGAAGAGGTCAAAGTAACAAGCCAACTTCAGCTGGAGCACCAGGCCTTGCTGAAAACAGCAAGAGAGAGACTTTACATATGCCAAGAGAGCCAAGCCCTTGGAGAGACCCTCCAAGGGTTTTGGTCATGGCTAGAAGAGATCCAGGAGAGGCTTGGAACGGTGGACAGCACAATGGGGACCAAAGAGCAGTTAGAGCAGAGACTGGAGACTGTTCAGGTGAAAAGATGGCTTTGGAATGTACCACATTTATTGTGTTTACACGATATGTTTGCATGATATGGACTATGCAGTGATTATTTGTTTTTTATTCATATTTGGAAATGTATTTGCTAATATACATATATTTAATTCATCATTGGCTTGAGTCTCAAGCTTTTAGGATTTTTTGTCCCTGTATGCTTTAATTCAACTATTGTCCCTGTAGTGAACACAAGATGGGGCTCTTTACTTGAGGGAGCAAACTATTTTAACCGTTTAAAAATAGATTTTGTTGTAATCCTGTTCTGTTTGCACAGGACATCCTGCTTTTGAAGGGGGAGGGAGAGGTCAAACTGAATATGGTGATGGGTAAGGGTGAATTAGCCCTGCGGAGCTATGGAGCAACTGGCCAGGAAGTAGTGCGCTCTCAGCTACAAGAAGTAGACGATGCATGGGCCACACTGCTGGTAGCTGCCATGAGCTGCCATAGGTAGACTCACCTTGTTCTATTATATTTGATATAATCCTAGTCTGTTGCTAACGTTCTGTAACAATTTTATCATCAATGTGACAAACATAAAACTGAACACATCCAATTAAACCTAACGGTCTTGTTAATACATTTTATTTTGAATACCTGCCATTCCTTTTTGAGAAATTGTTCCTTTTGTTGGCACAGGTAAGAGTCACCATGATAAATTGATTCCATAATGCCATCAATTTCCATTAGGTTAAATGGCCTAATGAGAAGTATTTGTCTCATTTTGCAACTGCAGTTGGAGTGTGTGTGTGTGTGTGTGTGTGTGTGTGTGTGTGTGTGTGTGTGTGTGTGTGTGTGTGTGTGTGTGTGTGCGTGTGCTTAATCGAGCAATTACGCCCCTTACCCCCCCAAAAAAAAGATCTCTTAGGGGACTAAGTGGTGGATGGCAAACAGTGGGTTGCCCATGAGGTATTTAGGTTTTAAAGGGGAAGATGGGGAGGGGGGTGCAGGTGA
The DNA here is from genome assembly GCF_003711565.1 of Takifugu flavidus. Taxonomy (NCBI): domain Eukaryota; kingdom Metazoa; phylum Chordata; class Actinopteri; order Tetraodontiformes; family Tetraodontidae; genus Takifugu; species Takifugu flavidus. Next base: position 6,919,914 of record NC_079538.1, read on the forward strand.
AACGGAGTGTGCTTGTGAGCGTGTTGGCAGGTGGTGAGCAGAACTGTGGATGTTTATTTTTTTCAGTGTGTTTGAAGACCCCAATTAAAGAAGATAAAGGCATTTAGACAATTATTACAGATCAATAATGTTCATTGACTAAATCATTGAAATGTATAATGTGCATCAATATGCATTATCTCCTGTCTGTCTCTGCATTACATTTCACATTTCATTTTTTGTTACAGACAATAGTTCCGGCATTTTTTGAGCTGTAATATGTGTGTTTATTATGCATTTTATAGGCAACATATCATGTGCCAGATTATCATATGTATATTGTAAAATAAATGTATCGTTTCCTTTTTCTAACCTTCCTGCAGTCGTTTGGAGTGGACGGTCTCCCAGTGGGGTTCATTCCTGCACAGCGCCGCCCAGCTGAGATGCTGGATGGAGGCTGTAGGGAGGGAGGTGCGCACTCCCCTCACTCCCCAGCCAGGGCCAAGGGAAAAGGCATCCCAGTTAGAGAGACTCCGCGCCCTGCTGAGCGACCTGGAGGACCACCAAGTGCCATTGTCGAGTTTGGAAGAAAAGGCCAGAGAATTGTTCAAAAAAACGGGCGATACGAGTTTTAACCAGGGTGCACGCTCCCAGCTGCAGGTGCAGTTCGATAACCTGACATCCATGGTGGAGGTATGATGTGAAAACACATTTTCTTTAATAAGAAACATTTCAGTACGGCAGCATCACTTCATTTTATGGTTGCAATTTACTGAATAAGTGGATTGCTTCTTTCTTAATTTTGCTTCTTCAGGAACGGGTTCATTTAGCACAGGCTGTGGTGTTGGAACACCAGCAGTACCTGGAGGCCGTAAAGGAACTCACTGACTGGCTGATGACTGCGGGAGAGGAGCTCCAGTCCTGGTCTGACGCATCCGGAGATTCTATCTCCGTCAGAAAAAAGCTGACAGAAGTGAGGGTAAGGCAGGATGTCAACCTTCAAAAAAGCTTCCTTTGCTCTTATTATCTTCACTTTTGTCAGGATTTGATGATTGGATAATAAGATATACAATCGTTGCTCCATTATTTGATTGCTTTTGCAATTATGTCATGAGTTGAATATCAATTCTGCCTGTTAACTTTTAATCAGACATGTCCACACATGCTCATTTACACAATTCTAGAATCCTCAGTCTATAACAACTTAAATGGAAAAATTTAAATTATTCATGCTTGTTTTCATTCTTTTCCTTGACTTCCTTCTTTTTGAAGCATAGGTATGATTTCATTGCCAAGGTGTAATTACTGTAAAACAAGGTGACTTTACACGTCATTTGGAAAACTTTTGGGGTGAAAGTGTTATGCGTTGTCTGTTCCTAAAATAAGTGATGGCTGAATTTTCAGAGCATATTATAAACACCTGCAGTGAAGCAAAACAAGCTTGATTAGGATCTTACTGTGTTGCTGTATAATGACCCAATATTGCTATTGCGCCAGTAAAATTTTAATGATTTGTTTACAGTGGAAAACAGATCAGACAGTGGGAAGCATATTTATGTTTTGTTCAGTAAATCTGCACTTATAACGCAGAGAGAGCGTGTTGAGTGATTTAAATTCAGGTTTCACTCTTGGATCCCAATTATCACTTGAACGGGCATTTGAAGAGCTATTATTTGTTGTGTACGCAAGCTTATTTCACCACTTCCATTTCCCTTTTGTGGACTCAAGGTTAATGTTCATTTCCTACTCACAGACAATAAAAGATCCAGATGCCTTTTTTTCTCTCATTTCACTGATATCTCAGCACATTTCAAGTGTTTGCTTGTGCTTTTCTACATAAGGTGAGAGATGGAGGGTTACAGGAATAAACATGGAGGACAAAATGTGTCCTCCTGAGATCATTCAAAGATAAAGGGACATCTGTATTGATTGTGCAATGAAGACAGAGAAAATTTTAGCTTTAAAATCAAGCAGCAATCAGCCTTAAATAGATTAGCCTGTGAAGAGGTTGTGGTTTCCTCACCCACAGTCTCTGTAGCAACTTTACCTTCCCCCCCACGTATCATTTCAGGAGTGCGTGGAGAGTCGGCTACTGGAGGGTCGAGAGCGTTTCAGCCGGGTGCGTAAGAGCGCAGCCTCCACAGCAGAACACACTGCAGCTGGTGGCTGCGAAGCCATTGACCGGCAACTGGGGGCGCTATCCCAGGCTCTGGAGCAGTGGGAGGGGGCAGCCCTCAGGGCCAGAGATGGTCTTGAGGTGGCCCTGGCTGCTGCTGAGACATCAGAAGAAGAATATAAACGCCTGACTGTGCAACTGGAGGACGAGCTAAAAGAACTGGAGGGACGGCTGAAATGGTGGAGCCAGGAGTTGATTAAAGCTGAAGGTTGGAGTAATGGCGAGGAAGCAGTCAAGGGATGGCAGCTGGCTAAGGTATAATAGCGTGAAATTTTGAATGAATAAATACTTTCTTTTTTTTTAAAGTCAGTGTCTAATACAGTTGCTGCTCATCAACCCACCATAGTTGGTTTAATTTTTAAAAAAAAAAAAAAATAAAACTTCAATTCAGCTGGATTTTGAGTCGACTAACAGTGATGTGTAAAAAAAACCAGACAGTAGTTAATCTGTGGTACACACACAGATACATCCTCTGCATTTAGCTATGCCTTTTCTGTCAGTAATTATCCATTATATTTGTAAATCCTTAAAACCGATTAGTTTCTAAATCAGCTTTACTGGAATGACAAAGCAGTGACAGCTACAATCCCATCAGTTTCTCTTGTTTTCTCATTCTGTCTTCCCCTTCTGTCCCCTCTACCCCTCAGTCTTTTGTTTGATTTCCATTATTTTCCACAATCTCTTCCCTGCAAACATCTCCCATCTCCTTCGCTCTCCCCTGTCTTTACTTGACTTGCCTGAACTGAAATGGTGTCTTTGTCAGCTGCTGTAGGTTTCTGACCTCAACAGGATGTTTATGGCTTGACAGCTTCCCTGCACAGTCCTTGCATGGACAAGGATATATTTTTCCCGGGCTTCTTTACCCATGCGTTTCTGAGGCTTTTTTTAAAAATATTTCTTGGGCTAGGAATAAAAGAGGAGGAGTCTCATTTCTGTTCCGCTTTTCCCTCTCCTCCTCCAGCCTGTTTCCCTTCTCCTGTGTTGTTTTCGTTACATGGTCGTTTGAGCGCTCGTTTGAACCGGTGCTGCATCTGTGAGGGCTGACAGCTGAATTCCACTGGGAGAGAGCGTGAGAGAGTGAGAGGGAGGAAAAATCTGTGAGAGGGACCGTCTGCAAGGAGTGGGAGGAGGGACAGAGCGAGAGCAGAGAGGAGGGAAGAGAAAGTAGTAGAAGGCTGGGAGGGGAGAAGAGAGCAGCGGGTCTGTGCAAGCAGGGAGAGAGGGAGGAGCGTTTATTGGTAATATGTCAGAGTGAGTGGGTGAGAGTCAGAGAGAAAAGGCTAGTACATATTTAATGGGGCAGGGTTGCATGAGTTTGAGTCCAGAGTATGAAGCACACGGAGAAGAGCGGGAAAACAGTATCCACATCGCCTTCCTGACATACTCCATGAGGAACAGGCATGCTATTGTACAGGCTTTACTGTGAGTAGTGTGTGTGTGTGTGTGTGTGTGTGTGTTCGTGTGTGTTTAAGACAGCGTGTCTGTTGGGCAGAAATGACCGAGCCATGGTGTGAATTATAATGCCAGTGCAGTTTCTGATGGTGTCATCCTTATCTATGTGACGCTCCGCTGTCCTGCTCAGAGGCACACTTTGAGCCAGCTGGTTTCTATTTTGTGTTGTTTAGGACATTCTGGAGGGCTTGCACAGCGCCGAGCCGATGGCGGAGAAGTTGAAAGGCCAACTGAACAACCTGGTGCAATTTTCCAGAGATGTGAGTCCACAATCGGAGAAGGTTACTGCGCTCATCAAACAGCACAACAGGTGAGAGTCTGTCTACTTTAACAAGCGGAGTACGCTGATAAAACGCTTCAATATTATATAATATAAATAACATCATTGATGTCATTGGAATTGGCAGATTTCTGTCATGATCAGTAGGTTTTATTCTCGAATTTTTTGCTCAGTTGAATAATTAAGCAACCATGCCATCATTTATTTGTTGTATTTTGTTGAAAAATGAATTAGGTCCAAATATCTTTAACAGATTTATTCTTATTTTTAATACTGTATGATATATATATATTACTATTACTATTATAGTGTGTGTATGTATATGTATATAGTATATAAAAAGGTGTGTATGTGTGTGTCAGAAGAAAGCGTACATGACAAGGAGCACCTCAGCCACCAGTTGCTATGCAACATTTAACTGGATCCCCATCGCCACTGTCTGTTTACTGTTTTTTTTAAATTTCTTGTTAGCTTTCATATAATCCAGAGTTACAGTTTCTATGTTTTGAGGGTCATGAAGTGCAATTAAATTGTTGAAAATAGCTGTCAATTAGGTGCTTATTTGTGCAGACATCACTTTTTCAATAAAATAAAATAGTGTATACAAAAGCGTGCCAGTTCAAATGTAGAATATGGTCAACTGTACATGCATAGAAATTAAGGTTTTTACCAGAAATAACTGTAATTTTGACCTAGTCAGTGTGAGCTAGTATAAATATGAGTAACTGACAGAATGTTGGGATAGTGCAGATAAATAGCTAAGGCTACTGAGTGGGGGGAAAAGTTATTTTTCAGGCTACCAATAGATTTTCACATGTGTTCCCGTTTTACCTTTAGAACCCTGGAAAGAACAGTGTTACAACAGAGTCACAGCACTGGAGACTAAAGGTCTATTCACACTGAACGTGGCAAGCGCAGAACTGCGCCCCCATTCATTGTGTATGTGGAACCACCACGCAGAGAGCGGCAGGCGCCCCTGTTGGGGCTGCACCAGGCTGCGCCCTACCCTGCGTTTTACCGCGTTTGTTGTGAATAGGCCTGTAGGCCCCCGTCCTCTGTGCAGCACTCTTTCTCTGTCACAGCAGAAAAAATGCTTCTCTTGCCCGAGTTATTTTTCATCACCCTTGTGGCATCGTTAATCCTCACGTTTAATATATTCACACACACGTGTGACCATGTCAGTAGAAGGTAATTTGCGTTTTTCCCCTTTTGTCAACTCCCTCTTCAGCCATTAACCCTCATTTAAACAAGAGCACACATTGTTTTCTCGCTGTCACCGGTTCTCACATTCTCCCGCATTTAACCTTGACCATCTGGCCAAAGACAGTGGGAATCTGTCTGAATAAAACCCAAGGACGTTCTCCTCCTCATCATATTTACCGCCACTACCAACATTCATTAACATTTGCTGAAGCTGACATATCTGTACCCTCTCGTCTGTGCCTGACTTTACCAAGCATGGATATTGTCGAAAGTGAAGATAATCTCACAATAGTTGACTTCTAAGATAATATACAATAATGTTTGTCATCTAGAAATTTGCTTTATTTTCTGTATATACAATAATTTAGTTAAGAATTTTAAATTGTAGCCACCCTTTGCAGGCTGAATTATCCATATTCCCTTTTTTAGCTCTTCAATCTGTCATTGCTCCTTCCCTTCAATTTGCCACCCCTGTGAACTCTTGCCCCCCACTCATATGTTGCCACTCAGCCCCCAACCCACGCGGCAGCCCTTCCCACCATCCCCCACTCATTCCTTCCACTTCACCCATTTTGCCATGCGTCCACCTGCCCATTTATCATGTCATTCTTTGGCTTTTCTCATCCATAATGTGAGGATGGTGTATGCTGTAGCTGCTCAAGTATTTCTGTCTTCATTTATCTCCTGTAACATCTCTGTTTCTGCAGTCTCAGCCTTCGGGCATCCCGGGAGTGTCAGAATAAGGAGCGTTTGTTGGAGCAGAGGTTCCGCGCAGCCCTGAGAGATTTCCAGCAGTGGTTGGTCAATGCCAAAATCAGCACTGCCAAATGCTTCGACGTGCCACAAAATGTAGCAGAGGCCTCAAACGCTCTGCAGAGGATCCAGGTAAAAGATTATTATTTTTTCTTTTTGTCATGGGAGTTTGAGATGGCACGTTTTTTGATAACATATGCAAATTCCAGCCCAACGCCTTTATTACTGCTTGTAATATTGCCTGTCATTTGCACACCAGGCAGTTATCCCAGGACAGAAACAGCACCAGAAAGAACCAGAGAACAATTTTGACTGATTCATATTTTTGGGATTATTAAGCAACATACAGAGGTATTGCCTGAACTGCACAGAATATTACTTTAGTTTAGTCTTTTGAGGAGAATCTTGTTAATATCTTTGGTATATTACAGCAGGGGTTATTTTAGAGTAAATAACAGTTGTTGGTGCAATTCATTGAGGCCACTAGAAATTCAATGCAAAACTTTATAATTATTGAAGAATCAATTCACTTTCAGCTGATGATTGCACAGGAGCACGTCTATATCGACATGCTCACTATTGTGTATCCTCTGTTGGGCATGACGGTCTGCCATAACCCATGTAAGCAAATCAGCACAGAGCATCACAGTGGGGTCTCTGCGTCATGCTCTTCAAAATATTCCTGCGTCTATGTTTAAAAAGCGTCCTCTGGCAGGTGAAGAAGCCAGCGGGCGTAACTGTGTGGCAGCATTTCTACAACACCACAGGCCCTGACCAAGTGTCAGGTGCTTGTTGGGTAATTCAGACAACCCAGACACCCACATCCCTGAACCAGGCGGTTAATTGCCACCCTCTCTTCTGGACGTATCCACCATTGTGTTTCCTCTACTAAGGAATCATCAGGATTGCTGGGTTCAAATAGAAATAATGACAGTTTAACCTGAAAGGAGAGTCAACAATCTTTCTATAAAAACATGCCGGAAAGTGAAGAGCAGTATAGAGCCCGTCATGTTTTATTAAATATTGACTGGGTGAGAAATGTGGAACAATGTTTCCACATGGCTGACCTCCAGGAGGGACACAGAGAACAGGGGTGGGGCGAAAGCCATTGTGTTACACTTAATTGGTGGTATACGGTTACATCAGCAGGGAAAGGATGGTACGGAGTGGGAGAGAAAAGAGACGTAAAATAAAAAGATTCATGATAAAAGGCATGAAAAGACAGACTGTGTGTATGTGGGTGTGTGTGTACTGCACCAAACTCTGCGCGAGTGTATACTGTGTGCACAAGGAGGGTAAAGCTGCAGTGTGTGTAAGAGATGCGCTGAATGCACAGATGGTGGAGCCCTGCCTGCTGTGTTACTGTCATCGCTTCATGTCTGGAGAAGGTGTGTGTGTGTGTGTGTGTGTGTGTGTGTGTGTGTGCCTGTGTGTGTGCGTGTCATGAAGAAACCAAGACAAAATGCTTCTCTCCCATTTCTTCATTAATCTGCTTTGGTCAGACACCTCCTCTCTGTGCATTTACAATCAACAATTACTTTAAATACCTTAAACATTATAATAAAAAGAAACTTGGACCCTCCACAAAAACACGCAGAGAACTGCCATTTAATGTACATCAGAGAGCCATCCGCCGTTACAACGCACGCAAAATATGAAATTAAGTTGTGCATTGATGGATTCTTTCCATTTATTTTGCTTTTTCACTCCTTGCCTTTGTTTGTGTGTAGAATAGTAAATGGATCCTTTGTCTGTGTATCCCCACAGGAGTTCTTGAGTGACAGGGAGCATGGCCAGGCCAGGCTGAGTACAGTGAGAGCCAGTGGGGAATTGCTGATCCTTGTGGTGTCCAAAGACAGAGTGGAGGGAATCAAGGCCAAGGTGACAAATGCCAGGGAAGACTGGAAGAGCCTGATGAATAACTTGCAGATGCGGGAGGATGCACTCAAGGTTGGCTCACATTTGGTTCTCTCTGCGGATGCTTCTCTCTTAGACTTTAATATTGAGATATTTACCGTAATGGATTCTGTCTATATTGAGGAAATGGGATGTATCTGACAATTCCATTGATGTTTTTGTTGGGTTTTTTTTATTACAGAACCTACAGTCCCAGATGACAGAGTTTGAGGCCAGTGCTGAGCCTCTGCAAGAGTGGCTGAACACTACAGAGGTCAGAGTTCAGGAGAGCAGTGTGCGACTGCACGACCTTCCAGCCAAGAAACAAGAGCTCAACAAACTGCAGGTATGATTAAACCCAAAGTTTTAGACCAATCCCAATTGTTTCAATGTCACTGCTATGCATCATGCGATATCTCACAACTGTAAACTAACAGCGTGTTACTATTTCACCATTGCATGAAAATGAATAGGTGTCCCAATGAAATTAAATAGTCAGAGCTCTGCATCAGATAAGGAACAATCTCAGATTGGCTGGAAAAATAGGTGGACCTAATTACATTTGTCGATCAGCACTGGATCAAAACTGGGCAACGCCTTAACACAATAGTCAGAAGAAGAAAAAAAAAATCCAGAAATCTAATTAATTCTTCTGTCACAGCTAAAATGCTGGGTTGCTAAAAGACCAGGATGTGATAACAGCCTCTATCTCGTCTGCGAAGACAAAAAAAAGAAAAGAGGGACGAGACGTTAAAAAGATAAAACAGGCAGGAGAGGAAAAACATATCAAACCCATCTCAAAGCTGTGCTCCTATCGTTGTTGCTATTTTTGTATTTACTCCGGCACTTCTACATTTCGCCTTTGTCTGGCCCTGCAAGCAATTAGATTTCCTCCCTCAGCACCTGAAGAATAATACAATCCATGCAGGCTTCAGTGTCTGAACCTGTGTTGGCAAAATCCTCTTTGCCTTTTCACATGTAGCACAACCCCCCACCCCCACCCCTGCAAGGATTTTATCAGGGATCTTTTGTCTTAGTGAATAAGTGTTCTTTGTTAAAATAAGAACATCAAGGGAAATACTGCTGGAGTTGTATTTTACGATGTTCTTTAGCCGTGTCTTGTATTTGAATGTTCTCCAGTTAACTCATCTGTCCTGTAACACATTAACCCACCTGTGTGTTTCTCCTCCATGCCCTTCTCATTTTCCTTTTTCTGGCTGCACTTTCACACGACCTCTCCAATCATTTTCCTTCAATCATTTGCTCGCCCGCTCCCTGTTGCCTTATCATTCTTACCTCCACATTCATCCTCCACCTGCTTGGTACTGGTCCAGTGTGTACTGGAGGAAGTGGCTAGTCGGGAGGCAGAACTGGGCAGACTAAGGGAAAAAGCTCATCATCTCTGGGAGGGACAAGCAGCCGGCAAGGGCTTCGTCCACCGTGTATCACAACTGTCTGCACAGTACTTAGCCCTCAGCAACTTAACCAAGGTAATACTTTTTCCATCCCGTAGCGCAGCCGCAATCCTGGTCCGCCTAATTTCTACTGTGTTTCTGCCTGTGAAATACTGCAACGTCCTAAAATTTGTCTCACTTGATTGCATTCCCAGTTTCACGTAAACACTTCAGAACCCTTTGTCCTGCCACGTTGTTCACTCCTGCCGTGTTGTTCACATGTCATGCAATATTCGCCAGTAGCACAGCTGTCATGTTTCCTGCTTGAGAATAATACCGCACCTTTGAAAGGCACAGTGTCTACAATCAGTTCCCTCAGCATGGTAATTTGTCCAAATTTCAAAAGGTCCTTGCTTTTTGAGTCTATTTGCCATATAATAGTCCAAGGGCGAAAGCTTACCTTTGATTCAATGAGGCACTTCTGAAATGTCAGATATGTGTGAGTGCACAAGAAGTTGACCTTTCCGATGGTCTCATTAGATTGATCACACTTTTGATTAATTTGATGTAGTATTAAAAAAAAAAAAAAAGTCACTGAACCCGAAACGCTGCTCCTTTTCCTCGGGAAAATCAAAGTGCCCCAACAATGATGAATGATGATTATTTGCTTTGCCAGCTAGCTAGTGAGGAGCTATTTTTAGATCTCCTGCCTTGCCAGACATGGAAACAGGAATGAAATCATTTAGAGCTGACACTTGTAGATTATTATTGCTCCTCTGCTTTTATCCACGTTACGGTTACTCAGACTCTTAAGGTGTCTAAATGATGAGTGCAAATATTGTCGCGTGATGTGCGCAGGAAGCAAATGGGTCTTAAAATTGCAAGTACAACGACATGGTGCATTGGAAACCATCAATGTAGTGTAACGCTGTCTTGCAGGAGCATATAAAAAATGAAGTGTTTATTGTTCTTTGCTCTGGTTTCTTAAGGACAAGGCCTCCAGGATTGAACGTATCGTGGGAGAACACCAGCTCTTCTCTCAAGGCCTTAAGGAGCTCCAGGATTGGTTATGTGAAGCTCAGAGGGTCCTTAACACCTGCGTCTCCTCCACCATTGACAAGAGCACTTTAGAAGACCGGATGTTACAGCTGGAAGTAAGAAAGGAAATGATCGGACCAGATCCCTTTAAGAATAAACCTCAGCTGTGATTTAAGTGAATATTACAATGTTTTGCATTCCTCGGTAGTGTGAATAAGAATCATGCTATTTTAGACTTGAGATATTTTTACATTTGTTCTTTGTGTGCAGGCCTTGCTGGCTGCACGCCAGGAAAGGGAGATTCAATTAAAGATGCTTCTGACACGAGGAGAAGCAGTACAGAGGAACACTTCAGCTGAAGGTGTCCCAGTGATCCGCAAACAGATCCAGGACCTCAAGGACTCATGGGACTCGCTGCTTTCTTCTTGTATCCGCTGTAAAAGGTGCCCGTCAAGCAGTCTGTCAATTAGTTGATGAATGGGGCAGCCAGTCGTTTGTGTTGAGGGCTATAGAGAGAACTGAATTGAGTGTATTTACCTGATAAATGCTGTGTTATGACACGCGTGTTCCCCATGTGCTCACATTGTTCTGTCGGTTTAACAGCCAACTGGAGGGTGCGTTGTCACGATGGACCAGCTACCAGGAGGACGTGAGTCAGTTTGTGCTATGGATGGATCGGGTGGAGGAGACACTGAGCTGCTCAGACAGACAGTTCTCGGAGATGAGGGACAAGACCGCTAACCTCGGAAAGACCAAGGTATTAAATTCCCTGTCTAATCATGTGCCATAAAAATTCAGAGGCGTAGCGTTACGCATATTATTTCTGTTCTGAGTGTCTACATTTGGTTTTGTTTGCTTTTTAGCTTCTCTATGAAGAAGTGCTGAATCACAGCAGCCCTCTGGAAACCATTGCTACAAAGGGGTCAAATATGACAGAACCCTGCACCACCCAGCAGGAGGTGCAGCAATTACAGTGCAGATACAACACCCTTAAAGATCAGGCCAAGGTTGACAGCAATTTTCTACTATCCACTCCTGTTACATTGTCCATTTACACAGCCTGTCTTTGAATGTAACATCGCTGTAACATTGTTAACTTTTCTAGAATGCACTCAGTAAAGCCAAAGGGTTGGTGTTGGTGCACCAGGAGTATCAAAGGGCCTTGCATGTGTTTGAAGAGTGGCTGGAGCAGGAGCAGGCTACCCTGGCCTCCATTTCCCACCCTGATGGAAATGTGGAGACACTAGAGAAGACACTAGAACAACTCCAGGTATCAGTACTGTGTGGTTTGTGTATGGTGTGTTTGCCATAAATGGGTGATATAGAACTATAACAGCAGGCTGCCTGTTTAAATGGCTGTTCTTCTCAATTCTGTTGTCCCATACAGCTTCTACAGGACCGTTGCTCAAATGGACAGTCTCTGCTCTCCTCTGTGCTAACCAGCAGAGAGAAAGTAATCCCATGGGGGGTACCTCAGATCGAAGATCGAGCGTTAGACACTGCTCAGCGTGAATGGGGAGCCTACCAGGGCCATCTGGAAGAGACCCATTCTCATCTCAGTTCCACACTGGGAAGGCTGAAGCAGATGGGCCAAAGGTTTCTAATCCTGGCCCAGTGGCTGGAGGAGATGGAGAAAGCAGCAAATGTCAGACAAAACCGCAGATCGGACAAACTGACGAAGGACACTCAGCTGAAAAAACTCCAGGTCAGAATAACAATAACATAAAGTTGTTTCATAACCTTCATGTGTGGCATAATATTTCATGTACAGGTTTTTTTTTTTATTAGTACAGAAGAAAAACACTTGTCTGCACTGTAGGACAAACAGAAACTCATGGTAATAAGCAAAGAGTTGAAAACATTGTTTCTGAGGGCTTTGTATGATTTAAAAAAGTTCCTTTTCACTTAAGATTGCTCCTCTGAAAATTAAATCAGATTAGTTCAGTTTATGAAACATTCAGGAATCTCTTCAGCAGTTAAGCCTCAGAAGGATTTTTAAGGATTTTTCTGCTGTCTGGGGCATCAGTTTTCATTTGTTCATACCATCCAGGCATTTATAGAGAAAACAACAGACAGAATATTTCCCTCTGGGTCTCCTCCCTTCGGACACTTCCTGTTACTTTCAGGATGTCGGACAATGTCAGTAAACGCGGACATAAATGTACACACATTCCAGCACTGTGGCTATTTATCAAAACAAACTGAAGCTACAAAGACCTTGTGTATTTGCCTGCGTTAAAGTACAAACATATGACCGTAATTACCTAATTTTTTATATGATGTTCTTCTCCTCAGGGGTGTCTTGAGGTAGTTCTTTCACGCCAGGTTGAAGTTGATGGGCTGTCCTCTCTAACTCAGGAAGCTCTAGAAGAAACTTGCATCAGTAGCCACATTAGCGTTACCGCCACCCAGCTAATTGCCCAATACCACTCCCTGCTCCTCAACATACAGGTGAGGCTCAGACTTGTACAAAATTTATGTATCTATCATCTATATTAAAATCACACTAAGCAAGGATCCAGCCAATTTTTAAAGCTGAAAGTGGTCATTTTAAATGCTGTTGTGTCGTCTTTGGACGATATGGACTTTTGAGATGGTACCCAAGATGAAATTTGATTAAATATATCATTTAAAGACATACTGGAAGCTGTATAATGTGGAGCCAAACTCACCACCTGCTGAGAGAGAAAATATCGTCTTTTTCTGGTTCAAGATGTGCCAGTAGTAAAATATATGGTTAAAGATTGTTTGAATGGTGACACTGTCAAATAGGATTATTAGGGGTGGTTCTCAATAATGCTTAAAAATGTTGAATGAATGGCCCCTGGGGTTTCTGCACCAGTGGACCTTACACACACAGTTATGCTTTTTGGACTTTTCTTTACTGCCACTTATCACTCTGAACTAGTTTCTGGTAGTAAGGCCTGTGAGACCGGCTTCAGCTAAGACTGTAATTAAATGCTGCAGAAGGCAATCTCACACCCAGTAACAGCAGTGGAAGAGCTTTGGCTGTACAGCATTGATTTTTACACCTTCAGTAACACATCTGAGCAGTTTTACAGTGTGTGTGCACGCGTGTGTGTCTGCGAGTGTGCACATCCCTCAAGTCATTTCTTTGTCTATCAAAAAAGCCCACACCCCACACCTTCCTCTCTTAAAATGGACTCAAGTGTGGATATACATCCAGTCATGCCGATGCATGTAGACTTGTGAGATCCCTCTCGAGCCACAGATGCCTGTAATTATTCTGTGTGAAGTGGGGGCCATGCGGGCTGAAGGTGGATAGCTGTTACCGCTGTCTATTCGCAGCAAAGGTGTGCACTCAGCACTCTCAGCTAATTGGAGCCTCTCACTGCGGGATTTGCAAGCAGAGTGAATGTGTCAAACCTGGAAGAAAACCTCCATCCTCATGGTGTTATTGAAGCAAAATCTCAGTCAAGTGGATAATGCGTCAAAAAATAAAACCTCTCACCACCTTATAACAAGGCTTTTGACATTGAGCAGGTGTGCGTGATGCAGAGAAAGAGGTGGAGGGATGGCTGATGGCCTGACTCAATATTAAAAAAGCACAAATTAATAAATGCTTTTGGCTTGGGCTTTATTTTTTGTCACTGTTGTTTTATAGTGATCATCTATGTGAAACAGATGTTTCCAGCAACATTTCCGACTTCTCGTTCACCCATTTTTAGGGCTCCATCAAACAGCTGCAGGAGGAACTGAAGAGCATTGAAGATGCTGACAACATTTGCAGTACCTTCACCGAGTGGATCAGTTCAACTCAGAAAGGTTTTGCGGAGGTAACTGACGGTTCGGAACCCCAGGACCGTGTTGCCATAGAGAGAATGATGAAGAAACTCGAGGTACATTTACTGGTATTTCCTCACCTGATTAGATGATTTCTTTATTTTTCCTGCCTCGGTCTCAAGCTCTGCTCACCAGTAATGCACTTAGATTCCATCTGCAGTGCGGCACCTCATCCTTATCCCTGAACAGCCTGCACTACATCAGCGCAGATGTTTAGTATTACTTTGGCAATTTGATGAGTTAGCAATACATCAGTTTAAAGTAGAGAATCGGAGCACAAATTGAAATCAGTCTAACATCAGAGCTTGTAAAATTGTCTTAGCAATCACTTTTCCGTCAAGAACCACATGTTAGCGGCTAATCAGATCAAGTCTTCAATTAAATACAATTGAAGATTTTCATGCACTTTCTTTGAGAAGATGCTACACGCCAAAATAAGATAAGGGAAGAAATCCACTCCGCTGCTGCTGTCTTTTCATGCACTTTCTCAAAATGCCCCCACTTTATGTAGCGTTCTCAAGATAAAAATCTTCTTCACCACATCGCCATCCTTGCCTGGCATACTTCATTTTAAGTGTGTACAACGTTGGGAGTGTGTGTATCGATTGGTGATTTAGGAGGATAAAGTGGGTGCTGCCTTTTAGGAAGCGTAGTAACGGGGGGACCTCCCACTGTGAAGCAGAGGATGAGGAAGCACCGATGTGAGGAGCCTGCCGGCACAGATGCTGTAATCGATGCAGTGCCCTCACAGCCTCCCAAACCCCATCTCGCTCTCTCTTTCCCGCTCTGTGTCTCTCCGCTTCTCGCTCACACTTATTTGTCGAACAGAGCCCACCCGAAACGCAGCGCTAACGAGCTGCAGCAAACTCTGAAACCCTGCAATACACTTACTTTCTGTTCCGCTGCATCTGTTTACGTATCACTGAGTCTCATTTTTCTTTGTCTTCCTCACAACCCCCCCCCAGAAAACAACTTATTCACACATAGCTATTTACAGTGCGTCATCTGGTGAGGGCTTTGCTGTAATCCCTGTCTGGGATCGATGTTCCGTCCCTGCATAGGGACTAAAGAAATGCTGTCGCCACATGTGTCCCACCGACAGTACAAATAACATGCAAGTGCTCCATCAGTTGCTCATTCTCCTGTGGCGAGAGCTACAGGGCTTTTTCATGAGCTGGGATGATTACGCATTGACACAAAGACCAGCAGTCGATAGACAAGTCAAGGACCATTGGTTGCTTTGAAACACACGTACTTCGGGGTTTTTTAATCACTGAATAATGATGCAGTTATAGACTTTGTTGTGAGGAATGGTCTGAAAATGAACATATAGTATTGTAAATTTTAGCTCTCTAGCTTCTACATCTAAATTTCCACCTTAATCAACAGTAGAAAATAGAATGCTTCAAACAAATTCCAACCGTCGTCAGTATAATCTGATCCTTCAGGTTTGCTGCTGACAGTCACCTTTATCATGTCCTACCCACATTAGCACCTGAAGTAACTGATGAACATGGTCGACGGTGCTACGGTTGATGCATTACGGTACATAATGGAGGACCGATGCTAAATAATGAACAGAACTGCTAGGGCTCATCATGTACTGTGGGGGCACAAGATGATTCACATGGATAATTGGGGCTGTCATTGTACAAGAACACAGAGCAGTTCAGCACATAAAGGGAGTGCTGTAAATGAGCTCCTCTTTTTTATGTAGCCAAAAACAACAGAATTATTATTTTGTTCTTGAGAGAACAAAAATGTGCTAACCTAACCTTTGGCCCCATGTTTTGATTTTACGTAGAGATACCGGTAGTGCCTAGTGTAAAACTAAATCCACCCCAAAGAGTAATTACTGTATTGTTTAATTTCACATGTTAGCCATACAGATCTGCCACATTCTCGAGAGTCTCATCATGAGATAATTACATAGGTGAATGACAAAGGGTGCTGGAATGATTGCATGCCTGTAGCTTCACATTAGGTAGCAGCCAAGTACGTGTGCACGTAGATACAGGCCATGTTACATTATATTATCAACAGTAATAGCGGGAGGTTTGGAGTTGTTGCCATGTGAAGCCCCTCTCCACTCAAATAACAAGCAGATGATGAAAGCACGATACTATCCCACTGAGCAGTGGTTGTGTATGTGGTTTGTGCATTGCGGTTGCCCTGGAAACCCCCAAAGCTACGGCTGCCTGTTAAGGGTCCTCATAATTGGTCCTCCTTTCATATTATATGCTGTGGTTTCTCCACACCATGACCTCCACATCTTTTCCACGTCTCACAATGCAGGTGTCAACCCTCCTACTGGGTTCAAAGCTTTTGAATTACAGCCATAGTGGTCAGGGTTGTTGAAGAAAGGAACCTGTTTTTAGATTTTAACCATACCTTCATAGACACTATAAAGGGTATAGTGCGATCTGTGTGCTTATACTAAAAAGCAGTGTTTTTTTTTCATTCATCACTGCTAAATGTGTGTAAATATGTATACAATAAAGGTGTTGCCAGTGTAATAACATGTACCCTGTAAATGTGTATATTTAAAGTGTGTATCCGCTCGCTTCTTTAACCAGGCCCTCCAGTCTGAGCTCCAAAATGGACACGGCATCCTGAAATCACTGCGGGAGCAGGCAGAACAGGCAGCAAGCTTTCTGACTGAGGCTGAGGCAGAGAACTTAGGCTGTGAGGTGGAGACTCGTCTTGCCCAGCTGGAGGAGCTTGCTGGTAGGCTGAGGCAGAAGCACAGCTTCCTACAGCGGATGTTGTTACTCGCCAAGGAGTTCCAGGACCGGTATAAAGTGCAGGCCCAGTGGCTCCTGGAAACTAGAGCTTTGCTTAGTACCCCAGTGGAGGCCAAGGCTGAACTGTACCAAAGGAGAGCACTGCTTGCTAAGTATAAGGTAAATTAGGTCTTTTTTCTGTCTTTCAAATTTTTGGATAATTTTGTAATAAATTGTAACTCATGACTACGATATTTGTTAATATTATTACATTTGGCCAAGTCTGATTATCAGCCAGACTGGACTGAATAGACGCATGTGTCCTTGCATATGATTGCCTGGCATTTCTAAAACCATGTGTACTTTGGTTACAGCTTTTTAATGTCCAAATATACTGTACGATGCACTATACGACCTTCTTATCAATAATATTATTAATGATGATAATCTCACTGTGTGTGTTTCCAGGCTCTCTCGCTGATGGTTCAGTCCCACGATGGATCGATCAAGTCAGTGATCGAGAAAGGAGACACTCTTCTAGCCTCTATCCACTACTCGTCCGTCAGAGACAAAACAAACAGACTGAAAAAACATTACTCTGACCTCTGCAATGTTGCCATGGTGAGATTCCTCTGCTCAGATAAAAATAACTACACAGAGAAATAAACCTAAACATGGATTATACCATTTTAAGAATGAGCTACACTTATCCCAAAATGTGAGACTTTGTTAACTGTGACTTTGAGAAGACGGTTGCATGTTGTTGCTTAGGCTTTATTCTGCATCAACCATATAATCTGTCGCAGGCATGCTTATATTTTTTGGTTGATGTGTTCCAGTCCCACGTAGAAACACTGGAAGATCAGGTGAAGGAACAGGAAGCTTACCACAAGGAGCTCCAGGAAATGGAACGCTGGCTTCTTCAGATGTCCAGCAGGATGGTGACTCCTGATCCTACTGTGTGTGGGAGCCTGGAATCAGCCACTCAACAGCTGGCGAGCCACAAGGTGAGCAATTAATATTCACAACAGTTATAGCACATGATATACTGTCGCTCCGTTAAGTTGCAATTTAGTCATCAGAACTTCATTTGATCATCATAAAATTACTTAAAGTGCCATTATAAACTGTCTGTATTTTCTTTTTCAGTTTGTTTTTTTAGACTTAATATGCATGGGTGCTATTATGTGTTATTTTTGATTTTTCGCCTCCTTTAATCTTGCTGGTGTCATCTGTTGCCACAGGCCATCATGGAGGAAATTGCAGGCTTTGAGGATCGCTTGGCTGGGCTAAAGGAGCGAGGTGCCCACCTGGTACAGGGATGCGGTGATCGGGTGCAGAGCAAGCTGAGACAGCAAGTTCAGGCTCACCAGCAAGGCATCAGAGACAGTTACTCCGCCATCTGCAGCACTGCACAGAGAGTGAGTGAGGAGGCAGTGGACAGCGGGTGGGACTGATGAGCACCAAGGGATATTGATGGAGGATGAATGGGAAGATTGTTCTAAAAGATGTTGATGTGGGATTAATAATGTGACCAATGCACAGAAAGGTGCATCAATAGCTCTATTAAACAGACACACAAGCGTTTATCATTTCTATTTCAGTAATGCTAATATTCAAATGTCCCTAGTATCCACTTAATCCTAACTGGTTCTGACACCGCTCTCTTAACACTGCCAGTATGGTGCCACAGGGGCCAAGGGCAGTAAGATTGCCAAAGTGGAGCTAAACAGCAGCCATGCACAGACAGCAAACGAGGGGGGGCGATCACTAACTCAATTTCCACATATTAATCTCTGCACAACCCCTGTCAACTCCACTTCTTCATGCAGGAGCCAAAATGGTCACACACCACCATTCAGTAGTACTGGTGGGGCCTCTAATCCAGCCCCACTCTGTCATTTTGGCAGCTTCTTCTCTGTCATCATAGCTCACCTCCCAAGACACCGCCTCCTTCAGCACTCACACATCCAATCTGGCGTTTTATGATCCGTCCACACTTTACCATCACGCTGCTGGCGTCTCTACAACTGTTTCGGCGTTATAATGGCTGCCAACTATGTCCCAGCAGAACACAGCTCTAATATCCTGCCTGCCATGTGCTGCCATGCCAAATTATTTGCCAAATACACTGGGCACTTTGCCAATCTTATGCCCCCTTCCTCTCCTCTTTCAGGCTTTCATATTAACACTGTCAATCAGAACTTGCTGTTTCGGTGTCCCCTGGAGGGTATGAAAGCCTCCACATTCAACACCTGCTGAATGTGGCCACGAATAACCCTCTAATTGTTTTATGTGTCCTTTAGTTTGAGTACGACATATTTCTACAAGTAGCTCTACGTTAAAAAAAATAAAATCCACACATTTGTTCATTCCATTATAAAACAATATTTTATGAAAACCCATAACGAAATGAAAATGTTTAGAAGTTTGAAATGAGTGCTAGGCCATAAGATAAGCTGAATGGTGTATTGTTATCCTCCAGTTGTGTGTCATAAACCATCTGTCCTGTCTTGTACCTGTCGTGTACCTGTCTTGTAGGTGTATCAGAGTCTGGACAATGAGTTGCAGAGACATGTGAGTCTCCAAGACACATTGCAGCAGTGCCAAACCTGGTTGTCCTCCATCCCAGAAGCTGGAGAACCTGCTGCGCACCCTTCGCTCAGCTTGGAGTCGGCACTCTGTCAGGTTAGTGAGTGATTACCCAATCCTCATAGAAAGGCATCTGAGGGAAAAGTGTAATTTTGGACCAGCAACAATAATACTCTCACAATTACAATATTCCGCCTGAACTGTGGATCACACCACCCATAAGCAATAATATGCATCATTTGGGGATCATTTACATTCTGTATGTGTGGCAGGTGAAGCATGAGAGGGCTCTCCAGGAACAGGCCAGCACTTACCTCCAGCTTGTGTGTTCAACATGTGACCTGTCAGAGGCACGGGTCCGAGAGACTGCAGCAGCCATCCAGCACGTCAGACTGCAGGTCTGTTCTCTTTAATAACCCTTTCAACACTTTAATGTTCATGGTCACCATCACCTAAAAAAGAAAATCCCTCTTTGGGCTTCTATGTCCAGATTGAGGAGAGGATGTTGCTTTGTGAAGAGCTAGCAAACAACTGGAGGGACATTGAGGAGCAAAAGGCAGAGCTGGAGGTGCAGCTGAGAGAGACTGAGCAGCAACTTGAGAATCTCATCAGGGGACCTGCAGAGCTGGAGCCCAGGATTGCTCAGAACCTACTGGATAGGGCACAGGTCTGTGTTTTTATCATTGTATCTTATGTAATGCTTAGCCCATAATAAATGGCAGGTAACCAAGCAAATGTATGGTTAACTCAACTCAACGCCTCAATATCTGTGATTTTTCCTGCAGGAATTCCTTCAACAGATTAGAGAGAAACAATCTGAGGTAACTCGTTTGAGTGAAGCCCTTGGTAAGCTGTCAGATGGGAAGGCTTGTCTTCTAATGGATGAGATAAGAAGACTGAAGAGATGTTGGAGGGACCTGAGCCAACGGGCAGAAGAACTGGAAGCCCAGCGGGGAGAGGATATGCAGCGGAGTGTAGAGTTCCAGGAGGCTGTTGTCTCTGTGGAAGAACTCTTTCACCAAGTTTCTAGGGAATGGGACTACCTTGCCAGGTATCAAAGTTCTTCGATAGTGAGATGTTTGGAGTCTTTTTAAACATTGTTCATTTCATTTGCAGATGTCTTTTCCATACAGAACATATTCCTTCTGCTGTTTTTCCATCTATATCAATTCCAAGATCATAGTTGTAGTACTATGTTGGGGTGCATGTATACAGAGGATATCGTGCATTCTCGTGCTTGTGTGTACCTAGGGCTGATACAGAAAGTACAAGTGAGCATCTAGAGGCTCTGAAGAAGCTTTCCAGTGACCTAGAGGGCCAAAGAACAACTCTGGAAGACCTGAGAGACCAGAAACATGCCATTCTACCCCGACTTAGCCTTTTAGACAAGGAGTTAGTCAAGCAACAAGTAGGACATGATTTTTGTAGTGATTTGCCTTTTGCAAACATTCATTGTAAGTTGTCAAATTCACAGTTTTTTGACTGATTTTAGGTGGGTCATTTGGAACAACGTTGGTGTCAACTTCAATCCCTGATACAAGAGAAAATCCATAACTCTGCACAGACACTTGAGGACCTTGCCCGTATTCAAAGTAAGCTGAAGGACGCCTGTGAGGGGGCAAAAGAACACCAACCTACTGTTAATTCTGCACTGAAAACCAGCCCACCGCCTGACCTGGCCCAGAGCTTCTTGTTTGAGCACCTCAGTGCGTGTGTAGAACTGGAGGCCCGCCAACAGCAGCTCGATCATGCAATAAGTGAGGCCCAGTCTGCATCATCCAGATTAGGCTTGAGTGAGAAAAGAGGCCTACAGGAGCTTGTCGACCAAGCCCAGACAGAGGTGGAGGCTTTGGGGGCAGATGTAGCCCAAAGGAGAAAGTACCTCAGTAAGGTATACAACTGTAGTTTTTTTGATTGGATGCATGTCAAAATACGATCTAAAAATACATACAACAAAATACTTTTTGTTCCTCTTTAGGCCTTCACGGAGAGGACACAGTTTATTCAAGGCTTGGCTAAAGCTTTGTCTTGGGTGCAACATCAGGAGAGGAAAGCATTGATTGAAGACCACATAGCACTTCTCCCAGAGGACCTAGCTAAACAGGTCGCTGCTTGTCGTTTTGTTCAGAACAGTTTATGTTCCTACCGGAGAGAGCTGGCATCTCTCTGGCTTCAAGGACGAGAACTAGTGAGAGATGCAACCGACAAAGAGAAAGCAGAAACCCAGACGAGGCTCGGTCAACTACAGGCAGGGTTTGAAACTGCTCTCCAAAGAACGAGCCAGCGTCTGACAGACTTAGAGAAAGCTTTGACCTCCAGGAAGTACTTCCAAGTTGACCTGGATAAAATATGCCATTGGTTGAAGGAAGCAGATGCAATTACCTTCCCCGAACTCAATCTAAGCAAAACTGATGATACTTCTGAGTTGCAAACGGAACTGTCTAACATCCACCATGTCCTGGAACAAGCCTCTGAGTATGAGAACCTTCTCCTAATTGTCCAAAGAATAGGTCAGGAGATCCTCCCTACGCTGAATGAGATTGATCATTGTTACCTAGATGAGAGGCTCAATGCCCTGCCTCAGCAGTATAACTCCATCTTAGCTCTAGCCAAAGAGAAGAAAGACAGAGTCCAGCAAATAATCTTAGAGCAAAAAGAGTTCAGCACTTTCTTTGGTGTTACACGGAATGCACTGGAGGAGCTTCAGGAGCAGTTTGACAATCTGGAGAAGCAGACTATCAGTATCAGAGAGGAGGAATTTGCCTGTCTTATTAATGAATACAGAAATATTGCTAAAAGTTTATTTCATTTTAGTCCTGCTGTGAGACAACTGCATGGTAAAAATGAGGGGTTCATTTGTAGGGGTCAGCAATGCAGGGCTGAAGAGACACAGCAACTGGTGACCCTTCACAACACACTGAAACGCACGGTCAGCCACAAAATCCAACATTTAGACAGTTGCCTAGAAGCAGTAGTCGAATACAACCAAGTGTTGACAATGTTTAGCTCAGAGTTGAAGGCCGTGAAAGAGAAACTGGCTGGAATTAAGGTGGACACCAAACGTGATGCAATAGATAAAATCTCAGTTTTATATTCTCTTCTGGATCGTCTGGATCGCGTCGGCTGCCGAGCTGAGGAATGTAGCCAACAAATCAAAGGCCTTGTTGTGAAGTTTGATCCTTCTGCATTTGAGGAAATGACGCTGCAGCTCAAATCTTTACAGTCTTTAACTTTGGAAGTAAAATGTTGTGTTGAAGAAAACGAAACTAAGAGCATGGAGAGTGTCGATTTTGTTAAAGAGACTGAGAAACTGATGGAATGGCTAATGACTCTCAGGGATGAATTAGAGGAGCCATTGTCTTTTTCAGAGGTTAAAACTGGGAGAATACAAGAGGAAATATGCAAACTGAATGCTATTAATGAAGCACTGAAATCTAGAATAAGGATAGGGGATGCCCTGTGTACTAGAGAAAAGCAAAAATATTGTAATAGAAAACAAGCCGTACCCACCCACTTTGAGGAAAAAATAAAGCACATGGAGCGACTCCAGTCTGAAGTTCAACAAGCAGTTATCAAAAAGAAGGTAAGTGCTTTTGTGCTTCCAAAATTTCATTCAGTTTTTTTGGTAAAACTGAGTAGAAATCACAGAAACACCCATATATATTTAGACATTTCTACACATTTGCCTGGAAAGTATAGTTTTACTAACTCAGATTCCTTTGACACAAATTTAATGAACTCACCTCTTGCATATTCTAGCTGGCTGCAGATCAAGCTCTCTCCCTGGTCCAGAGGTACCACTTATCTTTGCAGTCCATGCACACATGGCTGGACTGTGCTACAGCTGCGCTGCAGAGGGCCAGCACAGGGGTGGAGCTTGAGAACCAGACAGATTGTGTGGAAGACTTGGAAGATGTTCTAGCCCAGGAAACACATTTCACAGCTGGTTTAGAGGAGCAAAGGTCTTTAAATCCTCTTCTGGGGGATTTCATGGAGGTGGGAGTGATGAGCAGACTTAAAGAAAAGCTTGATGCAGTGCAGCTGAGAAAGGCAGAAATCAAACAGCAGCTGGATGTGCACAGAGAGCTGCTTCATAGGTGTGTAGTCAGGAAGTGCACAATGTAAAACATACACTATTGAAGTTTCAATGTCATAGTCTATTTTGTGTTTTCCCTCAGTTGTGCAACCCTATGGACATCCTTCCAACACAAGAAGGAGAGACTGGTTGACCAGCTGGTAGATATTGAAAGCAAGATGGCCGCGGTCACTACGGCTAAAGCTGTGGGTCTCCAGCATGCAGAGGAAAAAGTTCAGAGATGCAAAGTGAGTTGTGGGCTCCTAAAGTTTCCCAGTTTAATTAATTTATTTAACCTATGCACATGGTAGAGGACTGTGTTAAAGAAATGACTTTTTCCCATTGTTTTTTTCCCTTGTAGTCTCTGGTGGCTCACATAGATCTCCTAGAATTGCCAGTAAATGCTCTGAAAGAAAATGCAAGTGAGTTAGAGCAAATCATCTCTGAGTCCAGCAAAGCCATCACCAGCCATTCTGTGTCGTCACTGTGGCAACGGTGGACCAGGCTTCGTAGTGTGGCCCAAGCCCAGGAGAGAACACTGGAGGACACGCTGAGGGAATGGAGAACCTTCACTGGGAAGGTAAAAGGCTTTATTTAGCAATTCCCTCACACGCACACGTGGGGGGTCAGCTGTGCCACTTCTAGGGACAACTCTACAACATCTACAGTCAGTTACCTCACTGTGTTTTAGTGTTGAAGCCTTTTTCTGACTCCCAGATTTGGGTCAAGCACAGTAACAGCCGAGTGCTGTGATGTAACTCTAGGCTTCGAGCCAGTTGATTCTCCCTGCCAAAACACTGTGTCATGAAGCATTTCCCACCTTTTGGTGTATGTCAAGTGTGAGCCATGTCAGTTCCCAAGAAACGCTGCTGCTTTAAAAGGGAAATTAGGTCAGTCCGTTAGGAATGCCAGTTACCTCTGAATACAGAGTAAGTTTGGAGCCGTTTCAGACTGGCAATGACCTAATCGTTCTATATGCAGCCATTTTTGTTATTGTTAGTTCTGGTTTATTCTATGAGGCAATCACTGTATGTGGTTTGTTCTGTCCTCCACCATCAAAAAGAAGACTCTATTAAACAGTTTTCTGTGAATATTTATGCACTGGAAAAGAATATAAGAGTTGATTCTTAATCTTTTTTTTAAGATGGAGAAGGTGCGATCAGTATCACAAGACCTCAACAGTCGTGTCCCAGACAGCAGTGTTGAGAAGGCTGCCACCAGGGCGGTGCTTCAGAACCTTTTGGAGTACCATGATTCCTTCATCATGGAAGTAGAGAGAGAACAGTCCATTCTGGCACTGCTGTTCCAACAGTCTCGCAGCCTCCGCAGTGCTGAAGATGCGGAAGCGGTGATGGAAGAAACAATTGAGAAGAAACTGGAGGAGAAGCCATTCTTACAAGAGATTATAGGCATGCAGGAGCAATATGACAGGTGACTGATTCAGAGCCCCTTGTTTATAGTCAATTCTTTAAAAATAAATGGTCATATATTTATTGAGAAGAAGCCGTGTTGGTATTGTTGTTTATTATTTGGCAACACATTTCACTAACTATGTTGTTTCTTTTTATCACCATATCATGTCTAGCCTTTTATTAGGGGTACGATCCAGCAGGTCTCAGGTACAACAGGAGCTGAGGGAAAGGGAGGATGTTGAGAAGGAACTAGGCTTGGTCAAAGGTTGGATCCAGGACACACGTGGTTTACTGCTGAGCCCCACCGCAGACCTGGAGTCACTGCTACAGGAGCTAGAGGTAGGCTACAATGCTATGTACGCCAACGTAAGTTATGCATAAAGCTAAGCCTTAATTGCAGTTTAATGTAAATACAGAACTCATCTAATGACACCGGTATTGCAGCCTTTCACGTGATGCTGCGTGTGTTGCAGACTGCACATGGTGAGGTCATCAGCAGGCGTCAGAGCGTGGAGCGCATGATGGAGCTGCAGCAGTCCAAGTACCAGGATCTACAGGCTGCTCTACCCTCTGAATTAAGCATGCAGCTGGCCGAGGTGGCTCTGGCTTTAGGCTCTGCTGAGGACCAGGTGACTTGTCTATTGTCTGCAACCACATATTAATGTTCAAAAAATATGTGAACGTTTAATGTTTTTGATTATGTTGTAAAACATGGCGTTTTTTTCAACTCTTTTAGGTTCAGGCCAGAGAAAGGGAAGTGCAGCAAACCAGAGATGTCAAAGAAGACTTCAGTTCCAGACTTCACGAAATTGAGACGAAACTAAACTCCATCGCTCTGAAACTGCAAGCCAAGGGTGTCAACCTGGAGGAGGCCAAAGAAGAGACCAAAGTATTCAACAAGACAGATTGACTAATTAACAAGCAATTAACCCCTGTTCAGTCAGCTATTCATTTTGCAGATGTTGGGTTAATGAGTGTCTGAGTTAAAATGGCTTTCTTCCTGTAACACTGACCCATTTTGAAAGCAGAATATCAAATGGGAGTGTTAGCCTAGTCCCTTCTGTCCTCCTTGTTGCTCTCACTGTTTTGATGGTTAATTATTACATCCTCACTGTTTTGATGGTTAATTATTACATCCTCTAAAGCTCGCACCAACTTAATCACTGCTCTCCTGCAAAACTGATATTATTCTAATCCAACCTGACCGTACCTGCTCTATACTTGTCTATATTTCTTAGCTATGAATCAGTGTTCTCCCAGGTATTCATTTAGTTTCTCTTGGGTTTCACAGGCTCTGTGTGAAGAATGTGAATGTTGCAATCGCTCGCTGGCAGAGTTGGGAGCCTCCGTGCAGGAGTTTTGGGAGCAGAACCCTTTGCTTTGTAAGCAGCTTGGTGATGCTGTCACCAAGCTGACAGAATTGCAGGTGCACACTTTTCAACTGGTCCAAGACAGAGCAAACAGACTGAAAAAGGTGGGATGTCCTCAAATGTGTCAAATGTGTGGATTAATTTAAATTGCACGGAGGTAATCCATGCATTTAGTTTGCTTTTACATTTAGAAATGTATTTGCATTAATTGTATTTTGTCTTGTTGCTTCTCTTGGGAACAGGCAGAAAAAGAACTGCAGGAGTATCAGAGTATGAAGGCTTTTATTTTGGGATGGACGGAGAAGGCAGAGGTTCTGGTCACCAGTAGCATAGTGTGGAGCTCTGCATCCCAGCTACAGGAGCAAATACGAGCACATCAGGCGAGTCGTTATGAGCTCATTACAGGGAGCAGAAATGGCTTCAAGATAATTAACACTAAAGCTGAAGCTACATTTCATTTTTCTGCAACAAACTCTTATTTTTAATTTCATGCACTGACCCATGTAAAGGCACCTTTAAACAGTTTTGGCAGTAAACTGTCATGTGTGTTAACCAGCATTAATTAGTATAATTGCACAATATAAAGGGCTTCGCTTTGAATTCTAATTTACGTCCCCATCATGACAGGCATTGCTTCGGGAGTGTCGGGGTCTCCATGGTGATTTGGAGGCCATGGGGGAGAGGGAAGAGCAACTGGGGGAGGCTCTTCAGACTGAGAGCTGGGAACAGCAGGTGAAATACCTCAGTAGATGCACTGAGGAGCTACAACAAACCGCCAGGACTCGTCTTCAGAGTCTGCAGGATGCAGCGAAGGTAAATGTCACTGGCTCCCAGGCAAACGTTGCTGTAACTGCTCATTAATACTTTAGGCCATGACATGACATCATATTGTCTCTCAGATATATATATATATTTATATATATATATCTCCACATATATCCTAATTCTTCCTCCTAGTGGCCAGTCATTTGTTAATACATCATTGTAATTAAACACTCTCTTTCTTTAAGCGGAAATAAATAATGTGGCTGCATTATGTGGCTACATTATGTGGCTACATTATGTGGCTACATTACGGCCGAAGGGTTCTTCTTCTTCTTCTTCTCATAGCTCCTCCAACTACAAGCTCAAAAAAGTGATTCTTTCTTAGCTACATTGTACATTGTCATATACAGTATGGCCACTTCTATTGCAGACTATAACTTTCTATGTCTTTCCCAGGATATGTTGCATTTAGAGGCAGAAGTGAAAAACCTCCATGCAGCTGTAGAACAGATCCAGGTCACACTTGCCTCCCCAGATCTCCACAGGCTCAGCCTTAGAGAGCAGCTCACACAGAGACAGGTGACTATTTATTTCTAAACAACGTTGTCACATAAGCGTGATGTGATGTTTGCATCTTAATACTCCTGTTTATTACTCATACAGCGTCTGCTGGTGGAAATGGAAGGTTTCAAGCAGAAGGTGGTGGCGGTGCAGCAGTGTCAGAGCGCCCTCTGGCTTCCAGAGGAAGTCGTGACCAGCCTGCCGATCTGCCGCACAGCTCAATGTCTGCAGCAAGAGGCCAGCCAGCTGCAGCACACCACCATCCAGCAGTGCAACATCCTGCAGGTGTGCTGCAGTCTTCTGCAGAATATGGCTTATTTTATTAGTCATCTGTCTCATGGGATTGAGTTACAGCAAATGCTATGTGATCTATTTTTAACTGGTAAATTTATCTGTTACCATTGACCTTCAAATGACCAATGACCTTTCTATTTTCAAGATACTAAGACAGGGACTCCGTAGGTTTCAACAATATATACAATCCATACTACTAATATACATACTCTTGCCAACCTGAAGCAACTCATCACTTTTATTGCTAGATATTTACTTTGAACCCCCATGAGATCATTATTACTCTGAAGTACTCAATAGCACTCAAAGTAGACCATTTACTCAGGAAGAAAAACAAATGAACTCATTCCATCAGTCTCAGTTGTATTTTTCAATTTAGAATCTATCCATTTATCATCATATATTACCGTATATAGACAAAACAAAGTGGGATAGATCTAATAAGGTCCACTTATATCACTTCAGTAGGTTACATTCACTATTGCTCTCCCCAGAATGAACTACTAATTTCCTTTCAGAGACTAATATTATATTCTGCATTTATCCCGTGTCCAAGGAGGCTGTGGTGCAGTATGAGCAGTACGAACAGGAAGTCAAGAATCTCCAGAGATTAATAGAAGAAGCTCATCGCATCATTCAGGACCGTCCGGTATCGACCAGTAACATACAGGAACTGCAGGCTCAAATCCAGCACCATGAGGTGAGGTTGTCCTTCACGGCACCTGGTTTTTATAGAGAATTTTGTTCCTTCAATTATTGGAATTCCCGGGTACAGTTGCAGGGGAAACTCTTCCTTGCTAAGTGGCCCAGTCTGGTAATTTTACTGTGAATAATTAACATTTATCTCAAAGGACAGTTCACTTGACATTTAATAAAAATGAGTCCCAGGATGTCGGTGTCTAAAAATAGCTCTTCTATTTAGGCCAGATC